>NC_140582.1:1028983237-1029363237 GCF_964204655.1 Triturus cristatus
TGAAAGGGAAAAATCTGACAGGTGTCCTATAAATCTATTATGGGAAACCATGAAATATATTTTGGAATCACTTCACATTGCTATAAAAGTGTGGCACATTCCAAGAATGGATTTTTCAATGTTTTGGTCGGCTGGGATGGAAGAACTTAGGAAACAATAAATGAGTGAAGTACTAAGAGGTTACTGAGTGGGTGAAAGGAAACACACCTTCTGTGTTTGGTTTGCAATGCATTGAAACTTTGTAAATGCAGTATTAACTGAAGCAGAAACACACATTGCACAGCCAACACTGCAGTCACAAATTGAACAATACTGCACTTCAGTCATGTGTGGTAAAATGCCATGGGCAGGGAGAGGGGGTGATGAATGATGATGGGTTAGATATATATCTGCCTCGCTTAACAAATACAGTGAGCCAAAGGATTAGAACACAAATTCAAATACCCCCCACTTTGAACCATAGCTTTGATAACCATAAAACAAAGTAAGCGAAGTAGGTGAGCAGCATGTCCCTTTCCAGAAGAGCTCCCTTGTTTATTCATCCAAGCAACTATTCATTCACCCTTTCATTTGTCTATATTCACCAATAGCCACCATGATTTAAGCTTTATTTTCTCTCATCCAGTCTTTCACCAAAATTCCAAATCCATTATCCATCCATTCAGTATCCACCCTTTCTTTCAACCATCCTTTCACACACCCATCCATTTACGCAATACCCACCTGCACAGCTATTCACTCATATATAATTTTACCCATCCTCTCTATTAACCATCCGTTCGATCCCATTTCCATCAAGCCATCACTTTAGCGTTCGTTATATGAGCTTTCGCTGTGTTGCAGATAGAAGAGGCCATAACTCAACCACCCAAGTAGCTGGTAAAGCAGGGGTTTCACGATCACAAGTCATGACGAAGCCCTTGTAGCTAGTGAGTATAATAGTAATTGTCAATAGGCAAGTGAAAGGAATCAAAACCTCAATTTAGATTTAGGCATTAATCCTTCTGTTCATTATTCTGTTTTTCCTGTCTCCTTCCCACAAACGGTGAAGCATTATCGTGTAAAGAAGGACATTTTGTATAAGGCTGTTCAAATGTGTGGTTAAAAGTAGCACATTTTCTCTGGTAATAATCTACAGCCTGTTTCCAAAAACGTCTAAATGCGGTCTAACATAAGTGTTTTTTCCTCCTATTGTGTGTTTCTGGGAACCTTCGTGACTTGAATATGTTGCAGGAATTTAAGAGCAGCAGAGTATTTTCCAAATATAGTTCTGTTTATGTAGCATGACTGTTATTCGCAAACACAGGAAAAAGCTGAGATTTAAGAAAATGTGTGCAGTCTGGACGGGACATAACGGAAAAGCAGGAAGTTTTTCTATTGTTAATATTGTATTGAAGTTATGGATGTTTGCCAAAATTAGTATTATAAGACTTGACTCGCAGCGTGTGTAATTTGAGGCTGTCTTAGTCTGAGCATATGCAATAAACCTGTTTGTACTCCCTTTGTTGCAGATATGGTGATTAAATAATTTTAGCTACCTAAAAGATCTTTTCCCAACAAAAGCAATGTGACTTATCACCGCCCGTCCCTACCACCGCTTCCCCACCACCACCGCTTACCCCCCTCCAACCGACTCTCCTTCTCCTGCAATAGCACTTGAGCCAGCAGCACTGGTGGTCTGTGTGGCTTGAAAATAACATTATACATTGTTTGATGCCAGATGAGCCTCGCTTTAATTTTTTAATCCAAAAGTATAGGGGAGTTGGAATAATAAAGGAGACAGTTGTAAAAGGCAACATTAAAAGTAGTATAATAGTGGGCAGAAGTAAAAGCTAGAGAAATAATAATAAATAATAGTACTCACTGGGCTGAGGAGAGCCCTCAGCAGTGGTACTGGTGGTTGGTGCCTTGTCTCTAGTTTTCCTGGACCCGCCTCTGTGCTGCACTTCTTCTTGCACTTGGGTGCTGATGCAAGAAATAAAGAAGATTACAAAAATAATTAGTGGTACAGTTAAACTCCACAAAATTATTATGACAGGTAAATGCATTAACATTGTACTTATCTAAATCAGATTGCCCATAGTACTTATATCGACTATGCACTATCGTCGAGTTGATATTACTAATCCTAAAATCCATATTCCAAATTTCCTTAAATAAAACTGCATTTCTGAACTCATAAATTGCAATGAATGATCTTTGACTCTATACCTAACACCCTAGATCATAGGTCTCCAAACTGTGGGGCGCGCCCCCCTGGGGGGGGGGGGCACGCACTTCACCTTCTATTGTTGCTTTCGGGCGCCAGTCCTGTAACTCAGCCTGGACTGCTGCAGCTCCAGCTGCTGGGGGCTTGGCTGAGAGTGTCTGGAGTCACAGGTCAGAGGCGCAACGATTTCGGAGGTGGTGGGGAGTGGGAGGGGGGCTAATTCTTCCAGCAATTCGAAGAGTGGAGATTCAGGGGCTCTAAGAAGGGGTGAAAAACAACAAAGCCTCATTAACGCGTAAATGGTCTTTTAAAGACCTGTGAAGTACTCGGGCGCGGCTGGCAGCTCCAAAACTGTCTGTGTGTGTGTGCCCGGGAAGCTGTCTCAGCCGGTGCTGACACACACTACGGGTGGGTTTGGGGCCCAGAGGGGTGAGGGCGCTGAAACCCTTTGAGCCCTATGGACGTTGCGCACCTGATGTGAAGGCAATTGTATACCCAGGTCTTAGTCAGAAGCCCCTTTATGGGCGGCACCCTTCTCTGGTCAAAATACACCACTGGGCACAGCAGCTACCTCATCCCTCTGGTCTTCGCAACTGCAACTTGTCAACAGTCTATGCCTTTGTTCCGGATTTCTCTTAACTCTGAGCCACACTTTGGGGACCCGCCTGCACCCACAGGATGTGTCCGAACCGCGAGCCTTTGCAGGTCAAAACTGGTAAGACAGGAGGTCCTGTATATTTTTTAAGGCCTTTGACATGGCTGCCGCCACCAATTCAGATACCGTCAATTCACGCATGATAAAATCCGTGTCCATAACATATCTTACTGTTGTGTCTTGCCTCAGTACCCATGCTCTTCAGCCATGTCTTTGTGGAGGTGAGTAACAAAGGAAGACTACTGATTATCAGTGTTCAGTAATGCAATCAGACCCCACGGCCCTAGCTGCTGTTGAAACTTGCAGGGAGGGCAGAGATTGAAATGGGGCAGCTCACAGGGGGGACTGCCCACTGGAGCTCTCCTCGATCCATGTGACGTCTAAATCTGGAAGCGTGGCCTTCTACTGCAACATGTGCTGAAGCGATCGGTGTTAGGGCCAGCCCTGGGTGGGAGTCTTTGCCCCCCCCCCCGAAGTTCAGGTCTAGTTGCGCCCCATGTTGCTTCCCACGTCGGAAGTACGTTTCACTGCATGGAGTTTACAACGGTTGTATTCTTCCTGAAGATTCCATTCTCTGGCAGGTAAGAGTGAAGAGCTTTTTGTATTATTTTTTTTAAAGCCTCACTCCTTTCCCCTTCATCCCAATACTAGTGGAAATGTTGGATGTTTCAAGGAGAAGCGGATTTGGCATTAATGCCATAGGTGCTAACTTTGGTTCTGGGGACGTGGGTTCGAGTCCTGGTATCGGCTCAACATCTTATGATCCTGGGCAAAATCACTTAATTTACCAGTGACTTACGAAAAAGGAATTTGAACTTGATTAAATTCACTGGTGCTTGTTTAACGTGTTCCAATCCCTAGAGCTGAGTCCACAAGCCTAATATAACAAATATTGGTAAGCATGCCTACCACCTGTCCTCGCTTCTTTCGTAGACCAAATTTAAATGCTTTCTTGTGCAGCTATTTCTGAAGCTTTGGAAGGCGATCTTCTTTATAAGCCAACTATGCTAACAAATTGACTCTTGATGCTGCTAGAAAATAAAGATGTATATATCCTCTTGAATCAGTTATATCACATGTGTATGATGTAAAAGTCCCCTAGGCCTTCTTGGAAAACTGTGGCTGGTCTCCTACTGACATGGCAACACCTGGCCATACTCCACATAATCATGGATTTTTTAATTATGTCAGAAAGCATGTTTTGTGGAACTTCTTTTTCTGATATCTTGTTTAGGTGCAAGGATGTGGCACAACAGCCAGAGCTGATGACTGTAGACCTGGGAAAACAGGTTCAATTCTTGATGTCTGTTCAACATCCTGTGATTCTGGGCAAATCACTAAATCTCCCTGTGCTTACAAAAAATGAATGTGTGCTTGTGTAATGTAAAAGATGCTCCTGTAAAGCGCTCCAATACCTTTGGGTCATATTCACGCTATATAAAACTGAAAAAAATATATTACAACATTTTGTGAGCACTCCCATTTCCAGGCACTGCTCAAGACTGGAAGTGGAGCACAACCTAAGGATGGCTGAAGCAAGAATCCATCCACACATTGTCTCTGTGGAGAAAAACATGCACTCCCACACCTGTGTTTTGGGAGTGTTTTTGCAAATCTATCCTAAATTTTGTGTTTTATGTGAAAAATAAAGCATCAATGAAATTTTTCGTGCTAATTGTTTTCTTTTTATTTGAACTTTAGAATAGCACATGCACTACAAAAACTTCAGTTTGCTAAACATATTATTTGCCCTATACAACCTGGGCTCTGCAGGAGGGAATGGCCATCAATGATGCAGAGTACCACCTTCCAGAACTTTTTTATCAGGTGGTGGTGGGGGGGCTCGACGTGTAAAAAGGTTTAGATGGGGGGGCTCGGCCGGCAAAAGTTTGAAGATTCTGCCCTAGATGGACCACATCAGTCTCCCTTTTTTGCAATTTATAGATGCATACTAGGACTACACATCACTGTGAAATTGCTTTGGGACTGTACAAGCTGCATAAATAAAGTCACAGAGAATGCTAACCCACTAATCTCACTAAATCACTCTGGTGACAGAAGGACAGAGGAGTCTGCAATAGTTTCTTAAACAATTAGCTAAAGTGAGCGCCGACGAGTATAATTAGGTAGTGCCGAACAGCTTACAAGCTCAAACTGGATCACATATTAATATTTTTAATGTAAACTAAAGGTAACTTACCTCTGAGTGTGAGCAGCATGATATTCGGAAAACAAATGTCCGCATCGTAGAACACAAACACAACAAATAAATAATACTCACGAGTCCCAGAATCTTTACACTTAGCAGGTTCTGCTCCCAGTCGAGGATATCTGACCAGTGGTGCATCAGCTGCAGGGCAGTGTGCTAGACTTGGTTGGCACAGTGCACACACCTGCGCACCCTCCCCCAATGCAGTAGATGCTCCTGCAGAGGGTACATGCTGCCGGAACTACCACCTATTGCCAGCATGTAGGGGAGGTGTGATGCACAAAAAAAACGAGTGCTGCCACCTTCTACTCACAAAAGAATGACTGGGGCTACCTGCACCCCTTGCCGGTACTGCCGTCTGCAGCATAAGCAGCTTCTGCTCGCAGTTCAGTGGGGGCCCGATGCCGCTGTGCCGCTGTTTGCCCCGCTCTGACATGGCGCTGGGTCAGGGGATAAAAAAAAAATAGGGGAAGTAAGGAAAAAAAAAATACAAATAAAGAAGTAAAGGAAAAATTACAAAAAGTACACAAACTGATGAAAAACCGTGAAACAAATAAAAAGAACATAAAATACATAGACACAAAAACACCCAATTATACAATTAATAAAAATGATGGGTAGATTATGTTGGAGAGGGGGAAGATTGAAAATATTGAGATTTTTCAATTGTTTCCCCCTCCTAGTTTTTCGACCACTATGCAGAGTTCCTAGTAGCGCAACCCCACCCAGGCCTTCAAATGACCCCATGGGGATAATCATATAACATTACTAGATGTACACCTGAAACCCTCCACAGATTTTCAAGTGTAGTACAGGGAATATTTGCAAATTCCAAAAAGTTATAAATCACACAAGGACTTACATGTGTGGGTGCAGATGTATCCATTTTTTGTGATTCTTCACACTGCAGTAAATCAGAATGAGGGTGACCATGAGGGTGTTTAGAAGGCAGAGAAGCACCTTTTACACAGATTCCTAATACATATCGATAGCAACAAGGCTTTTTATGATTTGCAGACGGCAAAGAACCAGGCAATGCCATATTTTATACTATCACATGTACATACAATTTCTAGGGCTACACTGGCATAAATAAAACAGACTACTAGTACCCCACGGTGAATGTTGAAAGTATGAATGGTTACCGATTTTATTCCATTTTTATTTTTGTTCAACTTTTTATAACACACTAGTATGACTAGGGACGCTGCTCAAAACAAGGGACATCTAGAATAGGGAGAGAGAACATTTGGGGAGATAGAGAGATTCAGGATTAAACTCTTGAAGAAAGAGGTGCGATGTAATTTGCTTTCTACTTCCTCTCATGTGCACATCCCAGGTGGGTGTACCTAAATGACATATACAATGTTACCACTGTGCACTCCGTTGAAGTAAAACTATACTTTTCACAATATGTTTCACGGTGTGAGTACCGGTCAGAGCGCCCTGTCTGAATTGGCACTGAGAAAATCAACAGAGGTAAGTTTGTCAGAGGCGGAAAAACCCCTCCCTGGCTACCGGTTGCACTTATCTTGAAAACACATATGTTTTCTTATCAAATCTTATTCATGTATTCTTCAATAATTTCAAAGTTCAATCATGTAATCAATTGTTGTAACACCAGTTACTTTATTGGCTGATGCAATCCAAGTAAACTTGTTATGATTCAATACTTTGCTGAATCATCCATAATTGGCAATAAGAAATTGTTTAATGCTAAATTAGTCCCAGAGTCCGGCCCAATGCATATTGGGTCATCGTAGACTCTTCTTCAGGGGACTTCAAATAAGTGAATCTGTGAACATGATCAGCTAAATCTCGCCCTCAAAGTAAATCGAAAACAAAAGTAAAATTTTTAGGATTTTTTGTGCCCTGCGCATGGCTACTAATCTGCAGATAAATAAATGGTTTAGATTAATTCAGTTCTAGTGGCAATTGCGCCTGTAACAATAACGCCATAGAAATGACTTCAGATGCATTTTTATTTTACCTTGTATATAGTACTGTCAATAAATGAGATGTAAGAAATGGTATTATTTGTTGAGAGGGGACGAAGCCCCAATCTAGCAACAACCACAATCCTCTTCAGGGTGAACCACAAAAGTCTCTGATTAACCAGTGCTAAGCCCTCAGGTAGTATGGCACAAAGCAGTCATGCTTAACTTGGAGGCAAACACAACATAAGATCCCAAACCGATTTAAAAAACCAGAGCGAATGATCATAAATAAAATAACAGAATGACAAAAATCCAATCAGTAGAACCAGAGATCATGAATTTTAAAGTTTTTAGTGAAAATAGCATCAAGAAGCAGAAAGTGCCACAAGCAGTTATCTGCTAGCGCTAGACCGGGGGAATGTTAGAAGTGCAGGCCGACCACGATGGAGCAGAAATCGGATACAGTGACCAGATTAGCCCCGCTGAAGAGTTACCTTCTTAAGTACGGCACAAAGATTTTCATTCACACTAGAGGGTGTAGAGGTGGCTTTCAGCGCAAAGAACAGATTAAGCATCACGGACGGTCATTGATGTGTCACGAAGTGCTGCTTATCACACGAGCTTCACATTGATGATCATTGCAGATGGTCGATGTCAGCGTGAAGTTCAGTTTTTCCATTGTCAGTAATTGTGGATGGTCACTTTTGGCGTGAAGAGCAGCTCCCACTGAAGCTTTGTGTTGGCTGTCTTCACAGACAACAGAGGTTTTACATGTACTGGCCCGTTCGAGGTTGTGAAGAATCCAAACTTTAGTGTTTTTACCTTCTACCTCAGGACGAGCCCTTACTGATACCTGATATCAGGAACCAAACACAAAGCTAGCGGTGGCCCTCTAGAACAGCACCGGTTTTGAAAATTACCCCATATCAGTTATGGTGATATAATGAAATCACCGCAAGTGTGCAAACTTGGTAGACACCCGCCAGCACAATGTTGTTCCAAAAAACTGGAAAATACATGTACAATCACCAAAACCAAGTGCACCACTTAAACACTGTAAGTTAAATCATATACAGATTCTTGAGTAGTTTTATGTCTTTTACAAAAGATCCACTTTTATTTTGCAATAATTTTTACACTTTAAAAGTCAAAGTTTTCCAGAGAAGCCGGAACAGCCGACGCGTTTCGTCCATCAAAGGACTTCTTCAGGGCTGTAACAGATATATACAAAACCGTGTTGAAAACTTTGTTTAAACAAACAGAAAAAACACGAATTGACATTACAAAGAATGTTTAGGATAACATCTAGGTGTTACCAGACACATATAAGACTATTTTCTTAAAAAGGCTACTTTAGCCCTTACAAAACAAACATGACATACTAAGAATGAGCCATTACATGTGAAATTTTATAAATTTACAAAATGCTACTACAATTTACATTAACGAGAAATGCATAAAAGCAGTATACATATAATTATTTGTGTAAGGTTTGTGGTCAAGAAACATTTTTTTGTGTAAGAGCACTTCTCCTACAATGTCTCGACCCCAGTATGGTTAAAATATCTGTCAATACAAAAGAAGAGATGACCAATGGGAGGGGAATGAAAGAAAAGAAACCATGGCAGCAGTAAGTATGAAAAAAGTTAAAAAATGAAAAGAGAAAGGAAATATGGAGGTTGTAAAGAGGTCACGCAGGAGAAAACAGCCAAATGATAGAATGTCCAAAAGTACAGACAAGCACGACGAGAATATAAAGTCTATACACACCAAGATAAATAAATCAGTGTGACGAGAAAGGTGTCTCAATCGGTAGCTCTTGATCTTTTGTTTGTATCACTGGTGCCAATATCCCCGGTGATGAGTTATGACGTCAAAAAATTTAAGGAGACAAGTACAATATATGTACGACCATGATTAGATCAGATGCCCGATGGAGACATGTACAAACAAAATGTGGTCATGTGCCCCAGGCAAACAATACTTACTTCATATTTGAGAAGTCAATATTATGGTGATAAAGCCAATTAATCTATGGAAAAGCACTTATCCAAATATGGATCAGAAAAAGAGGGTCGATCGAATTCAAGTAACATCCAATCAGTTAGGCTTATGTAGATAAAGGAAGATACCTATAACAAAAGACAAACATAATATATGTATCCTACCGTGACCATGAAATCAAAAAAATTAAAATGAAAATTGAAAAAAATCTTATCAGTTGTTAAACATATGCTCTGAATAAGGGAGGGAGAGGGGAAGAGGTAGCTGAACGAAGAAGGGAAATCCCTAATGCTGAAACCGCCATATTTATACAATCTATGGGATATTTCACGCAACAAAAAAAGCGGTCCCAGTATAACGGCCGCCATCTTGGAATAGTACACAATACTTATGCAAGTATGTCTATGATCCAAATTTACCTATTGTTAAGCTACACATTACGCCTTCTTTCGGGAATATGTAAACAAAGTCGATGGAGGCACAAGCGGGTAGAACCTACAGACATCACCTATAAACTCATGCGTCCCTTCATAACGTTAAGAAAAGCGCGCTAAGGGGCTGGGGTTATGTCAAACGCCATGACAATGTAAAGTGTAAAAGACGTTCGTTGCCTATGGCTACACAGATACACAAAAGTTCGTGTACTCATTCGAAAAACGTCTACTCAATTATGGCTGGTAAGCGTTCGGCCGAACGTTACTTTTAATGAAATAATTAAAACGAGTAAACCCTAAACCATCATGCAATCAAGTAATTCGTAAATGAAAAAATATCTACTTAAAAATCGAGCGCTTACCAGAATCCGTATCTTCAGAGGAGGGTCACGCATCCACCCCACCAATCAGGTAGCCGTTAGGTCTCCAATGGGAGGGTTCCATATATATAGGCCATGTAATTGGGCAACAGTGACCGCACCTGGTTAATCGAAATTCCACTCCAAGGTTGCCGGGCGACGAGGATAACAAAGAAGCCACCAATATCATGGGCGCCATCTTAGAGATATCGGGACATAATGAAAGGGGATCTGTATACTACGCAAATGTTTAAAATTATCTTTTCAACATAGATCCATACTCCACCGGGGAGATTCTTATTGTAAAACACGTAAGTCAAGCATAGTAAACGTACCCCCAGTGTATTAGCCAGACCACCAAAAGAAGACCCTGTTAATGCAAACCACAGCGCGCGACGTTATAAACAGTAATGGCTAAGCGATGAAGCCAATTGATGTAAACGTATAAATGGAGATGAAAAGGAAAAAGAGAAATGAGTAATCACTCGTGTTGTAGTCTCCATAATCGAAAAAGGTCTGTTGACCCAACTAAAAAATTCCTAAGTTCATGCCGCCATCTTGGAATGGCCAGCCTTTGGATAAAAATAAGGCCCGTGTTATATCGTCCCTCCTTGGACCCTCAATTTGGCAGGGTCCAATTTGGAACAAACCATATCCCTTGATACGAGAGATAGTAGTGTATCCATGAAAATGCTGAGAAAAAGCGTGATGATTAATGTGTAATAATGCGAGATGCTTGCTGACAGGAATATATATAAAAGTCGGAAGGGTCAAAGAAAGAAAGGATAAACGGCATGACCCATCCCCGCATAACAAATATAATATGGTCAGCATAGGGAAAGTTCGAAACCCAATAACTCTTCAGATCCACCCATAACGATAAGATTACTTCCTCATGTGTTAAACGGGGGGTTCATGAGAATGCTAAGTCAAAAACGTCGTAGTCAACGCGAGACGATACGTGATGCCTGGTAACAAAACATATCCATATGTACGACGGAGGGGTCTGAACCAGATTAATCGGCGTGACCCATCCCCGCTAAAGCGATGTGATGAGATAAAAATACTACCTCATCTAAAGGAAGAAAGAGAACCCCTTCTCATGAAGAGAGGTGAAATAAGTTCTTGTCAGGACAGGTGATAGAGCGTCAAAAGAGTGTAAAAAGGGGTTGAATTAAAGGACGAAAGAACCATGTAGGGGTCCAAATGATAAGTGCCCCATGGGTGTGGAGGTAAATATCAGGTTGCAAAAAATTGCATGGGGGTTCGATAGTAATATCGATAGAAATCAGGGAATATGACATGTAAAGAGAGGTGCTCTTTTATTGATATAAAAACGATCCAAAACAACAC
This sequence comes from Triturus cristatus, assembly GCF_964204655.1. Classification (NCBI taxonomy): domain Eukaryota; kingdom Metazoa; phylum Chordata; class Amphibia; order Caudata; family Salamandridae; genus Triturus; species Triturus cristatus. Next base: position 1,028,994,398 of record NC_140582.1, read on the forward strand.
ACCAACCCACTGCAAGAGAGAGTGCAGACATATCACTCTTACATAGATCTTAAAGGGGAGGTGTACCCAGAATAATGATAACCAAATGTGTACTCCTAAAACCTCTTGAGATGTTTAGGGTGGAGGTGTCTCCAGAATGAACAGAAAAGGTTTGAGGGCATTCAGAGAAAGTAGTGCATCTCTGATTCGCTATTGTGGCCCATTTCGACACAGCGGAGTCTACAAATCCAGCCAGCCTCGTTCCTTCTCAGGGCAAGTTCCCTGTTCCCTCCTCGGGGTGACACTGGTATGTGGTCTATGCCAAAGAACCATAGTTCTCCGGATTTATGTTGTTTATCTTGGAAATGTGATGTGAGGGGGTATCTGGAGTCACCGTTGTTTATTGCCCTTTCGTGTTCCTGGATTCGAATCCTAAGCTCCCTTTTAGTGCTGCCCACATATATTATGTTACAAGGGCATCCTAAAATGTATGTGACAAACGTGGTTCTACATGTTATGATGTGTCTGATCTCATATGTCCTTTCACTGTTGAATTGGAAAGTGCGCATTCTATTTTTTCCAATCTTACAGACACAGCATTTGGTACATGTGTAGAAACCCCCTTGGCCCTCTCTCATCCAGTTAGAATTGTTTGGCGATCTGATCAAACTCGGGCAGAGCATATTTCTCAAGCTACGACCACGCCTGTAGGTGATTTTGGGGTTTCGTGTGATCGAGTCCCTGAGGCCTGGAACATCCTCCTAAAAGGGAGCTTAGGATTCGAATCCAGGAACACCAAAGGGCAATAAACAACGGTGACTCCAGATACCCCCTCACATCACATTTCCAAGATATACAACATAAATCCGGAGAACTATGGTTCTTTGGCATAGACCACATACCAGTGTCACCCCGAGGAGGAAACAGGGAACTTGCCCTGAGAAGGAACGAGGCTGGCTGGATTTGTAGACTCCGCTGTGTCGAAATGGGCCACAATAGCGAATCAGAGATGCACTACTTTCTCTGAATGCCCTCAAACCTTTTCTGTTCATTCTGGAGACACCTCCACCCTAAACATCTCAAGAGGTTTTAGGAGTACACATTTGGTTATCATTATTCTGGGTACACCTCCCCTTTAAGATCTATGTAAGAGTGATATGTCTGCACTCTCTCTTGCAGTGGGTTGGTGTGTTGTTTTGGATCGTTTTTATATCAATAAAAGAGCACCTCTCTTTACATGTCATATTCCCTGATTTCTATCGATATTACTATCGAACCCCCATGCAATTTTTTGCAACCTGATATTTACCTCCACACCCATGGGGCACTTATCATTTGGACCCCTACATGGTTCTTTCGTCCTTTAATTCAACCCCTTTTTACACTCTTTTGATGCTCTATCACCTGTCCTGACAAGAACTTATTTCACCTCTCTTCATGAGAAGGGGTTCTCTTTCTTCCTTTAGATGAGGTAGTATTTTTATCTCATCACATCGCTTTAGCGGGGATGGGTCACGCCGATTAATCTGGTTCAGACCCCTCCGTCGTACATATGGATATGTTTTGTTACCAGGCATCACGTATCGTCTCGCGTTGACTACGACGTTTTTGACTTAGCATTCTCATGAACCCCCCGTTTAACACATGAGGAAGTAATCTTATCGTTATGGGTGGATCTGAAGAGTTATTGGGTTTCAAACTTTCCCTATGCTGACCATATTATATTTGTTATGCGGGGATGGGTCATGCCGTTTATCCTTTCTTTCTTTGACCCTTCCGACTTTTATATATATTCCTGTCAGCAAGCATCTCGCATTATTACACATTAATCATCACGCTTTTTCTCAGCATTTTCATGGATACACTACTATCTCTCGTATCAAGGGATATGGTTTGTTCCAAATTGGACCCTGCCAAATTGAGGGTCCAAGGAGGGACGATATAACACGGGCCTTATTTTTATCCAAAGGCTGGCCATTCCAAGATGGCGGCATGAACTTAGGAATTTTTTAGTTGGGTCAACAGACCTTTTTCGATTATGGAGACTACAACACGAGTGATTACTCATTTCTCTTTTTCCTTTTCATCTCCATTTATACGTTTACATCAATTGGCTTCATCGCTTAGCCATTACTGTTTATAACATCGCGCGCTGTGGTTTGCATTAACAGGGTCTTCTTTTGGTGGTCTGGCTAATACACTGGGGGTACGTTTACTATGCTTGACTTACGTGTTTTACAATAAGAATCTCCCCGGTGGAGTATGGATCTATGTTGAAAAGATAATTTTAAACATTTACGTAGTATACAGATCCCTTTTCATTATGTCCCGATATCTCTAAGATGGCGCCCATGATATTGGTGGCTTCTTTGTTATCCTCGTCGCCCGGCAACCTTGGAGTGGAATCTCGATTAACCAGGTGCGTTCACTGTTGCCCAATTACATGGCCTATATTTATGAAACCCTCCTTTTGGAGTTGTGTTTTTACAATAAGAATCTCCCCGGTGGAGTATGGATCTATGTTGAAAAGATAATTTTAAACATTTGCGTAGTATACAGATCCCCTTTCATTATGTCCCGATATCTCTAAGATGGCGCCCATGATATTGGTGGCTTCTTTGTTATCCTCGTCGCCCGGCAACCTTGGAGTGGAATTTCGATTAACCAGGTGTGGTCACTGTTGCCCAATTACATGGCCTATATATATGGAACCCTCCCATTGGAGACCTAACGGCTACCTGATTGGTGGGGTGGATGCGTGACCCTCCTCTGAAGATACGGATTCTGGTAAGCGCTCGATTTTTAAGTAGATATTTTTTCATTTACGAATTACTTGATTGCATGATGGTTTAGGGTTTACTCGTTTTAATTATTTCATTAAAAGTAACGTTCGGCCGAACGCTTACCAGCCATAATTGAGTAGACGTTTTTCGAATGAGTACACGAACTTTTGTGTATCTGTGTAGCCATAGGCAACGAACGTCTTTTACACTTTACATTGTCATGGCGTTTGACATAACCCCAGCCCCTTAGCGCGCTTTTGTTAACGTTATGAAGGGACGCATGAGTTTATAGGTGATGTCTGTAGGTTCTACCCGCTTGTGCCTCCATCGACTTTGTTTACATATTCCCGAAAGAAGGCGTAATGTGTAGCTTAACAATAGGTAAATTTGGATCATAGACATACTTGCATAAGTATTGTGTACTATTCCAAGATGGCGGCCGTTATACTGGGACCGCTTTTTTTGTTGCGTGAAATATCCCATAGATTGTATAAATATGGCGGTTTCAGCATTAGGGATTTCCCTTCTTCGTTCAGCTACCTCTTCCCCTCTCCCTCCCTTATTCAGAGCATATGTTTAACAACTGATAAGATTTTTTTCAATTTTCATTTTAATTTTTTTGATTTCATGGTCACGGTAGGATACATATATTATGTTTGTCTTTTGTTATAGGTATCTTCCTTTATCTACATAAGCCTAACTGATTGGATGTTACTTGAATTCGATCGACCCTCTTTTTCTGATCCATATTTGGATAAGTGCTTTTCCATAGATTAATTGGCTTTATCACCATAATATTGACTTCTCAAATATGAAGTAAGTATTGTTTGCCTGGGGCACATGACCACATTTTGTTTGTACATGTCTCCATCGGGCATCTGATCTAATCATGGTCGTACATATATTGTACTTGTCTCCTTAGATTTTTTGACGTCATAACTCATCACCGGGGATATTGGCACCAGTGATACAAACAAAAGATCAAGAGCTACCGATTGAGACACCTTTCTCGTCACACTGATTTATTTATCTTGGTGTGTATAGACTTTATATTCTCGTCGTGCTTGTCTGTACTTTTGGACATTCTATCATTTGGCTGTTTTCTCCTGCGTGACCTCTTTACAACCTCCATATTTCCTTTCTCTTTTCATTTTTTAACTTTTTTCATACTTACTGCTGCCATGGTTTCTTTTCTTTCATTCCCCTCCCATTGGTCATCTCTTCTTTTGTATTGACAGATATTTTAACCATACTGGGGTCGAGACATTGTAGGAGAAGTGCTCTTACACAAAAAAATGTTTCTTGACCACAAACCTTACACAAATAATTATATGTATACTGATTTTATGCATTTCTCTTTAATGTAAATTGTAGTAGCATTTTGTAAATTTATAAAATTTCACATGTAATGGCTCATTCTTAGTATGTCATGTTTGTTTTGTAAGGGCTAAAGTAGCCTTTTTAAGAAAATAGTCTTATATGTGTCTGGTAACAACTAGATGTTATCCTAAACATTCTTTGTAATGTCAATTCGTGTTTTTTCTGTTTGTTTAAACAAAGTTTTCAACACGGTTTTGTATATATCTGTTACAGCCCTGAAGAAGTCCTTTGATGGACGAAACGCGTCGGCTGTTCCGGCTTCTCTGGAAAACTTTGACTTTTAAAGTGTAAAAATTATTGCAAAATAAAAGTGGATCTTTTGTAAAAGACATAAAACTACTCAAGAATCTGTATATGATTTAACTTACAGTGTTTAAGTGGTGCACTTGGTTTTGGTGATTGTACATGATACCTGATATCAGTAAAGGTTCTAGGACCAATGGGCACTTCTTGGGGATCAGTACTCACTCCATCAGAGACCAGCAGGACTAAGACAGGTCCTGGCAGATCCACTTGGTGCTAGTTCACTGGGGTGTTGTAGGGAGGCCTCTGGAAGCTTGTTGTGTCCCTGTAGCTCACATAGGAGGTCAGCCAACTGACCCTTGGAATCAACTTTAGATGGCCTGGGATCATGGCAAGCAAGTCCAATCTTACTTCTTCACACAGAAAGGCAGTCGTTCTGGCAGCAGGGCAACTCTCTTTCTAAATCTTCTACAGGTGCAGGAGTGTTCTGATAAGTGGTTCTGGAGGTCCGATATTTATATCTGGGGCCAACCTTTCTTTGTTGGGACTCCTTGACCTATCCTGAAACCCAGATCTGGTCAGTTCTTCTCTTCCCCTGGTCTTGGCTCCAAACTATCTAGGGGGACAAAGGCAAGGGCAGGCATGGTGCCAGGTTTCTTTGTTTAAAACTGCACTATAGGCTGCAGTGTTAGGTCTGAGAAATGTGTTAAAAGGCTACTATAGTGGGTGGGGCACTGGGTGCTGCTGCCCAATAGCAGCATTTATTTTGCAGATTATTGGTACATTTAGTACCATATACTAAGGACTTATAAGTGAATGAAATGTACCAGTCAGGTGGAGGCCAATTGTACCATGTTTTATGGAGAGAGCACAAGCACTTACCACTGTTTAGCAGGTATAAATTGCACATAGTCCTAAAAGGCAACACAAACGGGTTCTCCAAAGAAAGGAAGAGAAAGACCGAGATCTGGGGGGACCCTGCATAAAGGGCAGGGTCCTAGAAGACTGTTTTTTTTTAATTTGAAGCACAGCCAGTGCTGATAGTCAAACATTAAAACCACTCTTGGGATGGTGCAGGCCAGAAGTGTGGGATAGGGATGTACACTTGGCATTAATGGAAAAGTTAATCTTGTTTTAAAAACAAAATACAGGTGTCCAAGTTTCTTGCCACCTTTGCTGAATGCTGGTGTTGCTGAATGCCAACACTGCCTAGTCTTCATCCCACCTCACACCTCTTCCCTCATCCTACAATCCTGTTTCCTGTTTCGTTATATCACCCCTGCTGAATCTTTTTCATCCCTGCTTTCTAAATGTCTTTCCATTTTAGAAAGTTAAATGCAGGGATGGAGGTCTCCTGTTGGTTGCAGACCTCCATGGCTACATTAGCAGTCATTTACAGGGACTCCCAAACTGCCACATGCATAATTCATTAGGGAGGTGGTTTTGGGATCCTTTGACAATGTACAGTTCCTGTTAAAATAACACTCACTCTGCAAATTGCACTCCCATTCACAAGTCAGTTGGTGTACACATTGCTCATCTCTGGTTTGCCCACACCTTGGTATGACATGGTTTTTAAGAGTCACAAATAAGTAACTTCTATTAAAAGCCTCTGCAATAGGTATAGGCAGATCAAGCACATCCTTTTCTGACGTTTCCATTTACAGGGACCCTCTAGAAGCAGATATTTGATCCAACTCTATTTGTCATGGGTTAGGTGCTTTATCAAGGATTGCAGGACTTGGGTCTTGCCTGTCTGTAGACTCCACATAGACAACTTTTATTTGGAAGTCTGGCCTCAGCCAGGAGGGTTTGTTTTAAGTAAAATGTATAAATGTAATACAAACATTTATAGAGGCTTTCAGCTAGCCCTCTTCACCCATTGGTCTGTTTCTGAATCATTCCCCTTTTTCTTCCACCTACTGCAGCATGCAGCATGAGGCTGTAGGGCAGCCGACTTCAGACAGGGGTTGACTATGCCCTATTACTCATCCAAGTTCACGGACAAAAAAGTCTGTTTTATTCTTCCCTTTTATCCCAAGCATGACTGCTTGCAAATGTTCCAGTTGCTTACCAGTAGTCTTCATTACTCCATGTCCAGGTCTTCCTGTCTCCTCCTTACAGCATCAACAGGTCACCTATGGGACAGACACACCATAACCTAACCCGACCAAAAAAGTTCCCTCAACATGGCCACCAAGTCAAATGATACTAGAAAAGGGGGAACTTAAAATTACAACTTCCTTTTATCACAAGTGTAATTTAAATAAAAAAAGAATCAATCACTTGATGCATGGGAGGGGGTGAGGGATTCAGGACTGTGACAGAAAGACCTGTACTCTGAGTAATGAAGGCTACCCGTAAATAACCTGGTCATTACCTCCTCGTCTTTATTCCTGTCCCATCCTAACGTCATGAGCAAATACTCAAAGTTTAATGTGATTGATTCATGGTAACATGGCCAAAGAAGAAAAGATTCAAAGTCTGAACTTATACCACTACCTAATTAGTGAGTCATAAAAGTGTGTGGGGAAGCCCCAGAAGCGGCATAACAAATGTCCTTTAAAGAAGCTCCTTTGAACAATACCCATGAAGAAGCTATCCATCTTGTAGATGTACATTCAAAGGCAACTCTACATTTGTTGACTCGTATTATTTTCCAATTGGCATCTTGATCCAGCGAGAAAGTGGATGAAGCTAGACGGAAACCACTACCCGAAAGACCATAAGTAACAAAGTGGAAGTTGACCTTTCAGAAAGAGACTTGCCTTTCTCAGTCCCCCAGCGGACACTGCTGCACGGGAGGGAGGAGCCACCTGCCAGCACAAAGGCACCAACAGTCTCCCGCTGCGCTGGAAGCCTTGCCTTTTTCAGACCTGATACCTTTTGTGCTGGGGTTGGACTCAGTCCTTCAGCAGACACTGCTGCTTTGGAGGGGAGGAGCCTTCTACCAGCACAAAGGCGCAGACAGTCTCCTGCAGCACGAGACGCCTTGCCTTTCTCAAACCTGATACCTGTTGTGCTGGGGTGGGACTCAGTTCCTCAGCGGACACTGCTGCACCAGATGGAGGAGCCTCCTACCAGCACAAAGGCGCCGACAGTCAGGCCCGTCTGAGTCCGTCCGCGGCCGGATGATGCTGGGCTGGGCCCCAGCTCTTTTAGTTTGCATGTCTAGAGTTTCAATTGGACCCTGGACTTCACCAAGACGGAAGACTCAAGATACGAGAACGGGCAGGTCTGTGTTTTCGTCCACTTTTTTCCCTCTAATTAACAACGAGTAAAACAGTAAACAGCGAGGCATAGACCATGAGCAAATGTAAATTAGCCCAAGGCAATTGGGAAGGGAGCTCTAAAACCAGCAACCTATACCAAAGCAAATACAAACTATCTAAATAATGCTATGGGGTTACTGAACAATGAAATTACTAAAGCAGAGGAAAGACTGGCTGCAACTAAGTCTGCCCTACATAACGCTATGGAGAAAGCTGTCGAGGAAGATACCTTAACAGGGCCAGTGAATTGCACGACAAAGAAAATACTTATGGCACCATATGCTTTTAATGATTCTTTTGATCAGTGAAGACTTCCCGATAGTCGAATTATTCCCCCCGCACCCTCATCAAAGAAAAGCTGTCATTTGGCAGATCCACCAACCACTAATTTAAAAAAGGGGAAGGCAACTATAGGAGGAAACAGAAAATCTGCAACCATAAAGATACCTAGGACCACTAATAAAGAAAAATAACGAAATCCACCAAAGCAACAGATAGGCCATTAAAGAAATTACATAACAGATTGACAACATTGGAGGATTCACTCAAGAAAGAATTTGAGGTTATAAAATCCGGCATTTCCAAACTTGAGATAGCTGTCAAAGAAATAGTAGCCCAAGTAAAGATACAAACCAGGGACACTACCATAAGGGTTCCACAACCAAATATACCGGAAACTATGATACCAGATATTGCCCCTACCTACCAACCCTCGGTCCCGGGTGTAAGGAACAACTCCCCATGCACCAAGAGACATATACACACACAATGTTGCGTCTTCCACCAGAAGCAGCGCCATATGTTATTATATTGAGAAGAGTACCTAAATTGAGGCCAAATGTGATAGAAACCTGAAACGAGCTGAAAAACAAGGTGATACATTGGCTGTCTAAATAATCCTGGAGCACAAAATATCTTGCCCAAGAAATAATAATGGTTAGAAGAGTTGGCTGGATAGGCCCTTCGAAGAAAACCAGCGAAGGTGACTGTGTCGTTGTTAACTTTTATTCCCCCCAGCTGTTCAGAACTTTACTCTTTGGACTGGGATGCAGTTGACGCCCCGAGATCACTAGAGAGAACATTTTAGCTGAACCTCTAGGCTTTTTTTATAGGCCAGAAATGTTTTTGGGTAGGCCTGATACTTCTGCACAAACAGAGCTATTAGTTTAACAGAATACTATCCGACACCAACCAAAACCAACTAACAAACCTTGGATAACAATCCCTACTACAAACCAGTTTCTCCCCCTTTCGAACTATGATGCACAGGATTGACAACTAGATGGGGAGGGGAGTAAGGGTAATAACCTCATTGTTGCACATCATGCAGATTGTGAAATACAAAATCCTGACAAGGGTACCCAGACTTTGTACAAAGATAGGAAGCACAAACCTTGTAATTAAGACATGGAATGTTGCAGGAGTAAAGAATAAATTAGCAAACCCAGAATGGTTGGAGGCTATTAGCCAAACTCACTTAGTCTGCCTGCAAGAGACGTGGGCAACAGATGATTTTTATGTGGAGGGTTTTACTTAATTTCTAACCCTGGCAACCCCCTCAGAGGGAGGGTGGGCTAAGGGAGGTTGAGCAGTTTTAATACCTACAGCCACACCATTGAAACTGTTTAGGTCCTATAAATCCTCCCCCACTTCCAAGTCCTTCACCTACAAACAGAAGAAAAGGTAAATCTGGTTTTGATTGATTTCTATAATAATGTTTTTGATAAAACCCAAGTATATTTATCATGGACTTAAGCAAGGAGATTGAATCATTTTTTAGCTCACATCAAGGACGAATATATATTATTTTGGTTAGGTGATTTCAATTTGAGTTTATGTGGTAGGAGGGGATGTAAAGGCTGCAGCTATGTAAAAACAAGCATTAAAAATGCAATAGGTCTCGCCTTTAATTAAGTTAAAGCCATTTGCTTTGCTATACAATACCATTAGCAAAGCAAATGGCGTTAACTTAATCAAAGGCGAGACCTATTGCATTTTCAATGCTTGTTTAGGATGGGGCTGTGTATAGCTAGAAGCCCCCTTTTGCTCGTCTGCGACATCGTACAACTTGAAGAGTCCATTTCTTCGGTCTGTGCAGTCACAACTTAAAGCCGCCCTTTCTTCATTGTACACTGGAACGAAGCAGGCTCCAGGCCATAATATACTTCACTGGCCTGCATAACGGAAGGCCGCGGACAGGAGAAAGGGTTTCTTCGTGTCATTTGCTGCCCCCAGACTAGAGAAAGGCGAACTCCGGGCTACACAAAGTCTAGACGTGCTCTAGCCTTTATCAGACTGGGTAAGGGTGGTCCAGGGTTTAAGAAAGTGCTCCACTATTGACACGAAAAACACGCATCATTGTTGCAGTGAACGGAGGGTTCCTTGGTGTGTGCCAAGGGGCATTTGCAGAGGATCAGCGCTGCCTCAATGTACCCGCTGACGCAGTGCATATACATGCATTCCCTTTTCCTCAAGACGATTCCAAGAAATAATATTTCAGTGAATCCCACTGTTGAATCAAACGGTGCGACCCTTGAGCCTGTTGTGGCAGAGGAAGGCTGGAGTCAAGGGCAGCTCGGCGCACATCTCCAAGTAGAGCCTCATTCACTCTTTGTCGCTGTTCGGAGCACAGAGGCACTCCAGCCCAAACCCAATACTCCATTAGGCATAGAATCGCACTCTAAATGTGTCATTGTTTTGAGGCAAGACAGGAATAGGACCCTGCTCCTGCTTGGGTAATAAAAAAGAAAGCCATAGCTTGTGAAGTGGGCATCCTACCCCTCGGGGCCCAGTGCCACTGCACCTACTGCACTATTGAAAGTTACGCCTCAGTAACCACAAGACTCCACAATCTCGGGAAGTATGTTCATATTTAGGTTTAAAAAGTTAACTTTTCACCCAGAGTCTTCAAACCCTCCTACCGTTGTGTCTTGGACCGGAGAGCTCTGCGTCTGCTCCCCTCAGCCTTCGGCGCTCAAAAGAATCAGGAAGGCAATGAACAGCAGAGGAAGTCATGTGGCTCGGGCCCTCTCAAAAGTGCAGACTCCCATTGGTCCAGTAGGACTGGGGCCCACTACACCCGGTGTAGTGCTCGATAACTCGACGGAGGCCAGGGGGTGATTTCCTTCCTTTCAATACAGCCAAAAACACATTGCTATGTAGTGGTAGTACAGGATGAGAGTTTTGTGGAAAGAAAGACCAACCTACGACCCCCTCCAGCCATCGCCGAAAACTGCCATTCACCTCAAAATATTGTGGGAATAGGTGGGCACTGAACTAGGGGCTCGCACAGCAACACTAGCTCCCTGGTTGCAAATACGAACATAATTTTGGTTAAAGACAGGAAAAGATATGCCATGAGCGACCCAAAACGTATGCCATGAGCGACCCATAACGTTTGCCATGAGCGACCCAAAACGTACAGACTAAACTTACTTGTGATATCCGGGTCCTGCCGGTGCTGAGTATCGCCAGTATTAACAAGCGTATGCGCCTCACACTCACAAGTGGGGAGTGTGCGGCCAAGAGCAGGGACACGCAGCGTTTCCCTTGCGGGAGCGAGCGCGATAATTGCTACCTGATGGCGACGCTCGCTCCTGCAAGGGAATCGTCAAACGTGCACCCGTTGCCATTCAAAGCAATGCAACGTGTGCACGTTTTTGCCTCAAAAAGAGAATCGATGGCTAAAGTTCTTTTTCCTAAGTAGCGCATGCGCACTGCGTAGGCGAGACCTAACAAATGGAGAAGGAATGATGCATTTTTTACATAACCCATATGGAGAGGCATTAAATGAAAATAATTTTTAAATATAGTTTGGATCTGTTAGAATATCACAAAGGGGAAGAATGATCATCAGTACCAACATATTATGGAAATGGTAGAAGTTGCGTTATTGACTATATTTTTGTAACCGAAAATGGGCAGCGACTGATAGAATCTTTTGTTATCACTCCAAGTGTCCTCAGCGACCATGTTATTCTGAAAGTGGTACTCAATATAAATATTTTAAGGTCCAATGGTTCGCAAATTGTGAATGAAATTGAAACACAGAGTAGAAATGGAATTAGTCTAAAATGGGAAAATATAGATAGCACTGCTATTACAAGGAAAATCATGGCAGAAAATCTTAGAGATATTAATATATACACGGATCTGGAGTCCTCACCACTGTGTATTCTGGTAGACTTTTGTAAAATCATGGTAGAAATCTTGGAGAAATTAAGATACCACCCCAGAAGCAAAAGAAATAGAAAGAGGGGATGGTTCGATAAAGACAGTGCCGTGATAAACAAAAAATTAAGGAAAGCCTTACGGGGCACACCGAGAGACAGGGAAAAAATCTGTAGATTGAGAGCCATGTATAAATTTGTCCGAGACAACAACAAAAAAAGAGAGCTGAAAGATACGATCTGGGATGACCTACTGCAGACTGCCAAATTAGGGTAATTCCTTTTTCTGGAAAATAATAAATCAACCCTTCCTGAAAGATAGAAGAGAACCAGAGGTACAGGTATCCGTACAACAGGGGGATTGGTTAGAACATTTTGGCACTATTTTTAATCCAGATAATTGCTCCCTAGAGTTATCAACCTCAACTATATGTTTCATTGATGCTGTCGATATCCCTGTCATAAGTTTAGAAAAGGTCACAAATGCCCTAACTAAAGCTGCTAATGGAAAGGCCATGGGGCCGGATAGGGTCCCAATAGATACTTTCAAGGCATATGTCACTTTATGGGCTACCATGCTAACACAAGTATGTAACTCCACAATTAAGTGTTTTCTCCCTGTTTCTTGGACAGAAAACACAATTGTGCCAATATTTAAAAAAGGACTTAGGGGGGACCCAAGATGCTATCGCCCAATATCCCTCCTAAACTATAGTGCTAAATTAATGGGCAGAATCCTCTTGGGTAGGTTGGAGCAATGGGTGGAGAAGAAACATGTTCTTACACACACACCGTACGGGTTCAGGAGTGAAATTGGTACGATGGAACAATGTGTTAATTTACATCTGCTTATTAACAAATATACGGTTGCAAAAGGAGGACATGTGCACCTATGCTTTGCTGACTTAAGTAATGAGTTTGATTTGGTAAACCATAATAAGTTATGCAAAATCCTTTCGGACATTGTTCCAATTAGTATTGTTAATTACTTGTCCCAATGGTACTCCATTTGACTGCGCGGGTACGCTATGGTCCAAAGGGGGAATGTATTGAAAGATTTAAGGTTGCCTGAGGGATGAGACAGGGTTGTGTCCTTGCCCCTCTTCTTTTCTCACTCTATATAAATGGGGTGGATGAGGGTCTACAGGAAGTTAAGGATGATGCTCCCATGGTTGGATCTCGCCCCGTCCCAATTTAACTATATGCAGAAGATGCTGTCCTCTTATCTAGAACAGCAAACGGGCTTCAGCTTTTGATTGATGACTTTGTTACCTTTATGGAAAACAAAGATATGAAAGTAAATCTAAAGAAAACTGTTACCATGGTGAGCGGAAAAGGAAGAACAAAAAATAACTTTTACATTCATTGTAAAAGTTATACCGTTTTTTCATTATACCGAGGGGGTAAAACGATTGGGAGATAATGCTCTCGGTTATATTTGATCAAGGATGGGTCGTAATAGATGGGATGCAATATGTTAGTGGCTCCGGGTAAATTAATTCATAAACGCTTTAGTAAATACGATTACAGTCCATAATTGATGAATCTTGTTCTTTTTTGAATTTTGTGAAAGTGTCTTATTAAGCAAATGTTCTTTCAAGTTAATGAAGTAAGTTAAAATATAAAAGATACATTTGTATTCGTAGATGCCCCTGACGAAGGGAATGTACTTCCCGAAATGCATTGGGTTTTTGGATTAAAGTCATGGTATGTGAAACCCACTCTATACTCCTGTGTTTTTGTGAACATCGACGTCAAGCTATGATTGGATAAAATGAATTGAACACAAGTTAAGAGAAATGGATAAAAATGTATGGCGAAATAATGAAAAAAATAGGACAGAAAAGCATATGAAATTGATTCATTGGATTCAAACTATGTTGGGGCTGTGCAGCCTGATGGAACTGAAACGGGTTCCTTTTTGGTTTTGTTACGTTGTAGCGCAAGAAGACGAAGTGCAAAGCAGGTATTACACGCTGGTAAAATTTGAATGGCGAAAGAAAATTCGAATGAAAGAGTTTAAAACAAGGATTACAAGGTGCGCATCTCACTCCACTTATCTCATTCTATGTACAAAGACCCAGTTTACAATTCAGTAACCTATTAATGAATTGCAAAATAGGTTAGCGATTCGGTGTTAGGAAGAGACGTCCATTCCTAATAGCGACTCGCAGTGGTATGTAAGAATATTTGGCGACTGAATTGCGGTTGCAAAGCATTTGCATTTTACCACTAACTTGAAGCTGGTGGTAACCCATTCGCAAACAGGAAGGGATTCCCACGGGATCCCTTCCCCTTTGTGAAGGTATGCTGTTTTAACCCCTTCGCTGCTAGGCCTTTTCCCCCCCCTGTGCTAAGCCTTTTTTTGGCCATTTGGGGTTGTTCGCTCTTAGGCCCCTGTAACATTTTGACCACATGAGGTATCCACGCCACATTTGCATCCTTCTTTTCCAACATCATGGGGATTCTAAAGATACCCAGGGTTTGTGGATTCCCATGGAGGGGACCCGGTAATTAGCCAAAATACAGCTACATTATGTTTTTGGGGGGAAAAATGGGAAAAAAGTGCTACAGATGAAAACGTCTTTTTCCCTGCAAATGGTATCAAAAAGGAGTTGTGGTGCTGAAATCACCATCTTCCCAGCTATCAGGGACAAGCAGACATTTGTCAGAAAACCAACATTTTTTATACAATTTTGGCATTTTTCTGGAACATATCCTATTTTTGCTATTTTTTGTGCTTTCAATCTTCTTCCAGTTAATGGTAGAAATGGGCATGAAAGCAATAATGGATCCTGGGAAGCTAAACATATTTGAAAAGTAGATAAAATTCTGAATTCAGCAAGGGATCATTTGTGTAGATCCTTCAAGGTTTCTTCATAGACACTAACAGTTAAATATAGGAAAAATTGAAAATTAGTTGAAAAAAACAGCCATTTGTGTCAACGTTTTCACCTGTAACTTCTTTTAATTATGACAGCTTTTTGAATGCAATATACAATTACATTTGCTGGACCTTTTTGGTTGTGGGGATATATGTGCATTGTAGGTTCTCCAAGAACCCAACGAACCCAGAGCCAAGTACAGAGCAGCGACTTGCAATGTTGTTTTAATATGTACAGGGTATATAGCAATTATTTTGGGAAAATCGGTATGAAAGACAACTATGTATTTCTGAAATGGGAACAAAATAGAGAGTTTAGAAACAGTGGATATTTGCTCATTTACGAAATTGGGAGTACCCATACTAGCATGAGAATTATGTGTCATTTTTCAAAACGACTTCTTTTTAACACATTGTATTTTATTTAGAAGGCAGAACTGCATTGAAAGTCGAAAGGTAATAATAGTTGCTCTACAATTCTGTATTACCTTAAGTCTCCCAATAAAAATGGCATCTCACTTGTGTGGGTAGGTTTTGTGCTTACGACAGGAAACGGCTCAAAACGCAACGTGGACACACCACATCTTCACAATGAAAAATGAAAAAAAAATTGCAAAGTGTCTAGCTGTAGTTTTTGAACCCTAACTCTGCCTGCACCCAGGGAAACCTAGCAAATCTATACATTTGTGAAAACTATACACCAAGGGGAATCCAGGATGGGGTGACGTGACTGGCTCTCGCCAGGTTCTGTTACTCAGAATCCCTTGCAAACCTAAACAATTGTCAAAGAAAACTCATTTTTCTCACATCTCTGTGGAAAGTTTTGGAATTTGCATGGATCCCAAAAATTCCACCCACCCCGCATTCCCCAAAGTCTTCCAAGAAAAATGGTACCTCATTTGTGTGGGTAGGCCTAGTGCCCGCAACCAGAAACGGCCCAAAACGCAAAGTGGACACACCATATTTTCACTGTGAAAATTTACCCTTTTTTTTGCAAAGTGCCTAGCTGTAGTTTTTGAACCCTAGCTCTGCCAGCACCTAGGGAAACCTAGCAAACCTATACATTTTGGAAATCTAGACACATAGAGGAATCCAGGATGGGGTGACTTGACTGGCTCTCACAAGGTTCTGTTACCCAGAATCCCTTGCAAACCTAAACATTTCTAAAAAAAAAAAAACCATTTTCCTCACATTTCTGTGGTGGAAAGCTCTGGAATCAGCATGGATCCACAAAATTCCACCCACCCAGCTTTCCCCAAAGGCTTCCAAGAAAAATGGTACTTCACTTGTGTGGATAGGCCTAGTGCCCGCATCACAAAACGGCCCAAAAAACGCAAAGTGGACATACCACATTTCACAGTGAAAAATGACCCTTATTTTGCAAAGTGCCTAGCTGTAGTTTTTTAACCCTAGCTCTGCCGGCACCTAGGGAAACCTAGCAAACCTATACATTTTTTAAAACTAGACACCCAGGGAAATCCAGAATGGGGTGATTTGACAGACTCTCACCAGGTTCTGTTACCCAGAATCCCTTGCAAACCTGAGAAATTGTCATAAAAACCCACATTTTCATCTAATTTCTGTGGTGGAAAGTTCTGGAATCTGCGCGGATCCACAAAATTCAACCCACCCCGCGTTCCCCAAAGTCTTCTGGGAAAAATGGTACCTCACTTGTGTGGGTAGGCCTAGTGCTTGTGACAGAAAATGGCCCAACACGCAAGGTGGGCACACTACATTTTCACAGTGAAAAATGACCCTTATTTTGCAAAGTGCCTAGCTGTAGTTTTTTAACCCTAGCTCTGCCGGCACCTAGGGAAACCTAGCAAACCTATAAATCTTTGAAAACTAGACACCCGGGGGATGCCAGGGAGGTATGGCTTGCATGGATCCCCCAAAGTTTTCTTACACAGAATCCCCTGTAAACCTCAAATTTAGCTGAAAAAATCACTTTTTTCACACATTTTTGTGTGGGAAAGTTATGGAATCACCGGGCTGACACAAATTTCCTACCACCAAGTGTTCCCCAAGGTCTCCTGATAAAAATGGTGTCTCACTCGTGTGGGAGGCACTAGTACCCGTGACAGGCAAGGCCCCAAAACGTATTGAGGCGACATCAAAATTGCCTAACACAAAACGACCTGGTTTTGCAAATAGGGGTCACCTGGGTTTTTGGCCCCATGCTCGGCAGCCAGCTAGGGAAAGCTACCGAATCCACACATGTCTGAAAACTAGACACCCGGGGGATTCCAGGGAGGTATGGGTTATGTGGATCCCCCAACGTTTTCTTACCCAGAATCCGCTGCAAACCTCAAATTTAGCTGAAATAAATCACTTTTTCCACACATTTTTGTGTGGGAAAGTTGTGGCACCATCGGGCTGACACAAATTTCCTACCACCAAGTGTTCCCCAAGGTCCACTGATAAAAATGGCCCAAAACATTTTGTGATAGGCAATTCTGATGTCGCCTCAATACGTTTTGGGCCCTTGCCTGTCGCGGGTACTTAGGCCTCCCACACGAGTGAGGCACCATTTTTATCGGGAGACCCCAGACTTTGGGGAACGTGGTGTGGGTAGAATTTTGTAGATCCACGCAGATTCCAGAACTTTCCACCACAAAGTTTGAGGGATTCTGGGTAACACAATTCACCCCATCCTGGATTCCCCTGGGTGTCTAGTTTTCAAATATGTACAGGTTTGGTACGTTTCTCTATGTGCTGGCTGCGCTAGGGCCCAAAATACACAGGTAGGCACACCCTGAAGAGGGGGGGGCATTGGCATGCCTATTCTGGGGAACCCCAACACCTGCCTATATAAAAAAAAATCCCTGGCGCCTAGTGGGCTTTCTGCCCCCCAGGGCAGATCAGGGGCTATTGCCCCCATCTTCCTCCTGGAGGGGCAGCAAGTCTTTAGTTTTCTTTGGGGGGGCATTTGCATGCTCAGTCTGGGCAGCCCCCACCCCGGGCCTATAAAAAAATTATTCCTGGTGTCTAGGGGGCAGAAAGACTGGAATGTTGTGCGGGGGTCGGGGCATTGGCATGCCCATCTTTGGCAGCCCCCACCCCTAAATTAATCGTTAAAAAAAACAACCCTGGTTTCTAGTGGGCTTTCTGCCCCCGCGGGTGGGCAGATTGGGCGCTACTGCCACCCTCTTCTCCCCAGAGGGGGCAGAAAGGCTGGAATTTTGTGTGGGGAGGGGTGGTGGCATTGGCATGCCCATATTGGGCAGCCCCTACCCCTAAATAATGTGTAAACAAAAATCCCTGGTATCTAGTGGGCTTTCTGATCCCGGGGGGACAGATTGGGGTCTACTGCAGAAGGGGGGGCAGAAAGACTGGACTTTTATGGGGAGGGGTTGGGGCATTGGCATGCCCATATTGGGCAGCCACCATCCCTAAATAACATGTAAACAAAAATCCCTGGTATCTAGTGGGCTTTCTGACCCCAGGGGGGGCAGAAGGACTAAATTTGCCCAAAATAATATGGGGGAGCAAAGGCTCTTGCCCAAGGGGCCTCTCCCCCCTCCCTGGTGCCTAGTGGGTGGATCCCTGCCTGGGGCTCGCACTCCTGGGGCAATCCCCAAGCAGGGATCCACTTGGGAGGAGTACCATTAGAAAGGGGAGATTCCTCTCTTTACAACGATACCTCTCCTGACTTTCTACGTGCTTGGGGGGCTGAGATAACACCCAAGCACGTAGAAAGTAAAACTGAAATGAGCCTCTTGGCTCAATTCAGTTTAATTTTCATTGCAATGACGTCAGCGCGCCATGCACGCGATCGGCATTGCAATGGAAATGCAAATTGGTCTCGGGAGGTTGAGGAACCTCTTCCCCAACCTCCTGAGGCCAATTAAAGAAAAAAGGAAATCCCTCTGCTGTCTGCAGGAGAGGGATTTAGTGCCCCTGTTCTCATGACGGAATGGTTCTGTCATGAGCACAGGAGAACCGGTGCTCATGACGGAACCATTCCGTCATGAGCTCCAAAGGGGTTAAGAGCAGGCAGTGGTCCCACAGCCCACAACCTACTCTAAAAAATGAAAAGAAAACTTTTCATTATGATTTTGAAATGCATCCCGTTTTCCTTTAAGGAAAACGGGCTGCAGTGAAAAAAAACATTGCTTCATTTAAAAGCAAACACAGACATGGTGGTCTATTTTCCTCAGCAGCCCACCGTCCCTGTGTTTTTAGCGATATCCAATGGGTCGCAAATGTGACCTACCTTATGAATATTGATGAGGTATGTCAATTGCAACCCCTTTAGGAATTACTAAATGTGTTAAAGACACATTAGTACATTGGTGATTGTGATTACCTAATAGGGAATCACACAAATTTGCTAGAAAAGTGAGTACTCCCTGTAACCCCTATCGAGCAACTTTGGGCTAAGAGGTTCAACTGCTCAAAACCCTATCACCACAATCAGATGTTTGAGGGAGTCTGTGCCGAGCGGGGGAGGTCTCAAAGAGGCTTCAAGAAGGGGAGACTGCCAATGAGAAAACAAAGTAGAGTACCACTGATATCAATATGGAGTACAGACCAGGGTAACAATACACTATCAAAACAAAAAAATATTCCACCTATCCCATCAGATTTAGGTGGACTACAATAATTTATAGTAATACATCAAGCATTTCAATACAGAACCCAAATTATATCCCAAAACATTACTTTTTTTATTCATACATAAATGTAACTGTTTACATATTTGTTCATTTAATATATTAATTACTAATTACTAATTTGCAGCAAGAAACTGGGGATTGAGGCAAAAGAAAACCACACTTGCCAACAATGATATTGTGGGAAAAACGTAAGATATTCCCAATGATGCAACAAACCTTGGAGTGCAACCCCTCTCTGCTCCAAATGGACAACTTTCAAATCACAAATTACAAATAGTGGTTCAGCACTGACAATTCGTAATCTATTATGTATAATGAAAGAATTCAGCAAACGTTTTGTCTTTAACCACAACAGTGATAACGGTCCATGTATAAACAATAAACACTTCAGAATATCGAAATTTTCTTTCTTCATTTGTTCTGTATTAACTATCCTCTCATTTAAAGTTACTTTAGTAAAATGAATGATAAAATCCAGTAGCCAACGCGTTGCGTCCACACAGGACTTCTTCAGGACTAAAGAAACATATAACACAACCCATATTACAATATGTACATACACATAACACAAATCAAAAAATAAATGTTTTAATTATTTTTTTAAACAAAACACACATACTTAGTCTTAATACAATATTTGAGAAATCTCCAAACAGATTGCCATTATGATTTATTTTTGATTTGGTGGTGTATGCCATAAATAATTGATTATGATATTATATTTCATGGTAGCTTGAGTCTACATAACTTACACACTCATATTAGAAGATGTTACTTGATGCATACCTCTAGATTGTATGTAGGATTCAGCAGATCCATAATATTTACTGCTTCAATCCCTCATTTCTTGTTGCTAATTCTGTTTTTGGGCATACCTGCGCTGCCAACTGGGCATTGACAAAAATAACAATAAATATGGATTTCAATGATAATCATGAGGAAATGCTTGGAGATTTATTTAGCAGTAAAAAAAAGTGGTAGTTTTGGACAACAATATCTGATAATACCTAAAAATTATGGATTAAAAAGCAAATTCATGCGTTTTGAAAAATTGAAGAAACAATAGTTGGCCAAGTGGTGGGATGCGGCTACTCTGGAAAAATATATAGAAAACAAACAAATTACAAGGGGTTTGAGAATTTGAATCTTCTCTAACTATGAGGATCTAGAGTCAGATTTATTGGAAGAATAGGAAGAAAGCCTTTATGTGGCCTTGTATAAAATCATGGAAATACGTATTAGAAATTCAGAGAGAAAGGTAAAAAGAGAGGAGATAGCCAAATTTAAAAAAAGAAATAAATGACAGTAATTTAAAGGATGCTACACAGAAGAATTATGTGATCTTGAAAACAGAACTCAATAGCTATCAGCTATATTTAAAAGATAAAACCAGAAAAAGATCCAGAGAGATGAGGGAGATTATGGAAGGGGTCAAATTATTTACTTTTGCAAGGAAGTACGATGACTTAGTAACCAAGTCACACCCAGCACAAATCAACACAGATACACACTAGTGTATCCTCCAGTAGCACTTCCCTGTCCTCTGTTGAAAGCGATCCTGGTGAAGGAACTAGCCAGGGCCCACTAGACAGTTCATCCTCTTTTTTTTAAGGGAAGTACAAAGATACTGCTTAGGGAACAGAAAAATGGTCATACACGAAGAATCAGGAGGGGTGGCAAAAAACACAAGAGCAGGGGTTCGAACAAGATTACAGAACTCACATGTGAAGAAATAAGCCATAGTGATTGTCGCCCTATAACCGAAACAGATGAGTCGTCAGTTTCAAATAAATTAAGTGTCATTAATTTGTCTTCTAGAGTTCTGACTGAACAAACACTGTGTATATTATGTAAGGGCTTGAACTTTTGCCCAACCGATATATTTGATTTTGAAAATGTTCATCTAGATTTGTATAAATGTATATGAAAACTTACATTAAAAAAACATTTTGATGAGCATCCTATTGTGCCACGTACTATATTTTCTAGTGATATTAGATATACAAGAAATAAACCTGATTGCCTCACTGTGTGATTTGGAACTGGTTGGCGATGTTGTTCAACTTGCAGGTGAATCGGACATAGGCGAAGATGTTACTGTGATTGATGAGTTCTATGATAGGGTCACACGTGATCGTTATCAGTTAGAGGACAAACATAATGACGCTAATAAGTGTAAACATACAACTACGATGACAATAAAGGACAGGGAACTCCTGAAACTATTAAGAGATGATGATAGGCTTGTAATCAGGGAGGCTGATAAGGGAGGAAATATTGTCCTTATGGACCTCTCTGACTATCTAGGGGAAATTGAAAGGTAACTAAGAGATACATCATGTTAAGAGAAGCTGAAGTTGAATCCCATTCCCAGGATTTAAAAAAGTATTAAGACCAAACTTTGGGACTGGCATGAGTCATGCCTGCTAACTGATTTGGAATACAAGTACCTGCAGGCTCACCATTCCAGATACCCATGCATTTACATCTTGCCCAAAATTCATAAAGGGGGTCCTTTTCCACCGGGCAGACCGATAATTTCAGGAAATGGTGGGCCAACGGTACACATTGCAATATAAGTGGACAGTTTCCTACAACCATTTGTACAACATTTCCATCCTATCTAAGGGACAGCAGGGATCTGTTGCACAAGTTGGAAGATTTCAAATGGGACGATGACGATCTGACTTTTGTTACAATGGATGTTGAGAACATGTCATGTTGAGACGTAGATAGTGGGCTAGGGTGTACATTTAGAAAAGAGATGTGTGGGTGTGTTTGTATCTGCACTACATTTCCTATAATCCAGTGGGAAACAATCACGAGGGCTGGAGCCCTACTTAAGCACCTCCTTCAAACAGTCCGGTGCTTGTCAATAGAGAAAGCTGTTGGACGCCTGTTCCCCTTCTTCTGATCTGCCTCGTAGCTTTTCACACTCCTGTGTTGTGGGAAACGCTGCGTGAGCCGAAGCCTGAAGCACCAGGAGCTTCCTGACCGCAACATTTTCAAATGCGCTGGAGCAAGTCTCACAGCCGTTCCTCGGCTTGGAATTACCTACATTTCCCCCACATTGAGGAAAGAATACGCAAACGCCCTGGAGTGCGTCTCGGAGTCAAGGAAAGGCTCGACTACTTTTGACTCGTGTTCCCCTCATTTGCAAGCAATCCTTGTTTGAACACGCTGGAGCGCCACATGAGCCATTGAAGGCTCGACTTCTCATCACATCGTTTTTGTGTTTTTGGACATCTGCTATTGAATGCGCTGCAGTGCGGCAGGAGCCACTGAAAGGCTCGAATTCTTACTTGTGTATTTTCACTGACTGGACCATATTTTAGTGAACACGCTGGAGCGCCTCTCCGGGCCAAGAGAGGCTCGAAAGTCTGAGTTATATTTACAGCACATTAATCACGCAAGAACCGCGTGGGATATTCCAGCCTTCATGTGGATTGTAACCTGAAGTGAATCTCACATCAGAAGCAATTCCTTTCATGCCTTGTAGAAAATTTTCTCAGCTAAGTACTCTTTTCTGATCTTTATTTAGAAGCTGTTGTACTGCATTTAATGTGCAGGGTCTGTATTTTTCAGCAAAGACTTGGTTAATTCTTTTTATGTTTTATTTTTGGATTTTGTGTTTTTGACACAAATGCAGCAAGTTAAAACGTAAGTGCTCACACATATCTTCCATAAGCATTGTTCTTTATATATGTTGTGGCTGCTATTTATGTGTGTTGTGCTTGTGTCTTATAACAGGGAACACGAGGCTAGACAGTTGAAGTGGCAGGACTAGGTGTGAGGTCTACAACTCCAAGTACATCCCCATTGTGTGATTTCGCAGCCGCATCTTTTTTGTTTCCTTTGTCCCTTTATTCCCTTTCCCCATCCATGGTGTTGTCTGCTGAGGTTGCCTACATACTCACAGGTCGCTCCATATAGAGGGTAGGGTTATGCAGCATCATTCATCACTCCTGCTGTATCCAGCTTCCAAGGTTAGTGGTTGTCCTGTTGGTGGTCTGACAGAGCCTGTACACTTGGATCCAAAAGGAATATGAATTAAAAGCTCTGAAACATTTCCTATTCAAAGGTAGTGCCCTCACTTGGAACACACATTGATGTTGTTGGAAATGTCTGAGATAGTTTTAACACATAATGTATTTCTGCATGATGACTGTTGGTATTTACAAAGTCAGGGGACTTCAATGGCTCCAGGTTTGCTCCATCTTATGCAAACCTTTTCATGGGCTTGTATGAGGTGGAGCATGCCTGAGGTTTTGGAGAACACGCATGGTGTAATAAGATAATATTCTATGGCCGTTACATAGATGGTATAATAAAGATTTGGAATGGCAATATTGAGAGTTTGAACGAGTTTCACAAATACCTAAACAATAACAAATTGAATGTGAAACTGTCCATCCAGTACTCTAAGAATTTAATTGAATGTCTTGACTTCAGGCTATTTATTGATGATAATACTATACAGAGTGACATCTAAAGGAAAGAGACCTCGTGTAATAGTGTTTTACACATGACCAGCTCCCACCCTCAAACTACAATAAGAGCGATACCATATGGGGAGATGCTCAGGGCCAGGCAAAATTGTAGCCAGGACTCTGACTTTCTGAAAAACATCAAGAACATAAAGCGTGACTTTAGCGATAGGGGTTATGAAAAGACATGTCTGACCAATGCAGAAAACAGACTAAAGAAGCTAGATAGAAGAAAGACACTTTTAGAAATTTAGATTATATTATTGAGTCGACAATGTTAGGCAAACCACATGCTTTACCTCTCACATGATAAACTAGTCAGTTTAGAATTTTACTATTAGACATAACAACATGTTTCAGAACGCACAACTTCTGCATTGAAGTTGTTGCGTATAATAGTTATATTGACAGGGTAGATACAACACATGACCAATTAGTTTTATCATCAGAATTGAGTGTGCTGAGCAGTTTACAATGGAATATGTAATAACCAGGTGTAATATACTATTTTGCTCTCTTATTCATTTATCTTAAGTCTAATTGAACACACATAACTTCATTAACGATGCATCTGGCTCTGTGCTTCAATACAGTATTCTGACCATAACCTGCAAAATGTCAGAATATAAGAATAAAAAATGTTGTCCATCAAATTGTTCATGTTTCACAAAATTGTTCATGTTGAATGTAATGTTATCACACATGAGTTTGTTGGGTGTAAATAATTGTTTTTAGTGAAAAACATGAGTATGTAAATGTGATTCTTTTTTTTCCTTTCTATCTCCTTTATTTGTTAATTTTAGTTTTATACACTACAATTATATGACATATGGATATAGTCCAAAAATAGTAATTTGACCTTTTATAGAATTCCTTTATTGTATGAATTGACAAAAGTTGGGTGCACACAGTGCCAGAAGATTTTATGGTTTTGATGAATATCAAGCATATTTCAGTAATTTGTCTAATGTTAGCCCTTTCTCTTTACTGGATAATTCTCGCCTTTTATATCATAACTATAAAATGGACATATATAGTTTTAAACATTTACCTATACTGCATGATTTCACAAAATTTGGATGAATACAGTGCTGGTAGATACTATTGATCTGGTGAATCCCACATACAATTTAGAGGTATGCATCACGTAACATCTTCTAATATGAGTGTGCAAGTTTTGTAGACTCGAGCTACCATGAAATATAATATCATAATCAATTATTTATGGCATGCACCAGCAAATCAAAAATACATTGTAATGGTGATCTGTTTGGAGTTTTCTCCAATATTGTAATAAGACTAAGTATGTGTGTTTTGTTTTTAAAAATGTTTTAAATAATAATTTTTGGGGGAGTTGTCTTATGTGTATGTACATATTGTAAATATGGGTTATGTGTTATATGTTTTTTGTACCCTTGAAGAAGTCCTGTGTGGATATATAACGCGTCGGCTACTGGATTTTGTCATTCATTTTACTTATGTAACTTTGCATGAGAGGATATTTAATAAAGAACAAATGAAGAAAGAAAAGGTCGACCTCAGTGTTTACTTGTTTATACATGGACCGTGATCACTGTTGTGGTTAAAGTGAAACATTTGCTGAATTTTTGCATTGTACATAATAGATTACGAATTGTGAGTGCCAAACCACTATTTGTTACTTGTCACTAATGCATCAATAGCCTAGCCAACTCATGGACCCAAACCTCCCTAATTTTGCACTCTTTACACCAAGCACACGGAAAAAAAAGTTTTTAACAAACTCAATCAACTATCACTCTTATTCATTTTATATTCATACCATACAACCACCCAACTAAAACATCAAAAACAGTCCCTGGTCCTAGCACTCACAGAGTTAATGTTCTCAACAATTCTTATTAATAGATTCCCTTCCTTAATAATTTACAGAGATATTTCATCACATTTACATATTATCATCCTATTGATGCCCTAGATATTGTTCTTTTCATTAATTCTCCAAACATTATTATCATATTCATCTCTTCTCGGTCTCCAGTGCTGTGTTGATGCACGTTTGGTGTGAGACTTTTCTTGAACCATACACCTTCTTCAGGGCGTACTGTAGATGTTCATCATTTAAAATTGTGCAAAGGGTACTTTGAAGAGGGTGTGAAATCACCTCAATATGGTCTTACATAATAATGGAGAACCAGAGGAAAACAAAATTCCACAGACTTATCTTCACCGAAACCTCAATCCTGCCTCAGAGTAAAACGTAATGATCTTAAGTCAATAAAATGTAACCAGCTGAGAAAAATCCACTTATATGATGCTTGTCCAAAATATTCCACATCTAGTCACAAGCCCCATTTACGATAAGGGTTACTATTTCAATGGAAGACTTTTGCTGTTCTCCAACATTCAGTCTGTGTGGCTACATCCCTGGAATGGAAGTATAAGAGGTGAAACTGCCAATGAAGGCTGACTGTAATTGTCTGAAGCAACGATAACATTGGTCTCCTGGACCATTCTGATACCAGAAGAAGAAACTCCACCTGATCTTCCTGAATCTTGCTCAATACTCTGGAAATTAGAGGAAAGGGAGGGAATGCACAGAGAAGTCCTAAGGGCCAGGGAATGTCCAGAGGGTCTATTACTCAAGTCTTTTTGGACAATACCAGACTGCAGAAATGTGGGTGTATTTTCAGCTGTGCCTAAATGACTGCACACAAAAAACTTCACACAGCATCCCAGGAAAATAAAAAAACACACATGTGCTTCAATGTGCTTACAGACAAGCTATATTACAAAATTCATATTTATAGAAATATCTTACTACTGTGTGTTTGCTTTTGCATCCCAAGTTGGCTAAAGTAAAGGTTCAATGTTCTTGCTGTCATCGGGCATCATGGCGCACCCATGACACTCCAACCCTTTAAATGGGGTAAAAGGCCGCTTTAATAGAAAAGGTCTGGAATTCATCATAACATTACCTAGGCAAAGTGCCTTACAGAGCAGATTACACCTCACTAATACAAAAATAACCCCCTAACCTCACCCACCCTCAGTGAAATCTTCTTTCCCCCTCAATTCTCCTCTTACATCCTCACACCCCAAAGCTGTCATAGGAATCATGCACCCTCTTACATCACCATTCGCTCCCTTGCCCCCTTCACCTAATCCATCCCCTTGCTCCCTGACCATATCCCCACCATGCCTGTGCTGTGGTCACCCACCCTGAGAGCCCCACATCACCACAAATTGTACTGTTGACATGCCTCACGTGAACCAGACTTGTCTACCAGCAGCAAAAGAAACAACTAGACCTGCCCTGCTAAACCAGAAAAAAGCACAGTGAAACATGCCATATCTGGAAAGGGAGGTAGCAACAAAACTGACTCTCTGACCTGCCCCTGGTTGTGATGATGGCCACAGAGGTCAATCTGTACACACCTAAAACCTACTCTAACCAGGACCCTTGCTCAGGCCACCAATGACACACCCATCGGGTCTAAGGCAGCACCATTTGCCCAAAATGCCCATGGGATATCACATCCTTGGATCCCCGTGGTGCCTCCATTGGGCAAGACGGCACAACAATCAGAAGATCAACACCTTTAATTAGGATAAAAGGCCTCTTTAATAGAACAGGTCTGAAATCCATACTAATAATACCTAGGCAAGTGCCTTATAGAAACAAATTAAGCCTCACTGATATAAAAATAACCTCCTAATCATATCCACACTTAGTAAACTTTTCTTTTCCCCTCATATCTCCTCATATGCCCTCACACCCCAAAGCTGCCATAGCCATCATGTCTCTTTGATGTCACCCTTCACTCCCCTGTCCCCTTCGCTCAATTCATCCCATTGCTTTCTGACCATATCCCCGCTGTCCCTGGGCTGTGGTCTCCCGCCTGGAGAGCCCCCCCATCATCTTAAAATGTCCTGTTGACACCGCCACCCAGGTAAACCCAGAGGCGTTTTCCTGCCCCACCCAAAAGTGCCTGTCCTAAGTTAACCCAAACCAAATATGAATGCCACAGCTTTTCGCCCAACAATTGAGCCACCAACAGCCGTAATTTCATCAGATATTCTTCCATCCCTGAGAAGGATAAATGCACTCCATCTTGGCGAAACAAGGCAGCATCTTCCTGGACAATCTCCTCATATTTTAGCACTGAATTACCCATAGAATGACAACAACTATTCATCTCCCTAGTTGCTTTCCGATGCTGCTTCTCAGTTGCTCTAGGTTTTATCACACCTCTCCATATTCTCCTCTGAACTAGTTCTTTCCATTTGATATGGGTGCCCACCCAACTCTCCTTAATATGGGTGAAATCCAGTTTTATCGCCTTCAATAACCCAGTGCCTGACACCTTAACTAGATCATTTTTGCCAACGTGTAAAACTAGCAAATTCTAGACAGGATCTTCAAATTAAGTGATTGGATAGGAACCCCAACAACTCACCCTAAGACATACTACTTTTTTCCACTAGGAAACCATCACCATGGCACTGTCAAGTCCTTTCTGCCTCCCATAGGTTCTTGATTCTGCTTGCTTGGCAGCCCATCGAACAAAAGAGTGCCCCACAATTGAAACCATCTTAAAACTGCTGAGAGGGCTGGGCACACAAACTGAGAAGGAAAAACATGAATATTAACAAAAACATGAGCAATAAGAAGCCAACCAATAAACTCCTTCTACAATCTTACATAATGTTTGTAACATGCAGATTTCCACCTTCCTTTAAAAGATCCTCTGAGAAACCCAGTCTTCTAGCCTCTTCAGCCTCACTAATATGGAACGAATAAGTCCCATACTGATCTGATGGAAAACCTAAAACAACTCATGCCGATCACAAAACCTGAAAAAAAGTTAGGGGTGAACCATCTTCATGGATAACAGGACCACCCATTTCACCAATATATTGCACAAAATTCATCCACTTTTGCAGAGGACATGACAAAGCATTCACCACTCTCTCTAAAAGAATCTCCTGAAACCTGCCCAACTAATCGGTCTTACAATGCGCCAACCAAATCTGCACCAACATAGCCAAAACTGAAACATGCCCCGTCAAAAGACCACCCAACCCTCTCAAACCTAATAATTCCCAAATGTGGAAAGCCCAATGGAACAACCAAACCATACACAAAGAAAACAATGCCACCTCCTAACCTGAAAAAGAAATAACTGGCAATTGTACTAAAATCCCTAACATGTCTGATGAAATGGGTCTCCTTCTGTCTATTCTGGCTCCCCCTTCTCTCATCCAACCCACCAGAATCCTACAACAAACTTCACCTTCCATCAGATCATACCCCCAAAAACATTTTCCATAAAAGGAGACATCTGCCGATTTGTTTGAAATTGCAACTACAGCTATACCCAAACCAATTTGAGACATGATAAAGCGTTGGCATCTGACTGTCTCAAAAAACACTCTTCATCTGCCCTTCTTCCTCTCTGAGCACCACGTAGAAGAAACTCCTGCCAAGAATGTCTGTATGTTCTTCAGGTGGAAATCAACACCTACTTATTAATAAGATCCAGGATTCTCATCTTCCCAACTGCCAGAGGTCCTGCTGCATCCTCTTCTGCTTCACATCTGATCCAGGAGCCAACCCATGGAAACTCTGGCACTGTGAATGAGATAATGCATCCACAATATTGTTAGCTATAACCGGAACATATCTTGCCCTAAACAGAATGTTAAACTTTAAACAGCCAAAAAGGAAAACTCTGAATACCCTCAAAACTCCAAAACTGAAAATACCATTGCAAAAAGAAGCTGAATAATTAAAAAAGGGAACAGGAAACTGAACAACCCCTTGGCAAATCCTCTAAATGAACCGTCAAAAGGCTGACTTGATGTCCATCTTAGCCATCACTATGCCCTGACCGCAATCCCGCACCAGAAGAATGGCATCATCCACTGATGCATAATTTACCTCTGAATCTTCACTTGCAATGAAATCATTGATAAGACGAAACTCACTTGCCTGCTTTTTGAGAACCATTCCCAGAGGGCATATTGTGAGATTCTCCAAAGACCATTCATGAAATGGGCCCAAAATCCTACCCTCCAACCTCTTTCTCCAACTTTGCTTTGACCACCTCCCCATACGCAGAAGCTGAATTCAAGATTATTGCCCCATTTGTCCATCCATTTTCCTAGATAACTTAACTTAAAGCCATCCTTAAAACCCCCAAAAAGTGTTTTCGCCTTTGGCTGGCCAACTCAGACAATATTTCAAAATGTCAAATTTGACCGGCTTGGGCCCCTTTTCCTGCAATCGCTTGTTGTGCTCTGCCTCGTCCTTTTCCCCCTTGCCACACATATGGAAGGTTGCTAAAGCATTGTATAACTGAGTGCCTCTCCCCACAGTTTCATGTTGGAATTTATATTGTGCTTGCATGCAGGAGCCTCTATTGAATAACCGGCATGTTCCATTCTGGGGAAAATTACCTTTCTGTGTCCCATCGGGTGGGATAGGCCTAAAAGGGGTTAGAAGATACCGATAAACCACTCACAGTATGCACTAAGGAAACGGGCCTTGCCAGTGCATCCATTAAATCCATAATTCATTATCAATATCCCCCCATTTTTTGTCTGGGTTCATCGCCATTCCTCGTCATATCGAAATTATGAAAGACCACCATAATCCAGTGGCGCCTTCTGTACGACGTCGGGGTACTTAAATAATTCAAAGCAAGGCATCGCTCCGGATGGTGTTCACAAAACACACTGGTATAAATCAGGAAAGCCTATGTCCAATTTTCAATATTAGTAGGCACATTAGGTCTCCTGGCCAACTCACTTCCTTCTTCCTCTGAACCCTCTTTGGCCTGAATCTCCCTGTGTAATATTTTGTAAACACCAACAAAATCCCTCCTCCAAACTTTCACCTTTTGTTGCCTGCGTTATATGAGTACCCAGAAGCATAGACATCCCTAAGTAGGGGAGTTTTTTATTTTTAACACTGTCACCTTTGGCCCATTTGTCAAGAGCTCCAGAGGACAGCTTACCTTCTTGACTCGCAGACGCCCCATGCAATGGCTGTACCTCACCTGTACTTTGCTCACTAACAGTCGCATCAGTACCCACCGAGTTCTTACCTCCCAGCTTAGGCATGACGGGATGTGCATGTTCCAGACTGTTCCCAATGCCTATAGACACCATCCTTAAAACTTTCTGCCCACCACACCCTTTTTGAAAGCAATCACCAAGAGTCCAGAACAGCTTACCGGATTTCATCTATGAATTAGGTTCTTGTCCAGCTAGATTTGATCCAAGCAGGGACATAGTCAGCCAGTCAAGGCACCAAAGGCTTCTGAAAAACACCAATTCTCTGACCTCCGTCAGCACCTGACCCTACTGCAGCACCATTCGCAATAACATCCCCCAACACCAATTATCCACAATCTCACTCTCCTCCAACGACTCACATCCTACATCATTATCCAGACTCAAATCACCGGTGTCTTGCATTGCATCCACCATCACATTCACCCTGGAATTGGTACTAGGCAACTCTCAATCTCCAATTCTGCCATCATCCAGATGATCCGCAAGGCAAGCTTCATAACCACCCTTCACTTCAGCCCAGTTGCCAAAAATCGCCCTGGGTTTGACCTGGGGCTGGATACTTTCTCTTTCCCCACTTATCATCTTTGCTAATGCCAAACTGTCCACACCTCTTGGCATGCATGGTGTGTCAATACCATAGAGCCAACCAGTCGCCCCAGACTGTCCTCTCTGTGTGCAATAAAAAGAACCCGATAACCATACCCACTGCCCTGCCTGGTTACCTGAAACCTGAGCCCCAGAATGACAAGTGCACCCTTCCCCAGAAAACAGATCCTGCACCCTAAAAAATTAACCCACATACTCTAGACAAAGTCACATCTTGATTGGACACCTCCCATCTTTGCACTTTATTAATCATAAGAGACATCTGCCTGGTCATCCAAGGAATTGGCCCCCATGCAATATCTGTTGCCATTAAGGAGTCTTGCTGCACATTTTTGGTGTACCTGAACGAATGCTCACAATCTGTCAATCTTAACAGCTCTTCTGGCTCTGAATTTGAAATCACTATCGGATCTTGCTACTCTTGACAGTGTGCCACCATCTTGGGCACTTCTAACGTCCTTTTCTCTAACGCATTCAGCATGTCATCAGCTGCTGATGCGCTGAACGCCCCATGCTACTGAATCCCTGTCACCGCACTCACATGAGGCACTGACCGAACAACACTCTGCCCCCTTCCTCTCACCTATTCCTGAAAAGAACTACTCTTGAGCCTCTAGAGTTTGCAAGCAACGCAATATAAAGGAGAGTGCTTGCAGTGCCAGGTACGGAAAGCTGAATCAGTCCCAACCAGATCGGGGAGGGGTGGTTCCAAGCATTTTTGTGGCTTGATTCTTTTTACCACTGTGTTAAACTCTCAATTTCAATGATTTTTTGCTGCAATGGTATACAAGCCATAACAGCGGTTGCAACACCCTCTGTAGACTCACCCATACCTGCTCCAGTACCCCCTCTTTATCAAGTCTTACCTACCTTCTTGTTGTAATACTTTTAGGTGTCTCTACAACCCTATTTCCTGTTATCACTTATTATATGTAATATGTATTATAGAAATACTTGCTCCTCCCCACAGAGAATTGCCTAGCCTCCGGCCTAACCTGACTGAACAAAACTGCCCCTGGTTGTGAAGACGGCCAAAGAGGCCATCCCACAATCTGTACACACCTACTCTAGCTCCGTTCCCTGCTCAAGCCACCAATGACACTCCCACTTGCCCAATATAAATGGGGCAATACCATGTTCCTGGATTGCTCTAGGCCCCCATTAAAGATTCCCACAGACCTACTGTCAATCATCCCTTCTCATCTGGAACTAATGGAATTCACAGCATCACTTAAGTGTGCCCAGTAAGTAAGTAAAGTAGATCCGCTTGCAAAACACTGCATGCCTGTGTTTGTTGAACTGCTCTAGTGATTTTCACAGCTAAGATTCTGCATGGAATATGGGAGCAGGAAAACACAATGACTTTTCCCACTAGAGTTACACAATTTGCCAAAGTAGAATTTACAGAATTCGTACGGAGTCCTCCTGGTTCAGACGTTTGCAATTCAGCCACCAGGGCACATGTGCCTGTTTTTCTTTTTTCTACTATTGGACAAAGTCTCAGCTTTAAATATGAAAGAGGGAAAACACATTAGATAGAGAAGTGTCAAACAG
The DNA here is from genome assembly GCF_964204655.1 of Triturus cristatus. NCBI lineage: Eukaryota > Metazoa > Chordata > Amphibia > Caudata > Salamandridae > Triturus > Triturus cristatus. The sequence goes on from NC_140582.1 coordinate 1,029,027,436, forward strand.
TGGAAGTTGGTGTTGATCACTTTTGTCTTTTGTATAACGTAGGTACTCCTCAAAGGCTGTTTTGGTACTGTTGAACAGAGATGCAGCATAAAGACCAATAGTACTGACTTTAGATCTGGGTAACCAGGTACCAGACCCAAAATCAGCTCAAAATCCCATGACTATGGGCAAATTACTTTGAGCCTGGTTTCGATATTGGTGGTAATGATTCTGCCGTCGCCTTTCCGTCAGATTTCCAGTCCGCCTACGAGATGGGTCCGCCCGTTCTATTTCGATGCTGATGGGTCAACGGACGAAAGACCATCGGAGTGTCGCTGACTCCGCTAAGTAAGTTCTCTCACGTCGACGGTGCCATAGGCAAAAGTGACTTTCAAATAGAGTACAGCTAGTTTGTCCATCTGTCCAATCACAATGTGCATTCCCTTAGACGTGACGAGTTGGCAGATTGGAATGGCTATAAGGCTGAAATTTACCTTCTTTCTGTGTCACACGTCCTTTACCGTCATAGAGCTGATTGTGCAAGTACTGTCTTTGGTGTTGCTACTTGATCAAGAAGCAAATCCACACCGTCCTCACCATAATCGAATGTAAGCTTCTATTATAACTTGTTACTTTTTGTCATTACACATGAGTTAAAGAAACACACACACCTGTATAATTTTATTGTAATTTAAAATTTGGCACAAGTTGCGTTCATGATTATGTTATGTTAATTATAGCTTATATAGTGCGTAATCATCTGCAGGTCTCTTAGCGCTTGTAGAGAACTCAGGTAGCCATGAGTCCCAGAAACATGCAGAATTATACTGTGGTCAAGGCTACACTAAACAAATTGGTCTTAAGACCTTTCCAAAGGAAAGGAGGGCAGAGTCCTTCTGAAGGTTCTCCGGTAATTCATTCCAGATTCGGGGAATTAGGACTGAGAACGCTCGGCCACCTTTTGATGCCAGTTTGACTCTTGGAAGGGGCAATAAACATGCCATGGATGATCGCACAATGTGCTTTCCGGAACGTAGTTCATCAGACGTTCCTTGATATAGCCCGGGGCCTGACCATATATGGCTTTATGGGCAATGCAGAGGCCCTTAAACTTGGCTCTCAAACTTAAACTTGGGCACTTACACCACAATGGACATCAATCCAAAATCAAAAACTGACCATAAAGGAATGTTAACTTAATTTTCAGAACTATAAAATTATAAACATGCATTACACATTATTGGGATAATTGCAATGTAATACAATGTAGAAATGGCACTTGACAAAGAGAAATGTTTGTTTAAAAATAACTGTAAAAGCAATGTCAGTTCCAAACTTTAATCAATTAAAATATTTGTCAATTTAACATTTGTACTTGTCCAGTTCATTTCCTGTATTAAATTAAATGTTATTTGTGCCATCATTATTTTAAGGTGCACTTCATACGTTATTTTTTTCTGACTTATCAAGTACAAATAAACACATCTGTATTAAAATAAATCTATGACAAATCCATTTGTTAGTGTATGTATCCATCATCATAATTAATTTTAAATGTCGATCACATACCTTTATTACTAGTGTATGGAGTTTACAAATTAGACCATTAAAAAACAAAACCAGATTTTAATCCTTAACAGTTCTAGGAGTCAAAAAATAGTAAATGAAAAATAATCTAAGGACAAACTTGGTGAAATTAAAATATTTTTCATTAATAAAAGAGATACTGCTCACAAATCAAGATATATTTTAATTTTCAAACATAAAAAATCCAAATAATGAAATGTCCCAAGGACGTTCGAGTGTTGTCCCAAACTTGCCTCTTAAACAGACAAAGGGGAACCACCTCAGAAAAGGGCCTCTAGTGGGGACAGAGAAGGCACCTCAAGGATCTTCCTTGGGAGGGGTAATAGGGGTAGTTTGAGATGGGTGGGTTTGGGAGGGGTGGTTTTGGGTTTGGGTTTGGAACGGGTCAAGGTCAGGGCAAAATTAAAAGCACAACTAGGATAAGGGTAAGAGGATGGGAGAGGACTGGGTTTTGGAGTTAGAGCGAGTTGGAGAGAGTGATATGAGTGTGTCTTCCAGTTGTGCAGTTGCATGTAGGTCTGTTGTTTCTTTTGTATGTTTGGGTGTGTGGTGTTCGGCTGAGTGTGTGCATTTGGTTTCGGTTACTGTTGTTTTGGGAGCAGGTGTGGTTGTGTGTGTGTGTTTTGATGAGTGTGCTGTTGCGGTGATTGTGGGTTTGGTGGTGAATGTGAATGTGGTGGTTGTGGGTGTGCTGGTGGTCATGGTGCTTGTGGGTGTGCTGGTTCATGTGGGTGTGCTGTCAGTTTTGGGGGTGCTGACGGTTGTAGGGGTGCTGGCGGTTGTGGGAGTGCTGGTGGGGGTGCTGGTGGTTGTAGAGGTGCTGGAGCATGTGTTTTGGTGCTGGAGCATGTGTTTTGGTGCTGGTGCAAATGTTGGGGTGCTGGTGCACGTGGTAGGGTTGTTGGTGCATGTGGTGGGGGTAGGGGTGGTTAGTGCTGGTGTTTGTGGGGATGGTGGTTGTAGTGGGGGTGGTGGTTGTAGTGGGGGTGAGTCTGCTGCTGATGGTGGATGTGGATGTGGTGGTTGTTGTGGGTATGGTGTTTGTTGTGAGTATGGTGGTTGTTGTGGGTGTGGTAGTTGTTGTGGGTGTTGTGGTTGTTGTGGGTATGGTGGTAATTGTGGGTGTGGTGGGTGTTGTGGGTGTGGTGGTTGTTGTGGGTGTGGTGGGTGTATGTTTGTTGTGGGTGTGGTATGGTTGCTTTGGTCATGGGTGTGGCGAAGGTTGTGGTGAACGTGGTGTCTGTGTGTTTGGGTGTGTGCTTGAGTTTCTTGGTGTCTTTCTGTGCTGATTATGTCTGGTGTAGTGAGTGCCTTCATAGAAGAGTGTGTGTTTGGGATATGGCTTCGAACTGGGAATTGGGATGAGGAAGGAGCCTGAGTTTGGAAACTAGTTGGGCTGCTTGGGAGGCTGCGGTCAGTGAGGAAGTTATTCCTGGAAATGATCTCTGCAGGCAAGAAATTGCACCATGAATGCCTTCCAGGTATGCTACCGTTTGTTGCATGCAGCATATTTATGAGTACAGCCTGGCCTACAGAGATGCTTTGTAGGAGTTCTATAGCCTCCTCACTCAGTGCAGCTGTGGGGGACAGGGGGCGAGGTGCCTGCAGCAAAGGAGACCACAGTTAATTTAGGGGGCAGTTTTGGCCAATTTGGGGGAGCAAGAGGGAGGGTGGAGATGGCTCTCTGGATGGTGGACAAGGATTCAGGTGTAACTGTTTCTGTCGGGTCTACCACCATTAGGGGTAGTTTGCTTGTGGATTCCTCCGAAGATATTGTAGAGCTTGTGGGCTCCGTACCAGTCCCCTCACCCTCCGTGCCACTGTGTCCATCAGTGTATGTGGTCTCACAAGTCGAAACACAGTGGCCAGCTGCATCCCTGCCTACGTGAACAATTTTTCCTTTACCTGCTCCAGATGACGTTGAAAAGAAGCATACAATAGTTTTATTGTATCTGTTTAAATAGAACTGATCATAAACTGTGATCTCAATTTTTTTTCAAGTTTTCAGATGTTCCCTGCTTCAAGGCTTTCAAAGCTTGGCTCCTTATTATCAATGTCTCATGCATGTAGGGAACATCATCAGAAATCATTTGATCACAGTTTTGTAATTTCTCATAATAGCTCCTATATCATTTATGATCCTGTCTCTTATCCACTTTGAATTCTCTCCAGGAACTGTTTAACACCTCTGAATGGTTGGGCTTTTGTTGTTTAGAAAATTGAACTTATGTCACCAAAAAGGATATAAACAAACATAATTTTGAACAGTGTGTGTACAAGGCCAAAAAACTAGCATTATTTTAATTTAAAAAAGTAAAATAGGAATAATAGTGTGGTAATCAATACTGCAATGTTGTACCAATATTTGTACAAAATGAAAGCCTGTTTCCTTTGGGCATTTCACAAAGATAACAGTTACTTCAAGTAAGTAAAGTATATTTCAAATGTAAAGCTTATTATATGGATTTAGTACTGAAGTAGCTTATCGATGTGTTACGCACTATGTCTATTTCTATGCTGTAGAAGAATTTAAGAAATATGTTTTTTGTGGGTTGACATGACTTCTACAGCATAAGTAAATACATAGGGCTTGATACATTTCTAATCCACTTTAGAAGAGAGCAAATTCATTTTCAGATTTGACTTCTAAATATCAAGTAATTTTAAGTTTGTTTTACCAATATGAATAGAAAATACAAAATAAGCTGCCTTTCACTTTAGGCGATAATTGGTACATCACAGTAAAAATTACATATATAATTTTTACATCAAAGATTCACATGCAAGTCACAATTTGCAGCAGATACACCTTGATGCATTTCTACATTTTCCTAATTCTTTATACGTTAAACTCTGATTTTGAATTTTCCTGATATTCCAACATATATGTGATAGAACATTCCATCTGCAAAAGTCCTTTTAAGTATCCCATTTTTCTCCATCATTAATTTCTCATCTGGACATAAAAAAAGGACATTGAAAAATGAGTTCGGTATGTGTTACTCTGTCACCAATGAATACACGTTCCTGTTTGTGTTTTTCCCAAAATTGTATAGCTATCACAATTATTTTCTCATTTGTGAAGGAGTAAGACATCATGCAAATATGTCACTTTTAACATGAATGAAATAGTATTTTATAATCAAAACACATTTGAGATATGTTTGAATCTAAAATGAAGCCATTTATCTGTTGTTACTAGTCATTTTGGCTCACTTGCTCACTCTTGTTTGTGTATAAAACCACAATGTGACTTTTGGAAAACCCACTCGATCATTAGTGCATTTTATGCTATGTCACTGTAATTTGGCGAACCTTACATGGTTCACACTAGTAAGGGAGCATTGCTCTGAACACTATAAAGACTAGTGGCCTGTTTGGTACAACTTTCCTTTATACATCAAACAACTTGATGTATATTTGTTGTTTAGGCAGGCATGTGTCGGCTGAAGCCAGTCATTTGGCAGTGAACAGAAATCAGGTACTATCTTTTTAAAATAATTCATATACAAAACACACCATCATACACCTTGTGCAAAAACATACATCTTTACGAACTCTTCTTGTGCGATGGACATGTGCCAACCTTAAATATTATTTGCTGTAACAAAAATGTGATATTTACATGGCTGAGCAGGAATTCTGATAACTTCTTGGTCCAGTATCGTAGGTCTTCCCACCTCTTCGGACAGTGAATACTGCACTGTGGTCTGCACCTTCTTGGTGATGGCCTTCTAAATGTTTTTTTTCTGATGGGCATTGACCAGTATGAAAACTAGTCCACATGCGAATCTTTAAGTATCCTATATCTGTAAAAAGTGCAGTTGCATCAGATGTATATGCAAGTTCATAGTGTGTGCACAGAGAGCGTACAATCCGCCCCCTGCTATCTAAATATTGCACCAACCACTTAAGGAGCAAATGCCAGTTCCTAGACAATGCTCGCTATGTGGCAATAATTGCTAATTTCATATGCATATATGGACATGGGGCCATTATGCAGATCACCTATCCACTACAAAGTGCAAATACAGATGTAAACAACTTATCCAACCACTATCTAACTAATATTGCACCAACCACATAAAGTGTGAATGCCAGTTCCTAGACATTGTGACAAGTCGGCCACTCCTTACTGAACTCCTGAACAAACATACAGTTGACCCATCCACTATAAAATATGAATGCATATGTAAACAACCCACTTCAATCGTACAAATACAATATATCTTCTTCAAAAATTAATTATCCCCTCCTTTTTAAATGGACAGCGCGATGAATTAGAAGGTGTCAAAAAAGGTTCTAATCTCAAAAATAAGCATAAGGAGCTGGTCCTCCGAACCCCATCTTTGTGAATCAAACATAGCTTCATCATACCTGATTCATCAATAGTTTCATATATAACATGAAAATGTGGCTGTGTGGTCTTCTCCTAAGTGGTGCATCCCAATTGCTGAAGCAAGGTAAAGACAGCTCTAGTACTAAAAATCCTGTAAAGGGCAGGTGCTATAATGTGCGTAATCTTAAAATAGCATGCTAAAGAAACATTTCATATTTAATAACTAACAACCAGTTCTCAGTTCAAAGGGGACAGAAAAATCCTAATGCAGCTAAGGCGAACAGCAGAAATGTAGGCCAAAGTCATTAATTAAACAACAAAAGAGTGACAAGGGAAAAAGGAGCAAAAAAGCACGGGCAAAAACCAAAAAGAATTGTTAAAAGAACCCTCACTCACCAACCTAGTTGGTGACATGCTTCATCATCGGGTTCCCACCAGAGAGGCCGAGTGCCTCTCTGGTGTGCTACAACGCCTGAATTACAGCGGAGCTGGTTTTTGAATGTGAAAGGGAGTGGAGTTAAAAGGTAAATGGTTTTAACCATCAACTAATTTAATATCGGCAAACCAAAAACCAAATAAAAACGTGAGTTGGACAAGTTCTGGTTTGTTAGGTTAACCAGAGCTTAACCAATTAGTGATAAGGTCGAGCTGGGGGTCGCATAACTAGTTAGCATGGAGGAGTCTCGTTCGTTATCGGAATTAACCAGACAAATCGCTCCACGAACTAAGACCGGCCATGCACCCCCAGCTCGACCTTATCACTAATTGGTTAAGCTCTGGTTAACCTAACAAACCAGAACTTGTCCAACTCACGTTTTTATTTGGTTTTTGGTTTGCCGATATTAAATTAGTTGATGGTTAAAACCATTTACCTTTTAACTCCACTCCCTTTCACATTCAAAAACCAGCTCCGCTGTAATTCAGGCGTTGTAGCACACCAGAGAGGCACTCGGCCTCTCTGGTGGGAACCCGATGATGAAGCATGTCACCAACTAGGTTGGTGAGTGAGGGTTCTTTTAACAATTCTTTTTGGTTTTTGCCCGTGCTTTTTTGCTCCTTTTTCCCTTGTCACTCTTTTGTTGTTTAATTGATTTAACCTTGGGGGAACAAGAGTGATAGTCCCTCACCCTCTCTGTGTTTTTTGGGCCAAAGTCATTAATCATAAATTGACATGCAACTCAGCATCAAGATTATGTCCCCATGGTCTTTCAGTGCCGTGATTCACATCGGCGTAGTTCCAGTTCCGTGCTGACCCTGCCCCAACATATATATATAATATAAATGCCTTAAACTCCAGTATTGGGCCTCTATGTGATGTGTAACATATGGTTAACTGATGGGCTGCTCCATGCCCATTTACAGAGGCCGCCCTGAAGGGTCAGGGCTCCTATGCTCGGAGGCTGGTTGTTTGGATTTAATAACGGGAGCAAGACCCACTAGCCATTACAAGCCTAACAAGGAATGCTAATACAGCAAAAGTGTAAATGGCTGAGGAAGGGATTCAGAGTGGGAGAACCTCTCACTCTGATCGTGCTGGAGTCGGGTCATTTTCGCAAGGCGAACAAGGTATTTAGCAACATGCAAGAAATACTTTCACTTGGCTGTGTAAATAAATGTTGAAAAAACGGTCGGTTAGAGGGTCTGAGGGAAGTTTATAGACCGGCGCGGACAAATCCCCTCTTCACTAGATATATATCAACATGAAATCCGCGGGTCTACTAAAGCCAAACTGAGAACTAATGAGACAAAACCAGCATATTTAAACAAAAGGAGTCCTTAAGAAAAGGACAAAGTCCCATCACCCACCGAAGTGGCATGCTTCATCATTTGGGACCTCCTTTTAACCGCACCTAGTGCAGTTAAGGAGCTACAACTCCTTTACTATTTGTAAAAAGGAGGAGCTCACGGATGTTTTTGAATCTAAAACGGAGGATTAGATCTCCTAACAATCAAAGAAGCTGCCTACAGTGTGGTGAGAATAAAGTGCAGTGTGTGTTAGCAAAAAGGTTAATTTGACTACCTATAGAAAAATATTTCAGTCAGTCAAAGAAGTCTTTATTCGATTTTCATCATAAAAGACATACTATACATAATAAAATTCATATAAAATAGTTATATCAACATAACAATACATATGTAGATTATAAAACCAATACAAATTATTAAATGTGCATATTATTAACTAAAGAAAAATATATTTATTCAGTATCTAAAGGTGTCAAAGCATAAAAATCAAAAAAGAACATGTACACGGAAAATTTCCGAGCACGTTGATGACAAACGCGGTCTACATGTTTCAGCCAACTAAGATCTAATCAATATGATTGTGGCTTTCATCAGGACCATATGATAATACTACTGCAAATAATGTGAATAAAGTGCGAAGTCAAAAAACACAAAAGAACCAAAGCATAAACGGAGCAATACAACCTACAGGTATACCTGCTTATCCACAGATAGGCGGAACTGTCGGGGTACAAAATGATCACCTGTTGGAAAAATTCAAACAGGAAAAAAACATAAATGTCATATGTTGGCTTGGGTCATAGTACTCAGTCACTTAAAACAACTGTATATTAATAAACACTTGTCATGAAGAGGTCAACATATGGCCTCCTTACCCGCAAACAGTCGGGGATTAATCCTACACTCCTGGTAACGACTCAGGCCGTGAGGCAACGCTCTATGAAAAAAGGGGAAAAAAGAAAGGCTAATACCATGGAGGAACCAAAAGCTTAATTATTCTCCATAGCAATGCTGCAGAAAAACATAAAGGGGGACAACACAAAGGAACCAAGAAATCACTCCACAGATCAAACGTACACACGTCCTAGACCAGGTATTAGACCAACACTGGACAGGTACTGCTATGCTCAATAGCAGCACATCACAGATCAGGCAGCCTGGGATAGTGCACAACAGTGCAGGTCAATAGGCCCTAACAGCAGAGCAGAATTAAAGTTACGCTCCACTAAAAGAACACACTGGCTGCTTCACAGATCGGTATATGTATCTATCAAGAATCTAGAGATACAAAATCAAATAAGTACTGCCATATAAACATGGAGCTGGCCACACGGAGTGCAGTCGATATTAAAAATATAAGCCCATGTAAATGACACATTGGTTTAAAGGTGATAGCGCGAAAACTGTCTTACCTGTCCGTCGTAACCCTGGACCTTCTTCCTAGTCATTCAGAGTGGTAACCGGACAGGCACTGGCGCGTCTTTTTAAAGAAGACTTGAAAAATACTACACACCTGGGATCTGCCAAGTGCAACGGCAACGTGACCCCTGTCACGTGACTATGGAGCTTTAGCGCCATATGCGTGTACATTTCTTAATTGAATGCAGGCATGCTGGGAACTGTAGTGTCTCCAAGTCCAGCATACAAGCTCTAAACAACCTCGAATGTATTTATTAAAACCAATGGGGCTGTAGAGAATACATATTGGAGGGACCGCCCAATGGACAAACCGTAAATCTGTGTTCAAACGCGTTATTTTAAAAGATCGGCAACACGTATCCAAATGTCACCAAACGATGACAGATCATTATGAAATTATTAAAACCACAAGCGGCCGAGAAGAGTCGCCGTCCCTCCACATTCAGTGTAAGTTTAATAAGCGAAGCATGAATGACAACATAGGACATATGCCGGTATTCAATATGGTTTGTCAAAGATCTTCTCAATGGACCGTATATATGAACATACATACTACTCTCATAAACGGCCCATGGTAGCACTGTAGTTTCGAATACAATGATCAAAGCAACAGCCGACAGCTCAAATGCAGTTAGTTGTACTTTGTGATTCAAAAGAGGGGGATGTGTGTAACAGATACCTGACCACCTCAATAAAGACATCCCTATCCACTGAAAGCAAGAAGCTATCATAGAAAACAGAGTATCAGTTAAGCAGATTTTCACTGAAGACTAAAGTCAAAGGTGTGTAGAGACCTTAACACCATGCCATCCTCAAAGAAAGAACTGCCTGCATAGAGCGAACAACGGCTCAAGCGCAATGCGGTCCAAGGAATTGCATCATTAGGCCCCACCTCATCACTCTTTAGTTTAAACACCCAGTGCTGTTCCTTTTTAAACAAAAAGTTTGATATATCTGTAACATGTGGGGGAATGAAAGGTTGTTCAAGGATAGTCCATGATATTTCATCAGGTTTATGGCTCAATTTTTAAAATCATATCATACAAACATATTCTAAGATTCTGTACAACAGGCTTTTGACTATCAGTGAAATGCACCATGGGAATTGTATTTTGAAAGTGCCGGCCATGTGACTATTTGATTTAAAAGGCACGCATGGAACTACTCATTCAATGGTCCCCACCTGTGAGCAAGGCAACTGATGCCGAAATGCATAAGGAGATGGGGAATGGAACGCGCTGCTGAGCCTGTGAATAAATACCTTAAACTCCAGTATTGGGCCTCTATGTGGTGTGTAACAGATGGTTAATTGATGGGCTGCTCCGTGCCCATTTACGGCGGTTGCCCTGAAGGGTCAGGGCTCCTATGCTCGGAGGCTGGTTGTTTGCATATGTATATATCTATATTAATGTGTGTGTGTGTATGTATGTATGTATATATATATATATATATATATATATATATATATATGTGTGTGTGTGTGTGTGTGTATATATATATTCACTGAAAAAACCATAGGTTTCTCACACGTTATAGTTAGGAATTAGCATTTAAAAAACCTTGCAAATTCACTGAAAAAACCATAGGTTTCACACACGTTATAGTTAGCTGGACATTTCACTCATAAAAAACCAATGATATTCCCCCGTTATAGTTAGTTCAGCTAACTATAACTTGCGCGCCCGCAATCCACTGCTGATGACGTCACATATTACATCACTCATGACATGGTCAGTGACATCACTCATGACATCACTCATGACATCACTCATGACATCATCCATATAGTATGTGTTTCTGAACAATTTTTATATGTTTAATATATATAGGGAAAGGCCTGTTGAAGAATAAGTGGGTGTACAAGTGTGTAAATGGATGATTTTCTGTGGTGCGTAACTGACTCTATAAGTGAGTCATTAAATGTATCTTACTGCAGACTACTGACTAAACTGTGTAAATGTCTGTATGTGTCTGTGTGTAGGTGTATAAGTGGCTGCATGGTTTTGTGAATAGCTATACGAGTGTCTATATGGGTTATTGATTGGTTGTCTGAGTATCTGTTTGGGTGGGTAGGGTGTGTATGACTCTATGCATGGATGTGTGAGTGGGTGATTCTATGGGTGCTTGGTTTTAAGAGTGCATCTGTGAGGGACTGTATGGTTGGGTGAGTGTATGTATGGGTGTGTTAGGGATTGAATGTATATCTCAGTGGCATATTTGTGACTAACTACATATGTGAAAGGCAGTATATATGTGTGTAAGAGTATATAAGTGTGTGATTGTGAGAGTGGCTGTATGGATGCGTGTGTGCTTGTATCAATGATTGTATAAGAGCGTAAGGATGTGGTACTATTTTTATGAGTAAGTGAACTTGAGTGTGTTTAACTGTATAGGTGAGTAAATTGGACTGTGTTTAATTACTTGCACGACTGACTAGGTGTGTCAGTACCTCAATGGATGATTGGCGGTGTGTGAGTGTCTATACAGGTGTATAAATGCATATGATAGTCTTGTTTGGAGTGACTGTAAGTATGAGTGACTGTACAGGTGAATGAGTGGAGGTGTATGTAGACCTAAGAGTTAATAAGTGAGTATGTAGTTATTGGTATTGGAGTATTTATGGTTTTGAGAATGGAACTCTGAAATTTTGAGTCGGTGTATCAAAGGTTATATTAGGGTGTGAGAAGATGTGGTAATTTATCACATGGATGACGTCATCAGTGATGTCATCAGTGATGTCATTTGAGATGTCATCAGTGATGTCACTGACCATGTCATGAGTGATGTAATATGTGATGTCATCAGCAGTGGATTGCTGGCGCGCAAGTTATAGTTAGCTGAACTAACTATAACGGGGGAATTTCATTGGTTTTTTACGAGTGAAATGTCCAGCTAACTATAATGTGTGTGAAACCTATGTTTTTTTCAGTGAATTTGCAAGGTTTTTTAAATGCTAATTCCTAACTATAACGTGTGTGAAACCTATGGTTTTTTCAGTGAATTTGTAAGGTTTTTTAAATGCTAATTCCTAACTATAACGTGTGTGAAACCTATGTTTTTTTAGTGAATTTGTAAGGTTTTTTAAATGCTAATTTATGTATGTATTATTAATATTTTTTATATATTTATTTTACAATAAACTACCTATGTATATAGTTATAGATTGACTGTATCCTGTAATATTTAATGGCTTAACTCTTTATTTTTTTTAATTTGGATAAAGTTGAACAGCATAGTTAATATCTTCTATAAACGTATAACCACTTACATTTTTTTGGGGGGGGGGTTTTGACCGTGCACGCATGGTGTGCGCTCCATGTGCGCATGCGTATCTCGTGCGTGCTCCGTGCGCGCGTGCTCCGTACGCGCATGCGCGCGTGCTCTCTATGCGCGTGCTCTCTATGCGCGTGCTCTCTATGCGCGTGCTCTCTATGCGCGTGCTCTCTATGCGTGTGCTCTCTATGCGTGTGCTCTCTATGCGTGTGCTCTCTATGCGCGTGCTCTCTATGCGCGTGCTCTCTATGCGCGTGCTCTCTATGCGCGTGCTCTCTATGCGCGTGCTCTCTACGCGCATGCGTGCGTGTACCGTGCGCTTACGGTGCGCGCACCTGCATGTGTGCTCCGAGCGCGCATGCATGCGTACGTCGTGCGTGCTCCGTGCGCGGGTGCCCGTGCGCGCGTGGTCCCTACGTGCATGCGAGCGTGTACCGTGCACGTACAGTGCGCGCACCTGCCTGCGTGCTCCGAGCGCGCATGCGTAGGTCATGCGTGCTCCGTGCGCGGGTGCTCCGTACGCGCATGTGCGCGTGCTCCCTACGCGCGTGCTCTGTATGCGCATGCGAGCGTGTACCGTGCGCGTACGGTGCGCGCACCTGCGTGTGTGCTCCGAATGCGCATGCGTGCATGCTCTGCACGTGCTCCATGCGCGCACGGTACGCATACGGTGCGCGCACCGTGCGCGCACGGCAAGTCATGTCATTACGAAACAACACTTTTCATTGGTTCATATTAGTTTCAGAATCTTCAAAAACCACACCCACTCCCCTCACTTTTTCTACTAATTTCCTGGGAGAAGGTTGCAGAAGAGCTACTCCAGTGAAATGGCAGAACACCACTCATCTTCAGACAGTGAGGAGACCTTTGAAGAACCACCAAGAAAGAGCAAACTGAAGCACTCTTTCATTTGGAATTATTTCACTTTCCAGATGGGCAAAAAAAAGTGAATGCGCCGAAGGTCACTTGCACAATTTGCGGAAGTGTCCTGTCTAGAGGGAATCCGGCCAAAAAATACTCCTTCAGCATTTATTGCATGCTCAGGCATTTTAAATCAATGCATCCAATTCGGTTTGCTCGTGAAACCACAAGAGCCCTAAGGGAGAACCCTCCACCAGGACCTTCTCAGCCGAGCACATCATCTGCGGCTGCAGATTCACCATGCACCAGGCCTCTTGACATCCGACCCTTGTTCCAAAAAGTGCACATTCATTGCAATATGTGCAATGAAGTCATTTGCTACGGAGAGAATAGCATAAATTTAATTGAAAACCGTATGCAGCAGCACACATGCTCCAGGTCATAATAATTTTTTATTTTTTTTGTTCCTTTTGAGCAGTTTTTTGATTCCCAGTTTTGTTTTGGTGCTGTAAAAGAATCAAAAAAAAAATTGTTTAAAAACTAAGAAAAAATATAAAACAAAAAAAAGACAAAAAAAACAGTTCTTTTAAGAACTCACTTCACTTTTCCAAAAGAGCTATATTCCTAATATACTGTTTTTTATTTTGATTGAATGAATGTGTAGTGTATACATGAATGATTGAAATGATTGAAATGACTGAGTGAAGACGAGGAAAAGACAGACAGAATGAGTGAGAAAAGGAAATTATGATCAGTCATGAAAGGGAAGTGAAAGACTGACTGCAACAAAAGAACTAAGGGTAGAGGATACAGGTAAGAAGAGCAAATGAGTAAGGGAATGGCAAGGAGTAATGGAGAGTGATGGAGGGGGAGTCAGAAAAGGGGAGTAAGGGACAGAGATAGAAAAAGGGAGTAACAGACGAAGCGGATGAAGTACAGCAGGGTAAAGGGATTGAAAGTAAGAGAAGTGGAGTGATGGTGAAATAAGGGGTATGAGGATTAGAAAAGGAGGTAATGGAAAGTGAGAGATGGGGAGTGAGGGGATGGAGGGATTTAGGAAACTGGAGTGAGAGAAAGGGAGTCAGTATTTCAATGAGCAAAGGAGAGTGAAGGAAAGAATACGAAAAGGTGAAGGGGTGTGAGATACAGACAGGAGGAAGTGAAGGAGGAGAATAGGAGTGACTATGAGTAAAGGATAGTGACAGTTAGGGAAGGTGAGGGAAGGAGAATGACGGAGAAGGTTAAAATATTAGCATAGATGGAAAATGAGTGATGGAGAGAGGAGGAGTGGTAGAAACAGAGATGTTAAGGAAATTAAGGGTAAGACAGACAAAGGGAGAGAGACAGAAAAAGAGACAGAGAGCAAGGAACTGAGAAGGAGTAAAGCAGTTAGAATGACTGAGACATATGGAAACAGGGAGAGTAACATGGTTGAAAAAATAGTGACGGAGGCAGTAAACCTAGGGGAGTAGTAGAGAAGGAGTGAGGGAGTTACGAAAGAGCAGTAGAGGAAGAAGAGAGAGGGAAAGGGAATGAGAAAAGCAGAGTGAGGAGAAGTGAAGAAAAGGGAGGATGAAAGTGAAGAGGCGAGAAATACAGATATTTTAAACTTACCTGACCAACAAAATAACTTAATTAGAAATAAATGTTTTTTTTTTAATTGCTAGAAAAAAGGATTACATTTCCTAAATTTTCTTTCTCGATCTGGAAAAAAAAGAAAAAAAGTATTAATATTTAACAATAGATTTTAGAAAACAGTCCACATATTTTCATATTTAACAAAGTAATTTTTTGCCCTTTTTTTGCTGTTATCAGAATATATTGAATTTCACTGAAAATAGTGATATCAATTGCATTCATCACTTAACAGCGGGCAAAAAAATTAACAATCTGAAAGATTGTTTAAAAAAACAAAACCTTGATAGAAATGTAACATATATATTAAAAATATCTTCTAAGAACAATAACTATTTGCAATAAATATCGTCTGTAAATCTTGTTGCTTAAGCACATACACCAAAATAATATCTGTCAAAGAAGTCCACAATAGAAACAGTTACCTTTCCATGAGGCCAAATGGTAATTTTTTATTTCTTTTTTGGTGAAATATCCAATGGTAAACCAATAAAATCGAAATAATGGTTTCTTCAGATGCTGCAAATTGTATCTAAAATTTTGGTTTTAGAAAAATTAAGTAGGAATTTGGTCATTCTGCAGGCAAACGTTGCTTGAAAATCAATTGTGAATCATTACACAGTGTCCAGCCTTTTTCACATTTTAGAGAAACTGTGTAATGACCAGAAGTTATACAAGGTCCATCATGGAAAATTATTGCAACTGCAACAAAAGTCTTTCCTGATATTGATAATTGATTTCCTGTAAACTTCTTAATTAAAGTGTCCAATTTTGTTCCATCAGCTCTACAACGTTGCATCATTAAAATTACATACTGTCCATATTTCTTTAAAAATAACGTTGATAACATTTCTGATTTACATTGAGAACATTCCATGTTGTGATTTGCATCTTTAACTAATTTACTAAAAGTCACTGATTTACTCTCTGGTAATGTTAAATATATGAACCTTTCAGAATCAACATTAGAGCTGCATGTGTGCAAACAGTTTTCACAACAATGTTCCCATTTATAAGACAGACCAAACATATTTTCTATTTCTACCCCTTCATCTTCCAGTACCATAAGCATATACATTAAGAATTCCTGTGCATCTTGCTGGACATTTTCTGTAAAATGTGTACATCCAGAACATACATCTAAAAGATTTCTAACATCAGAAGCACTTTCTATTTTAGTTTTATCATTACTCAGTTTCTCATAAAGGAAACTCAGCAGAGAACAGAATCTTTTTTCATGATTTAGTATTATCTGCTCTTTCAAACTTTCAAGATAAAATACAACATTCAGCACTACATTAGCGTAGCAGTTGACACCAGAGCTATTTTCAAAATGACAACCAACAACCTCTTCAGCATTGTCATTTTTCTTTTTGCTTGCAATCACATCAGTCTCTATTTGTTTACTCTTCTGTACATCCTCATTACAGATATTCTCAATTCTCCTTTTCCGACAAACAATACGTTTTTCAAACACAGGATACTGACCTAAATGAGGAGCATAGCTTCTTCTTATTCTATTATACTCCTTTACACAGTTTGCATCAGCACTAACTTTTGACTCATCAAAGTCTATCATGAATAAACCAGATATTTTTTTCACGCGTGACAAAGCAACATATGCCATACCTTCTTTAAACACACTAGATCCAATGTTTACAAAAGCACTATCTACATTTAATCCTTGAGATTTGTGAATAGTTACAGCATATGCTAGAGAAAACGGAAACTTTCACAAGCAAGAAACGAACTGAACAACGACTAATGTCTTTAACCTCTTCAATCTGATCAAATTTTATTTTTAAAAATTCAATTCCATCTTTTTTCTCGTAATTAACAAAACCCACAACTTTACCCATAGCTCCATTGACTAAACCTTTTTCTACATCCAAATTACGTCCTAAAATTACTCGACAGTTCATACATACATAAAGATTATTTTCTAAACCAGCTGTTTTCGGTATGTTTTTCTCTAGAGAATCCAATTTAGTTGTCAATTTGCTTGTCAATATAATAGTTATTCCTTCATGCTGTATTTTTTCCACAGCTTCCAGTTCAATAATCTCTTCATTTTCCAATTTCAAAAGTTCTTGATTGAATATAGAGCATTCATGTAGGGTTGGCATTAAGCAGATTACAGTATTTTTTCCTGCAATTTTCTTGTATATTTTCTCTGGAACTATTTGTTCTGTTGGAAACAAATTACATAGCAATCGACTCTGTAAAGCTTTTCTGCCATGTTCTGTGAGTAGTCCAATTCTGATATCTTTGAGAATACTTGCATAATCATCATCATTTGCTTGCCGTATATTGGTAATGAGTTCTTTGTACTCGAAGTATGTCCAAATATTCACATTACTTATACTTCCTAACGACTTTTTCGTGTCTTCATGTGTAAGAGTATGAAATACTGGTTGTCCTTTAACTGGAGTGAGCTGCAGTAGATCCCCAAAAACTATAACATGTTTTCCTCCAAATAGCACGTCATAGTCTGTCTTTAGAATTTGCTGCATTCTTAAATGCACAAAGGCAAGCATTAAGTTTGATACCATGCTTACCTCATCAATAATGAGAACTTTCAATTTTTTCAATACTCTTGAAACTTCAAAACATGCTTCTCCTGTTAGCTTGTGGTATTGTATTTTGTTCTCATGCTCTACTGGTAACATTAGCAAACGATGTAAGGTAATTCCTTTTATGTTATATGCTGCTAACCCAGTTGGAGCAGTAACAACACAAGACAAAGTTGAATCAGTTTTTTTCTGTAGGTAGCTTCTAATTACTTTAATTAAGAAACTTTTTCCAGTTCCAGCTTGTCCACTCACATACATTCTGATTGGTTCAAATGATGTGCATGAGCACTCTTTATTTTCATGTAGTAATCCATGATCAATTTGTTTTGTGACTTCCTCATAAATTTGTTGTTGTTCATCATTAAATAAGTTTATTAAATCTTCCTGAGCTTGATTCATAGCTGTTTCCACTTCAGTCATGGCTATTGCAGCTTCATTTTCTACGATTGGTTGTCCTAGAGGATCTTGACTGAGCGTCCCAGAACTTTGACTGTCTTGAGAACTGTCTCTAGCTACTTCAGCTGCAATTGTTGCTTCTTGTTCAATTTCTTCATTTAACATTTGTACATAAGTTGTGAAAGTACTGCATTCTATGGTATCTTTGCATGCATTAAAGGAATCTTCATAGCTTTGAAAATGTCCAAGTAATTCATCCTCTGAACGCCATGGTTTAAACAACTGTAAAAGTGCTAAGTAGTAAAATTCCTTCTTGTCAATAGTGTCGCAACTCAGCTTTCTGTGATTAATCAAACTTCCTTTTGTTTGTTTTACCAAACATCCTTCCTCACCAATGACTTTATATTTTCCATTGTTGATGTCTTCTGTGGTATTCCGTTTAAAAATGTAGTTCTGCAGCACTTCATAGAGACACATGTTCTCAAGATGATGACTTCTCTTTGGGTAATATGTGTCCAACATGTTTGTTCTTAAATTTAAAATGTCTGTACTTTCTGGTTCGTACTCTGCTAAATATTCAATTTCTCGAATAGATTTCAATACCCGATTTCGCATTCCTGCAAGGCCTAAACTTACCCAAATTATTCTTCTGGATTTGGAGTACAGACTTGCAGGTGATAACCTATCTGAGCATTCGTATGACCCAATTTCTCGATGCGATAACATCTTTAAACTGAAACTGTATAGCTTTTTACGGACAGTCTTCTCGTGAGAAATCTCTTCCGACATTTCTTTCAATTCCGTTTTCTCAGATTTAGTGATGTAAGATGTGACATACCGAGCAACAGCAGTAGAATTGTCAGCTACATACTGAATATCCATGTTAGCATTCCACATGGATAAAATGACTGGGTTGTAGTCATTTATATATTTTGACTCTTCTTTTCTTCTTAGGTTGTAGGTATTTTTAGGTGATTTTCTTGTAATAGTATGTCACACAGCTGATATAAAACTGTTTACTCTTCCTTTTGAAAGAACAGGTCGTGGAAATCCAAATCGACATTTTGTGTAGAATTTATCTTTACTCTTGTACTTTCGTCGACAGTATTTTCCACACCGATGACTTTGAAAACGTAAAACTTGCTCTTTTAAGTTTTTTTCTTCTGTGCTTTTAGGTATAGCACATGTTGCATATCCTTCAATGAAAGATAAAACTGCATCATCAGAATCTGTTCCAAATTTTGGGGCATCCTTGATCCACAACAGCATATGAATATGAGGAGCACCTCTTGCTTGGTACTCTTTTCTCCAAAAGAAATCCACAACTTCTCCAAGAGGTGGATTTTTTTTAGTGCAGATGAAGGACATCATAGCCTCAAATCTATGATTGAAATATCTGCAAACATTAACCGGATCCAATGAGCACAATTCTCCTGCTGTCTTGTATTGGATGTTTTCAATATTTGAATTTGCCTCTCGAAGAAAATCCAGTAAATCATCCCAAGCGTACTCAGCACAGCTTAGGGTAAGGAACCATGTAGGAGTTCCTAAATTCCGTAACATACATTTCAATTCTCCATGGCGTCGGTACCAATATTCATTAGTCCCATGCTGACAAGCCATCAGATTAATCAATTGAGATTCCAAATGATCATCTCACTGTTGCACTTTGTTCAGAAAATCCTTTGCAGACACATTATGTAGATGTACTCCAGTTTTTAAAATGTGATTTACTGCATAAGATAGTGCAGACAAGTCACTTTCAAATAAAAGATGGAACAAATAAGGAATACTTCGACGAAATCTTGGATCTTCTGCATATAATCTTGTAGTCCGATACTCAGAAGCAGGAATCTGTACTCGACGCTCATCATATCGTCCACCTTTTCCTGTAGGAAACAGCTGGGGAAAACAACGAGCTTCCAAGCTCTCCTCCCATACACTCACGGGAGTTCCTTTTGCTTTTTTCATCTGAAACAGATCAAAAGTG
Source organism: Triturus cristatus (assembly GCF_964204655.1). Classification (NCBI taxonomy): domain Eukaryota; kingdom Metazoa; phylum Chordata; class Amphibia; order Caudata; family Salamandridae; genus Triturus; species Triturus cristatus. Next base: position 1,029,047,234 of record NC_140582.1, read on the forward strand.
TTTCCCATAACTTCTTTAGAATGAAGAGGATGTATGCTGAAATGTTCATAAATTTCTTCTTCTTTTGACTTATCCACTTTTTCTATTTGCCCAGTTGGTATTCCTTTGTCTGCTAGTAAAACATCTTCATCTTCATCCATATAAATTGATTCATACCATTTATTATTTCTTTTCAAATATAAATTTGCTCTTTGTACTTTTCGTACATCTACCAGCTCCTGCAAAATTTTCCTATTCTTTGTAGGTACACCATTAACCAGAATAACTAATGGTTCAGTTTCCAAACTATCTGCATCAATTGTTTCAATTTTTTTTTCAAATCTAATGGCAAATAGACAACTCTTCCTTTTAAACCTCTTTGTAAATCTGAGGGAGGTAATTTACCTGTTTTGGGCTCCGTACGAACTATAGTCTGAAACGGATGGACATATTGAATGAGTATAGACTCATACCTATTTAAATCAGAAAGTTCCGCAGGAATATCAACCAATTCTAAATTATTATGTACAGATCTAGCTGGCATTTTATTTTCTTCTAACTTGTTATAACAGTATTTACAAATACGCTGATCTTCACCCAAATCAAAACAATTTTCCAGAAATAAATATGTAGCAAAATCCTTCCACTTAGAATTATTTTCTTTTTCACTTTTTTTATAGAGATCAACATTCCTTGTTTGAGTTTTATAATGGCTTCTCCGGCAACAAATACAAGTAATATTTGGTCTTTCATTAGAGATGATAGTAAAAATTTTGAAGATCAAATGACAAAATTTACTAACAGTGAGTTCTACATTCTCTTCCACATTTTCTTCAATAACTGTCATTTCCTGCACTTTCTTGCTCTGGACCAAAGTAACAAAACTCAATATCCTCACAAACCTTCTTCCCATCTGATACCGATCCACGGAACAGAGCACTATTCAACTCATTTAACTTTAGTGCTGGACTTTTAGCAAAATACAATCTTCTCACAAATTTTCTCATTTCAGTATGATGAACTGCCAGCATCCTAAAATTAGGCCTGGGTGGTAAATTCTGTTCTGCTCGCGGAATTTTCGGAATTTCGGTAATTTCGCGTTCCGCGGAGAACGCAAAATTGCCCAAAATTCTGCTTTCCGCGACTTCGCGAAATTTTTTCTTGTTCACGTTCTCAAAATGCGTGTTCGCAAGATATTTCTCCCCGAGCACGCAAACAGCAACTGTGAACAGGAAAAAAGCATCGCGAACATGCAATTCCGCGTGTTCGCGGAATTTCTGCATGTTCGCGGAGATTTTTTACCGTTTCGCGGAGATTTGCGTAACGCGATTACGCAAATTCCGCCCACCCATACCTAAAATGGTGAAAAACACTTTGACAAACTTTCCTAGAAAGACAAGCCAGAGAATGTCCTTGCAAACCAGTATTCTCTCTCACTCTGCATGGATCTAGTCTTTGAAGCACCTTAATCTTCTGTTTAACACTTTTTTTACTATATTCTCTTAGAAAGTCACGTAATTTATCAATAGATTCCTGTCGTACAGTACAAATACTACTACAATTCCAAGTGTACACTGGGGCTTTAGGACGTCTCCCCATAACCTCATCAGCTAACACTTCTTCCTCATTTCTTGGAACCATTTTCTCCTTTTCCATTACACAACCATCTTTAACTTCATATGCTCGACCACTGGTGTTAACTGCATGCAGCAAAATATTACTTTGAAGATAACTCTCTTCATTAAAAAATGGTTCAGTACTTGAACTATGCTTCCATTCTCCTAAGAACACTTTACAAAAGTTTTTTTTTTCACTTCTCTTTTTCTTTTTCTTTTTGACTTCATTACATTCACTAATTTATCTAATGTACGGATCCTGTTCAAAATTAAAATGAATACTTTTCTTTTTAATTCCAAAGCCTTTGCCACAATTGATTCAATATGTTTCTTTTTCTTATAAAATTTGGCTTTCTTGCTATATTTTTTCACATCCTTTAGCAAATTGAACATCACTCTTCTCTGAAACATTTTTCTACGAATGTTTTTAAAATCTAATTTTCTTTTTAAGTCATTTTTTCTTACTTCTGATTGTACAGTAGCATTTAGTATATTCTGTCGATTGTCTTGTTGTTTTCTACTTGAAACACTATTTGCAGTGGATATATTTTTTACATTTTTTCTTTGCTTGAGGATATTTTTTATAAAATCCTTAGTCTGCTTACCAGAAGACTTTTTCTTTTTTCCAACATGAGGTTCTTCAACTAATTTTTGTTGTCCAGTTGTCTTCAAATATAGATGTTGTTGCTGTTCTTTTCTCTTTCTTGATTTTATAGGCATCTTTAATTTATTTCAGTGTTGTTCAGCAATACCTGAAAGAAACTAAAAAAAAAATACCTTTATGTCATTTAAATATATTACTATATTTTTTTATGAGCTTTTCAAATCCTATCATATGAGCTGTCCCTTTCCTACAACTGCAAGTCTTACAGAACAACAGTAACACAAATTAAATCTCTAACAACAATTCCTGTGTGCACACAGACTCATGGTGTGATTCTAGGCAGAAAATGATATTTCATTGGCAATTTCAAAGCACATTTACTACTGTGGTAGAGCAAGTGATAATTACTGTAACAGCCTGACACATTTTCCTAATAGTTTAGAGAGGCAGAAAAGAGCACATGTCCTAACAGCTACTTGAGACCATGAGCATGTGGAACCTGGGTGAGTGATTAGACTAGAGCAAAGGAAATGAGCCTTGGTGATGTTGAATGTGGTAGCGTTACACACTACTATCTAAAATACCACACAGTGCTGAATACTTAGCATGGGAGTGCAGGAGAAGCAGCTGCCTGTGTGCTAAGAGCGTGCTTCTGGAGACTGTGTATTGTCAGGTGCAAGAGAGATCTGCATGGACGCTTGCACAACTGCATGAAGACTGCACAGATGTATGTAAGAGTACATGTGTGGTAAGGGTTAATTGGAGTTTTGAACATGTAGGATCTACCTCACCCATGGCAGGAGTGTAAGGAAAATCTACCATGTTGATTTCAAATGTGTTCGCATTTGCCTCTCATTTGTGAGTTATTGATTTGTGCTGAATGCTAGCCATCACAGTTCAAGAAAACAAGCTGCCCCTTTCCTACGAATGCAAGTCTTACAGAACCAGACCACCACAAATTAAATCTCTGACAACAATTCCTTTGTGCACACAGACTCATGGTGTGATTCTAGGCAGAAAACGATATTTGATTGGCAATTTCAAAGCACATTTACTACTGTGGTTTTGCAAGTGATAATTACTGTAACAGCCTGACACATTTTCCTTATAGTTTAGAGAGGCAGAAAAGAGCACATGTCCTAACAGCTACTTGAGACCATTAGCATGTGGAACCTGGGTGAGTGATTAGACTGGAGCAAAGGAAATGAGCCTTGGTGATGTTGAATGTGTTAGCGTTACACACTGCTATCTGAAATACCACACAGTGCTGAATACTTAGCATGGGAGTGCAGGAGAAGCAGCTGCCTGTGTGCTAAGAGCGTGCTTCTGGAGACTGTGTATTGTCAGGTGCAAGAGAGATCTGCATGGACACTTGCACAACTGCATGAAGACTGCAGAGATATATGTAAGAGTACATGTATGGTAAGGGTTAATTGGAGTTTTGAACATGTAGGATCTACCTCACCTATTGCAGGAGTGTAAGGAAAATCTACCATGTTGATTTCAAATGTGTTAGCAGTTGCCTCTCATTTGTGAGATATTGATTTGTGGTGAATGCTAGCCATCACAGTTCAAGAAAACAAGCTGCCCCTTTCCTACGAATGCAAGTCTTACAGAACCAGACCAACACGAATTAAATCTCTGACAACAATTCCTTTGTGCACACAGACTCATGGTGTGATTCTAGGCAGAAAACAGTATTCCTGGGTGATGCCAGTACACCTTAACTTATGGTGAAGACATACTCCATAATATCTTACAAGTTCAAGGCAGTTAAATATCTTCCAAAACATAAAATGTAAAACACAACTTTAAAACAAGAATCACATTTCTATTATTTATATCAAAATGCACCACATACATCCCCTCTCAAATTCATAACTCACCTTTAAAAGTAGTTAGTTGAGAAAGATATGTGGCACTCACACAGCAGATTATCGGAGCCTGAATCTCTGAGCTGTACACCTCTCACCAGAACCAGTAACTGGCAATCTTTCCCTCTCTTTTTTCACACATATACATGTTAACTTCAAATCACAGTGCTTCCCACATTTTTTCAAATGGAAACACACATTTCTATTGGTTGCAAATTTCAACCCTTTCCAAATGATCCCTACCCCCAACTTGACTTCTGCCTGATCCCATAGCAACAGGTCATGGAACACTGGTGTGAGCAGAGAGGTCAGAAGTTCAGCACACAATGTTTCTAATCCAAAGAGCAAGAGTGCTTGACTTTTCAAACCTAACAGCAAATCCAAAGTAATGTTCTGTGGGAACACATTTTTCTGAACCAATACAAAACATGCTTTTAAAAATTTAAACATACAGCCTAGTTTTTAGTGTTGAATGGTCTGAAACAGCCAATGAGTTCTTTTTATTTAAAAAAAGTATGTAAGCCTCCATTTTACAACTATCTTTCTTTTCATATTGCCATTCTACTGAAAGACACCTTCTGAGTGCATCCAGATCTCCTTGAAAGATGTTCACAGTGTGGATTGTAGGTCATAGCTATCTCTTCTGGACTGAAAAGTATGCAGAAAAAAGAGGTATTGTGAAAGACCTTGCTTTGCCAAATGTAGACATTAAATGGTTTGGTCAGAGAGGGTTAAAGTGGCACCAATTAATGCCTTTGGTGAAATCCTTTCTACATCTCCCACAGCCTGACCTTATAATTGTGCACTGTGGTGGAAATGACCTAGGCACTTTAACTGGGGTAGGTCTGGAAATGCTTGTTAAGGACACCTTTGTGCAATTGATGTCACTTTTTCCACAAACTACCTTTGTATATTCTAATATATGCCAAAGGCAAAAGTGGAACTGGTCCAACCAATATTGTCCGCAGATTGACAAAGCAAGAAAGCACGTCTATAAGTCAGTTTCTGCTTTCCTCAGAGACTATGGTATGGGTTCTATATACCACAACAACTTACGTTACAACATGCAAGGCATTTATAGAGGAGACGGTGTACATTTCACAGATGAAGGCAACAGAGTCTTCCTCTTGAACTTTAGACTCTGCATCGGTACTTACTTGTAGGTACAAAAAAACACTCAATGAACACAACGGCTCTTTTTAGAGCCAACCAACATCTAAACACTTAAACTTGATTTTTAATTCTATTTTTTAATGTTTTTTTTGCCGCCGTGGGCGCACCGTGCGCGCACCCTGCGATATTTTTTTTTATTTTTTTGGGACCTAAGGGGTCTTTCATGGTCCCCCTGAGAAGGCCTAGGGGGTCAGGAACTCTCTACCCTGCCCCCTTTTAACGTTCTCCACTTGTGTTTTTAACTCTCTTCTGCCTCTAAAACTCCAAATGGCGGCTAGGGGTGCGCGCACCCCGCGATTTTTTGAAAAAAAATAAAATGTTTTTTATATGCTTTGGGGTCCTTCAGGGACCCCCTGACAAAGGCTAGGGGGTCAGGAACTCTCTACCCTGCCCCCTTTTCACGTTCTCCACCTTTCTTTTTCCCTGTCACACACACAACACACAAAATGGCGACACTTCCTGATTTCGACCGATTCGAATGTTGACTGACATGAATCCACCAATCAGAATTACGCTCGTGCACGGCACCGTGCGCGCACGGTGCGCGCACGGCACAGTGCGCGCACGGTGCGCGCACGGTGCGCGGCTATAGATATTTATGTGCTTTTAACTGCAATTTTTTCAGGAACTACTGAACAGATTGACACCATATATGCAAAAGGCACATCCCTGACCTTAGGACTACCTCTTTGCCAAATTTCAAGTAATTCTGTTCAGCGTTCGGGCTGTACCTTCGACTAAAGGTCCTATGGGAAAATGCATGGGGAAAACGCGTTTTGGGACACCCCTTTTTTCTCAGCCCCCGCTTGACGAATCACCCCGAGACTTTCAGGGTAGGAGATGAGCGGAGCGCCCCATTAGTTTTGAAAATTTCGCGAGGATTCGTCAAACGGCGCCAGTTATTCAAAATAGAATTTTTAGATTTCCTATGGAAACTCGGTCCTAACTATAACTATCTACTGGCGACCGCCAGTAGATAATATATAGCTATATATATATATATTTATATATATATATATATAATCTACTGGCGGTCGCCAGTAGATAGTTATAGTTAGGACCGTGTTCCCATAGGAAATCTGAAAATTCTATTTTGAATAACTTTGGCGCCGGTTGACGAATCCTCGCGAATTTTTCAAAATAGGTGGGGCGCTCCGCTCCGCTCCTACCCTGAAAGTCTCGGGGGGATTCGTGAAGCGGGGGCTGAGAAAAAAGGGGGGTCCCAAAACACGTTTTTCCCATGCAATTTTCCATAGGACCTTTAGTCCAAGGTACAGCCCGAACGGCTGAACAGAATTACTTGAAATTTGGCAGAGAGGTAGTCCTCAGTTCAGGGATGTGCCTTTTGCTGGTCTGGTGTAAATCTGTTCATTAGTTCCTGAGAAAATTGCAGTTAAAAGCATATATATATCTATAGGCGCGCACCGTGCGCGTACGGTAAGCATACCGTACGCGCACGGTGACGTGCGCGAGCGCAATTCTGATTGGTTGTTAGATGTCAGTAAACATTCGAATCGGTCGAAATCAGGAAGTGTCGGCCGCCATTTTGTCTCTCGCAGTCTGAGGCAATGAAAAACAAAGGGGGAAAACGTGAGAAGGGGGCAGGATGGACAGGTCCTGACCCCCTAGCCTTTGTCAGGGGGTCACTGAAAGACCCCCAAGGGTAAAAAAAAATATTTTTTTTTTGCGAAAAATCGCCGGGTGCGTGCACCGTACGCGCACGGCACAAACAACGAATTGTGGGTGCTTGGTGCGCAAAGCGCACCAAGCGCCCACAGCGCGCACACCGCCCAAACCGCCCAAACCGCCCACACCGCGCACACCGTGCGCAAAGCGCACCGTGCGTGTACGGTGCGCGCACGGTGAAAAACCTGAAAAACAAAAATATTAATAAATACATAACTTAGCATTTAAAAAACGTACAAATTCAAACAACAATTCCTGTGTGCACACAGACTCATGGTGTGATTCTAGGCAGAAAATGATATTTCATTGGCAATTTCAAAGCACATTTACTACTGTGGTAGAGCAAGTGATAATTACTGTAACAGCCTGACACATTTTCCTAATAGTTTAGAGAGGCAGAAAAGAGCACATGTCCTAACAGCTACTTGAGACCATGAGCATGTGGAACCTGGGTGAGTGATTAGACTAGAGCAAAGGAAATGAGCCTTGGTGATGTTGAATGTGGTAGCGTTACACACTACTATCTAAAATACCACACAGTGCTGAATACTTAGCATGGGAGTGCAGGAGAAGCAGCTGCCTGTGTGCTAAGAGCGTGCTTCTGGAGACTGTGTATTGTCAGGTGCAAGAGAGATCTGCATGGATGCTTGCACAACTGCATGAAGACTGCACAGATGTATGTAAGAGTACATGTGTGGTAAGGGTTAATTGGAGTTTTGAACATGTAGGATCTACCTCACCCATGGCAGGAGTGTAAGGAAAATCTACCATGTTGATTTCAAATGTGTTCGCATTTGCCTCTCATTTGTGAGTTATTGATTTGTGCTGAATGCTAGCCATCACAGTTCAAGAAAACAAGCTGCCCCTTTCCTACGAATGCAAGTCTTACAGAACCAGACCACCACAAATTAAATCTCTGACAACAATTCCTTTGTGCACACAGACTCATGGTGTGATTCTAGGCAGAAAACGATATTTGATTGGCAATTTCAAAGCACATTTACTACTGTGGTTTTGCAAGTGATAATTACTCTAACAGCCTGACACATTTTCCTTATAGTTTAGAGAGGCAGAAAAGAGCACATGTCCTAACAGCTACTTGAGACCATTAGCATGTGGAACCTGAGTGAGTGATTAGACTAGAGCAAAGGAAATGAGCCTTGGTGATGTTGAATGTGTTAGCGTTACACACTGCTATCTGAAATACCACACAGTGCTGAATACTTAGCATGGGAGTGCAGGAGAAGCAGCTGCCTGTGTGCTAAGAGCGTGCTTCTGGAGACTGTGTATTGTCAGGTGCAAGAGAGATCTGCATGGACACTTGCACAACTGCATGAAGACTGCAGAGATATATGTAAGAGTACATGTATGGTAAGGGTTAATTGGAGTTTTGAACATGTAGGATCTACCTCACCTATTGCAGGAGTGTAAGGAAAATCTACCATGTTGATTTCAAATGTGTTAGCATTTGCCTCTCATTTGTGAGATATTGATGTGTGGTGAATGCTAGCCATCACAGTTCAAGAAAACAAGCTGCCCCTTTCCTACGAATGCAAGTCTTACAGAACCAGACCAACACGAATTAAATCTCTGACAACAATTCCTTTGTGCACACAGACTCATGGTGTGATTCTAGGCAGAAAACAGTATTCCTGGGTGATGCCAGTACACCTTAACTTATGGTGAAGACATACTCCATAATATCTTACAAGTTCAAGGCAGTTAAATATCTTCCAAAACATAAAATGTAAAACACAACTTTAAAACAAGAATCACATTTCTATTATTTATATCAAAATGCACCACATACATCCCCTCTCAAATTCATAACTCACCTTTAAAAGTAGTTAGTTGAGAAAGATATGTGGCACTCACACAGCAGATTATCGGAGCCAGAATCTCTGAGCTGTACACCTCTCACCAGAACCAGTAAATGGCAATCTTTCCCTCTCTTTTTTCACACATATACATGTTAACTTCAAATCACAGTGCTTCCCACATTTTTTCAAATGGAAACACACATTTCTATTGGTTGCAAATTTCAACCCTTTCCAAATGATCCCTACCCCCAACTTGACTTCTGCCTGATCCCATAGCAACAGGTCATGGAACACTGGTGTGAGCAGAGAGGTCAGAAGTTCAGCACACAATGTTTCTAATCCAAAGAGCAAGAGTGCTTGACTTTTCAAACCTAACAGCAAATTCAAAGTAATGTTCTGTGCGAACACATTTTTCTGAAGCAATACAAAACATGCTTTTTAAAATTTAAACATACAGCCTAGTTTTTAGTGTAGAATGATCTGAAACAGCCAATGAGCTCTTTTTATTAAAAGAAAAGTATGTAAGCCTCCATTTTACAACTATCTTTCTTTTCATGTTGCCATTCTGCTGAAAGACACCTTCTGAGTGCATCCAGATCTCCTTGAAAGATGTTCACAGTGTGGATTGTAGGTCATAGCTATGTCTTCTGGACTAAAAAGTATGCAGAAAAAAGAGGTATTGTGAAAGACCTTGCTTTGCCAAATGTAGACATTAAATGGATTGGTCAGAGAGGGTTAAAGTGGCACCAATTAATGCCTTTGGTGAAATCCTTTCTACATCTCCCACAGCCTGACCTTATAATTGTGCACTGTGGTGGAAATGACCTAGGCACTTTAACTGGGGTAGGTCTGGAAATGCTTGTTAAGGACACCTTTGTGCAATTGATGTCACTTTTTCCACAAACTACCTTTGTATATTCTAATATATGCCAAAGGCAAAAGTGGAACTGGTCCAACCAATATTGTCCGCAGATTGACAAAGCAAGAAAGCACGTCAATAAGTCAGTTTCTGCTTTCCTCAGAGACTATGGTATGGGTTCTATATACCACAACAACTTACGTTACAACATGCAAGGCATTTATAGAGGAGACGGTGTACATTTCACAGATGAAGGCAACAGAGTCTTCCTCTTGAACTTTAGACTCTGCATCGGTACTTACTTGTAGGTACAAAAAAACACTCAATGAACACAACGGCTCTTTTTAGAGCCAACCAACATCTAAACACTTAAACTTGATTTTTAATTCTATTTTTTTTTTATGCTTTTTTTGCCGCCGTGCGCGCACCCTGCGATATTTTTTTTTATTTTTTTTGGGACCTAAGGGGTCTTTCATGGTCCCCCTGAGAAGGCCTAGGGGGTCTGGAACTCTCTACCCTGCCCCCTTTTAACGTTCTCCACTTGTGTTTTTAACTCTCTTCTGCCTCTAAAACTCCAAATGGCGGCTAGGGGTGCGCGCACCCCGCGATTTTTTGAAAAAAAATAAAATGTTTTTTTTATGCTTTGTGGTCCTTCAGGGACCCCTGACAAAGGCTAGGGGGTCAGGAGCTCTCTACCCTGCCCCCTTTTCACGTTCTCCACCTTTCTTTTTCCCTGTCACACACACAACACACAAAATGGCGGCCGACACTTCCTGATTTCGACCGATTCGAATGTTGACTGACATGAATCCACCAATCAGAATTAAGCTCGCGCACGGCACCGTGCGCGCACGGTGCGCGGCTATAGATATTTATCTCCTACCCTGAAAGTCTCGGGGGGATTCGTGAAGCGGGGGCTGAGAAAAAAGGGGGGTCCCAAAACACGTTTTTCCTATGCAATTTTCCGTAGGACCTTTAGTCCAAGGTACAGCCCGAACGGCTGAACAGAATTACTTGAAATTTGGCAGAGAGGTAGTCCTCAGTTCAGGGATGTGCCTTTTGCTGGTCTGGTGTAAATCTGTTCATTAGTTCCTGAGAAAATTGCAGTTAAAAGCATATATATATCTATAGGCGCGCACCGTGCGCGTACGGTAAGCATACCGTACGCGCACGGTGACGTGGGCGAGCACAATTCTGATTGGTTGTTAGATGTCAGTAAACATTCGAATCGGTCGAAATCAGGAAGTGTCGGCCGCCATTTTGTCTCTCGCAGTCTGAGGCAATGAAAAACAAAGGGGGAAAACGTGAGAAGGGGGCAGGATGGACAGGTCCTGACCCCCTAGCCTTTGTCAGGGGGTCACTGAAGGACCCCCAAGGTTAAAAAAAAATATATTTTTTTTTGCGAAAAATCGCCGGGTGCGTGCACCGTACGCGCACGGCACAAACAACGAATTGTGGGTGCTTGGTGCGCGAAGCGCACCAAGCGCCCACAGCGCGCACACCGTGCGCAAAGCGCACCGTGCGTGTACGGTGCGTGCACGGTGAAAAACCTGAAAAAATAAAAATATTAATAAATACATAACTTAGCATTTAAAAAAACGTACAAATTCACTTAAAAAACCATAGGTTTCACACACGTTATAGTTAGGAATTAGCATTTAAAAAACCTTGCAAATTCACTTAAAAAACCATAGGTTTCACACATGTTATAGTTAGCTGGACATTTCCCTCGTAAAAAACCATTGAAATTCCCCCGTTATAGTTAGGCAGGCAACTATAACTCACGCGACCGAAATCCTCTGCTGATGACGTCAGATATTACATCACTGTATTTAGACACCTATTTACCCATTTCTTCTTCCATTAATCTTTAGCTATACATATATTGCAAATATTTATTTTTCAGAAAGACACATATTTAATCAGTGATGTAATATCTGACGTCATCAGCAGAGGATTGCGGTCGCGTGAGTTATAGTTTCCTGCACTAACTATAACGGGGGAATTTCAATGGTTTTTTACGAGGGAAATGTCCAGCTAACTATAACATGTGTGAAACCTATGGTTTTTTAAGTGAATATATATATATATATATATATATATATCCACAACAAAGTTTCTTTAGCCTTCCAAAGCTGGTAACGCACTCCGAGCCAATGGTTTTTCAAAATGCTTTATTCCACCATGCTGACAAACCGGTTTCGGTCTTGACGACCTTTCTCAATGTCAAAAGTCCATTTACCATCGATCTCTTAAATACACAGATGTTAAACGATATAGAGAGAGGATTTCAATGTTCAGATACATAAACATAAAAGAAGGGCCTCTGTGCTCCTAAGTTGCAACACAGTGGCCATCTTAAAGACACTCTTTGCTAGTCATTGTATTAGTTATCCAAAATTAATTCATTGGTTATTTTGACCAAAGAAAAGCATTAAACATTCATATAGTGTTAATATCCACTCTGATTGTTGTTGTTATAATGCCATGTAAACATAATTCAGGTTATTAAGCCCTGAATGGGCTAAGACTTATAGTCTTACTTATTTCCTTTTTTTCCCTTTTTTTTTTTTCTTTTTTTTTTTTTTTTACGGTCAAGCCGTATAATGGAATATAATACAACTAACATCATCATGTATTGTGTTTAGAAGATGGAAGAGAGCAGCATGGGAGACAATAAAATGATTCTAACATGTAATAACAAATCAATTATATAATTAATTGAATTGAAAAAAGCGTCTCATCAACTCATTCAGTTCATTTGGGTAGATAGCAAATGCTATACAGTTGTTCCCAAAGTTTACTTATGTGGGAGAAAACTGTAGAAATAGATACTGATTGGGAAGGAACAAAACAGTAAAGGTTGGAGGACAGATTGGGAGAAAAACATACAAAATTATCACAGATTGTTGAAGTCTTAAACTCAGAAAAGACTGCCCAGAAGAATACATTCCTTTTACTACATTAACCTATGTGTACCCATAGTTCTTCTTCACTATTTAGACCAAAGGGTGCCAAAGTTCTCAATTCTAGAATATATCTTGATTCTAGTTGGCGTAGTGTTTTGACCCTATCGCCCCCTCTTTGCTTTAGTGGAATTTGGTCAAGGCAGAAGTAACTTAGTTTCCGGCTATCACTTTGATGATGCAAGGCAAAGTGTCGTGCAACTGGGTAGTTTTTGTCATTGTTGGTAATTGCACGCATGTGCTCCAACACTCTCTTTTTAGCAGGATGTACCGTGCTCCCAATATATAGCAAGCTGCAAGGGCAACTTAGACAGTATATTACAAAGTCTGAGTTGCAGGTTAGAAATTTCAGAATTAATTTCTCGGTTGGTCTACCTGGGACCTTATAACTTTTAGTTTTCTTGCTATTCTTGCAAGCTTTGCATTTGGAACAGGGAAAAAACCCTTTGATTTCGTTTCTGCTTTTCTTAGTTTTGTCAAAGTGACTATGTACCAATAGGTCCTGTAGAGACGTGTTCTTTCTGTATGTAATACTGGGATACTGGGGCAGTTGTTTCCCTATAATCGTATCTGCCTGCAGGATTTTCCACTGCCGGTTAATAATTTGACGGATTTGAGGAGAATTTTTTGAAAACGTCAAAATTAACCGGGTTGTGTCATCTTGTGTCTCATCATGTTTTGCAGCTAACAGTAGATTCCTCTCTTTTTCATCTGCTCTTTTTTCTGCTGCTTTCAATATTTTACTTGGATAACCCCTAGCACTAAAGCGCTTGATGGCTTCTTTCTTTGATTTTTGATAGTTTGTGTCTAGTGTGCTATTCCGTTTAATCCTTAATAGCTCCCCGTAGGGGATGCTGTTCACTAGACTTCTTGGATGTTGGCCAGTAAAATGCAAGGTGGCATTACCTGCAGTAGTTTTTCGGTATAATTTAGTCATTAATTGCCCCTTGCTAACATACACCAATAAATCTAGAAAGGCCACTTGTGAGTTGCTGATATTACTGGTAAAGTGCAGGTTGTAAATATTATTGTTCAAGATGTCAAGATACGTGAGGAATTCTGGTTGTGACCCTTTCCAGACGATAAAAATATCGTCAATGTACCTGGTCCAGACAGCTATCTTATTCATCCAGGGCTCGTTGGTCCCGTACCAGGCCACGTGCTTCTCCCACCAGCCTACGAAAAGATTCGCATAGCTGGGGGCGAAGCACGTGCCCATAGCGGTACCTTGTATTTGGATGTACAGCTGGTTACCAAATAGGAAAATATTATTGTACAGGCAAAAAGTCATAAATTCCAAGATCATTTGATTATGTTCCGCATATTGTATGGATCTAGATTTCAAAAAAGTTTCTACTGCTTCTAAGCCCTGTACATGGTTAATACTAGTGTACAGGCTGGTTATATCCATGGTGACTAATGTATAGTTCTCCTCCCATGGTATGTCAGCAATTTGTTTGATGAAATCAGATGTATCTTTAACATATGATACTAAGTTACATACAAACGGACTCAGTACAGTGTCAATCAATATTGAGGTGTTTTCAAGGAGGCTTCCTTTGGAGGACACGATAGGCCTCCCAGGAGGATTCTTACTATCTTTATGCAGTTTGGGGATGTGGTAGAAAGTAGGTATGGTGGGATGATCTGTTTTGAGAAATTCAAACTCATCTTGATGTAAAATCCCCTTGTCCCGCCATTTGTTGATCAGCTGATAAAATTCTAAGACTCTCTCATTATATTGCTGTCTAGAAATTTTATTGGAACAGTCCACATCACTGAGTTGTCTAAGGGCTTCCAACTCGTACATTTCTTTGTCCTGGACAACAACATTGCCGCCCTTATCCGAGGGCTTTATTTCCAGGGATTTGTCTTGCTGCAATGATTTAATAGCCTCACGTTGTTTTATTGAAACGTTATGCAATTGCATCTCTTCAGGATTGGATACTGTTCTCAATTTGTCTAGATCTTGAATAACCATTTCTTGGAAACTGTCAATCATATCAAACCCTGTTTTAGGGATAAATTTTGATTTCTTTTTTAAGAGACTTTTGCCTCCAATCTGTGTTAGTTCCATATCTTTAATTAGAGTGAGTTCTCCGCCCAGTGCTTCCTCCTGGCTTCCTGTTAGATCCTCTGCCAAAATATTCATAGTTTGTAATGTAGTTAAATCCGTCACTGTTAATGAACCGGATATGGCATTAGCTTCATCCGTCATCACTGGTGGTCGTGTTTGTCTGCCACAGAACATTTTTCTAAGTTTCAATTTTCTTATAAACTTGTAAAGGTCTATCCTCGTTTGGGGATAGTCCCACTGGTTGGTTGGGCAAAAGGTGAGTCCTTTCTTCAACACTTGTATTTGCATGTCCGTGAGCTTGGTGTGTGACAGATTAACTACTGTTAAGTCAGACTCTGGTCCTAGTATGCCCCCCTCTTCTTCCTGCTCCTCGTTAGTCTCGGTGTATATTGCTGTTTCTGGGCTCCTTTTGTGCTTTTTTCCCCCCGTCTTGTTTTCCTTTTTCTGGGGGTTTTGGCCTCTGTGTATTTAGTCTCCATAGGTTTCACACATGTTATAGTTAGCTGGACATTTCCCTCGTAAAAAACCATTGAAATTCCCCCGTTATAGTTAGGCAGGCAACTATAACTCACGCGACCGAAATCCTCTGCTGATGACGTCAGATATTACATCACTGTATTTAGACACCTATTTACCCATTTCTTCTTCCATTAATCTTTAGCTATACATATATTACAAATATTTATTTTTCAGAAAGACACATATTTAATCAGTGATGTAATATCTGACGTCATCAGCAGAGGATTGCGGTCGCGTGAGTTATAGTTTCCTGCGCTAACTATAACGGGGAAATTTCAATGGTTTTTTACGAGGGAAATGTCCAGCTAACTATAACATGTATGAAACCTATGGTTTTTTAAGTGAAAATATATATATATATATATATATATATATATATATATATATATATATATATATATATATATATTTGTTTCCAAAGTTCTCCCTGCATCGAGAACGCACATGCACAACAGGTAGGTTACTCTTCCTTTATTAACAGCCTGAAGGTGCAGTTTCCCCCCGACCAATATGTCCTCATGCCAACGCGTTTCAAAGTATCTGCCTTCTTCATCATGGGCATCCGCAAGTAACACTGATTTACTGGCTCGACACCAATCCACTGCATGCTCCTCCTATTAACAGGCCTCAGGTGTGCCTTTCTTGATAGCTCCAATTCCCATTGCATGCTGGTATAGGTAGTCGTAATTCATTTAAATTAAACCCTCCGTTGGGTCTGTGTGTAATTGCGATATTAAAAGGACCAATTTCGCCCTCCAATGGGCCTCGGGAACCAGGGCCACACAAAAGATTGTTCCTGTGGGGAAATTGGCAATAATAAAGAATAAGGTCAGCTGACACAAGGTCAAGCGCTGCTATACGTCAGGCTGACTACCGTGGGCAAAGTGTTTACCAGACAGAGAGGGCCGCCGTCAGGCGGGGCGGTGAGCTTATGCACCTCGCAAACTGATCATCGCATTAGCGGCTACACAGATGAAAATGGGAAAAGATCTCAAATCCGGCCATAGGATGCAAAGTCTGAAGGAGAAGAAAAGAAGGATCTATTTCAAATAATATACAAGGCTGTCACGAGGGGGGCCAGTACAGCGCAATCACAAGTAGGGCAAAAGAAGCTGAAGCTGTTCCTTATAACAGAAAAATGCTCAGAGGCTTAAAGACAAGGTCCGTACATCGGTGCATCGCTCAAACGTACACAGCGGCAACCGGGACTCAGAGACGCGCTAGTCAAGCTGATGGGTTTTAAACGCCCAAACACGGCGTGCACTAACATAAGGACAGTTAAGCAAATAGACTGAGGCGAGGGGTGTCTTACCTTAAATAAACACGATACTCGGACGAAAATGTGGCAACAATGATGAGCCTGGGTACCACAAGGGATCAGAGCTTAATGATCCGGAGTTTTTAAATATAGTGGAGCCAATTCCAAGACCAGGAGTCTAAAGTCTCGCGGGAATACGCAAGATGAGGAAACAGAAAAAGGGCTCAGAATAAAGAGGCAGTTGGATTCAACAACATTGGCGGCCATATTGAAACAGAGCGAGATAGAGAGAAACCATGGCAACCCTCCAGTTTGGTTTTCGGTTATATAATTACTATTTTTTATCATTGAACCTGGGCCTCTCTGACTCGTAACCCAGAATTTATCCCTTAGCTCCCCCTCTGACTTTAGCTCCTCATTGTACCCTAGAGAGTGCTGAAGGAGATTCCTTGATGAGAAATTATTTTGAATAGAATGTTTTTCCCCCAAAAACTTTTTTATTCGTTGATGTGTTTTCCTTTTCTTATGATTGCATAACAGGTCTCATGTGTTGTCCCACACGCCTTCCATCATCGTTGCCCTGATGAAGGTGTAGCCTTGTATGGGCAAACACCGAAACGTGCGTTGGCTTTTGTCTTCTCGTGCCCATCAGAAGACTCCATCTGCCCTTATGAACTGGGAGCGCACGAGCCTCTTTGAATTGTTATCCTGCTAAATTCACCTAGTGTTGATGTCATTTTTAAATCGTACTTGAAATTAATGTGTCAATGTTTGTATTTTTGTCTGTTTTGTCCTATATATGAGTATGATGTTTGAATGAATGAGCGTTTTCCGTTTGTTCTATGTGTGGGACTTCTGTTATTGTGTTAAATTGAATGTATGCTATATTATTTATCCTTTATGCAAAGATTATCATTTTTTTGATTATTGTCACTGAAATAAACTGTGTTTTGTTATATCCTTTTCTTCTTTTTTACCTATCCGAGTCTGTTCTGGCCCTTGGCTTTTTTCTATATACCTGACCCATGTATTTGGGCATAGTGATATCAGTTTAGTGTAGACAGTGGGTACTGTTTCTCTTCCTTGACTCTTGTTGTTCCCTACTTCCCCTGTCTACCCATCGGACCTCTAGGGACCCCCCTTCTATTGAACTATTACCAAAACATTCAGATTGAACAGGCAAATTAGACTGAACTTATGTTTCAGCTGGAGACAGATCTTCTTCCTCACAATGGAAACCCCACATCAATCACACCAATTGTCAAACACATGGCAGTATTTCACTGTGTGGCCACATAATCATTCCAATACACTGTGGCAATATCTGGTGAAATGTCACAGCCAACCTTTAGTGATATGCTTCAAAAAATTATTTCTTCTATGATAAGACACATCAACAGCTTCATCAAGTTTCCATGACATTAGGATTTTCCAAATTTGAAGGGAAATGTTTATGGTTTGCGTCACCTACCACGTATGGCTGGAGCAGTTGGTGGTACACATATTGTCTTAGTGCCACCACACACCATGGAACAAGTCTACTGGAATCCTAAGAACTTTTATTCAATCAATGGGCAAGTTGCCTGCTTGCCTGATTTGTACAACACAAGTGTCTGTGTGTGTTTCCCTGAATCAACCCATGATTCCTTTGTACTACGGAATAGCAGCACACACCCGCAAATGTCACAACTTGGACCTGAGAGGGCCTGGCTTGTTTGTAAGTACAATCTCTTACAATAATGTTTGAGTGATTTCAGGTTGAATTATCTAAAAATTGTGTTACATATTTTGCCTCTTTTTTTATCTTCAATATAGGAGACTAAGCTAATCCTAACCGACCAACGCTGAGGAATCCAACAATGCCCTGGGAAGTCCACTTCAGTGAGGCCCATGTAAGAACACAGAGGACAGTGCAATGGGCTTTTGGTCTCCTAAAGGCCAGGTTTTGCTCTCTGGATAAGACTGGTGGAGCCCTCCTCTACTTACCCAATGAGGTGTGCCAAATCACCATGGCCTGCTACATGTTGCACACCATAGCCCTGCGATGGAACATCCTGCACATCGCAGAGGACGGAGAGGATGAAGTGCAATTAGGTGAGGATTGTAAAATAGCAATTGAAGACAATAGCGGTGAAGAGGAAGAAATTTACTTAAGTCAAGATGTTATTGACTTCTTCACCTGAGTGTAAGTAAACAAATATTTACATATAATGACATAAAAGTTAAACCAATTTTTTTTTTTTTATTCTTTTTATTAAACCAATTCGACAGTCAGACAGCAGATATTCATTGGCAGGCGTCGTCGGTTACAATCGGTCACTGAGTACACAACTCAATACATGTTTCAAACAGAGTTTCGTAGCGGTTAGGGGGTTACATGAGCCTCATCAGCAGTTAGTCTGCTCGGTGGGGGACATACATCACCTCTATAGTGGTTCCAAGCTCCCCACACTTTACTCCACTTTCCGGGGCAACCCCTGGCCACAAACACCGCCTTTTCTCTCCACATGCACCAGTCTAGGTCCTCCCTCCACTTCCCCAGACCGGGTGGCTGTGCCGCGCCCCACAATTGCGCGATGTTTCTCTTCGCTATCATGAACGCCAGCGTAGCCCACTGTGTAGTGCACACGTTGAGGTCAGTAGGCTCCCAGACATTGAGCAGGCACCGACGTGCCTCTGGGTGGATGTCAACCCCTAACACAACCCGCATAATTCGATGTATACCTCCCCAATACTCTGCTATCTGCTGGCACCCCCAAAGGACATGGAAGAAAGTCCGTCCCTGGCTCTCCGCACCACCGTCTACACTCCCCGCTTTCCGCCCGGCCCATACGAACCAGCCCGGGACCAGTTACATATGTCATATGCAAAATATTGAGCTGTACCAGCCTAAGCCGGGCCTGAGTTGCCACCACCCTGGGGGAGGAGACTGCCTCCTGCCAGTCTTCATCGTCAAGTTCTAGGCCTTCACTATTCCACTTCCCCCTGAGGCGCACCAGTGGATCTTCCATATTATTAATTAGTTTCTTATAAATAAGGGAAATGGTTTTCTTAGGTATATGCCCATCCAACACCCTAGCCTCCAATGGTGAGGCTTCTGGCAGTGACTCACCCCACGGGATCCGCGCTAATAACGCATGCCGGATCTGCAGGTACCGGAAGTGCTCAGCGTCCGCCATGCCATACTGCTCCTTGAGGTCAGCAAATGGTAGAACCGTGCCCTGTCCCCACATGTCTTTGATCTGCGCGATCCCTATAAGATCCCACCTATCAAAGCCCTTGGATTTCCAAAGGCTCCCTAATTTTTCGGATTCCCACAGGGGCGTTGCTAGCGTCAGCCCTAGTATAATTAAACCAATTTTTAATCTAATGAGAATATCAGTCTGTGCTGGACATTTTTCAGAAAGGGCAAATTGATGAAATGCTGGCCACAGATATCCGTTGATCAAAGTGTTGACACATTGACTACTGGGTTCATTTAGTCAGTTTATCTATGAATGTGCTAAGTAAAAGTGTTCTCAACCTCATTCATTTGTAATGTGTCTTATGTGTAATGCAATCAAATAATTATTTTTATTTTTATCTGGTTTAGGATCCTTCACCATGTCATCATCATTTGGACATTTCAAAGTTGTGACATTTGCAGTTAAATGCTGCTTTTGCAAAGTAAAAAGGGAATGTGGGTTGATCCTGTGGAAGACACACACAGAATTTGAGTGTGCATATCTTGTACTGAGACCACTTGCACAGTGATTGAATGGGATTTTGTAGGACTGCATTTGACTTGTTTTCTGTTGAATGTTGGCACCAAGCCAATATGTGCTGCTCAAATTGCTCTAACCACATGTTGTAGTTGACCCAAAGCCTACTAATCGCCCTTCACATTAGCAAATTGCTAATTTTGTGTTAAGCTTAAAAAGCTGTGGATGTGTCTCATCTTTGTAGACAGAACGTCTTGTAGCACACCAGTTCAAGTTGGTTGTGACATTCCCCCAGATACTGCTACAGTGTAATGGAATGATTCTATTGCCACAAAATTGAGTTCTACCAGGATGTATGACTCAAGCGCCTGTATACCCTATTGGGTGATTAGCCATGCTTTATATAAATCCTGATTGATGGGTGTTATTGTAATGTTCTTGTGAGGCAGAAGATCTGGCTCCAGCAGATGACATAATTCAATAATGTTTTGCCTATTGAATCTTATTGTATCCATTATATCTCCTTCTCACATGGTGGCAAGGTCTGGAACTGGAAATGTAAAAATGGTATGTGTGTTATGTATGGTTTGTTGTGTTTCAGAAAAATGTCACTTAAAAATCTTTTTTGAATATAATAAAATACTAATTGAGTTTTCGGTATTTGTATTCAGTTGTCTTGGTAGGAAATTGTGAGAAACATTATCTACTTGTAATTCATTTATGAATTAAGAATCATTTGATTGTTTACATTTTAAAATGTATGATGGAAGAAAAAATGAATAAATGCAGAAAAGAACTACAACATCAGTCTTTGACTTTACTAGTTTTGCTTTTATTAAACAAAACCAAATAAACTAAAACAAGATGAAGACTAAAAAGCAAACAAATAATGAAAGTCAGTCATGGTGAATTAACCCATTATTGAAGAGCCAAAATTGTTTGAAGTCCAATGCCCAAAATACAACTGGCTTCAGAAAGGTAAACATGTTCAGACAATAGTCCACAGAGTGAATGGTAGTCACACACTGGAGGAAATTAGGTTCTGCATCTCGTTCTGGTGGTGGAGGTCTTGCTATCCTCTCCTGGTAGTCCAGATGAATGTGTACTCCTGAGGAGAGCTGATGGAGCCACAATTGCAGGGACTGAGATGGGTTCAGGTGTTTCCTCTTGTGGCAGAACCTCCCTTTCTGTGGCTGAGGAAGATGAACTTGCCCCAGATGTTGTTGGACAACAGAAAGGGGAACATGGTACTGGAAAAGCCCTGCCCATATGGATGTACAAGTCATGCAGCACCCCAGTCAAGTAGCCCAAATTGGAGTTCAGTGTCTCCATCTATACATGGTGCTCCCTCTGCAGCTGCCTCATGTCCTCAAGCTTTGATAGTACCTGGCCCATTATGTCTTGGGACAGATGGATGGATCCCTACACTTGGTCGATGGTGAGCTGTGTGACAGGGAACCCAGTGGCCTCACTAGGCTGGCCCACAGGTTCCCTCCCATGACCCCTACACCCACTACCATATGCCCTTGATCCAGTGTGTCCCATCCCACTGGATCCTGGCTGGAACGGAGGTAGTGGCGCTTTTGTCTCAACTATGACTGGTGGAGCACAACATCGGTGTAATGTTCTTTTCACAAAACAGAAACAAGGCATCGTGATAGTTGTAATTATTTCAAGGAAACATACCCAACACTTACAAAACTGTAGCTTGAACATACCTAGTGAAAATCTGCAGAAACATAGAACACACATTTACTATATGGAACACTAATATGTAATTTGTTATTTGGTGTGCAAACGCTTACAAGCACCATAACATCATGTGAAGTGTAATAGAGAATGACATCTGTAATCTTAAATACAACACCGTACATTCAAACAAACGTACCAAACAAGATGTTACTGATATATTTAGGTTTCTATGGTAAAAAATGTGCAGAACACATTAGCACAGCTAACTTCAAAGCAAACAGGAAATTTAGGTTTAGTGATACATGGAAACGTTTAACCTACTAGTCTCTGCTCCACCAGCGATTTCTGTCAGGTCTTTTCTGACAAGGGAAAGAGTTGTAAGGGGGGCTGGGAGTACCACCGCCAGTTCTCTGGCCCTCCAGGTAATGCTTTGAGGCCATTGGAGGCCATGGACCTCACTCTACCCCGCAGGTCAATCCACCTCTTCCTAATTTCCTCCTGTGTGTGCAAGTTGTTTGCTACAGCTTCTACTTAGTCAAATATTCAGGCCCACATTTGCCTTTTCTGAGATATTGTTGTGTTTTGTACTTGGGCTCCAAACAATTCTTGCTCTACTTGGATAATTTCATCCACCATGACTACCAATTCTCCCTCTGTAAAACAGGGATTTCTCTTCCAAGCTATTATAATGTAATTAAATTAAATTAAATGAATTTGTGTAAACAAATAAAAGAAAATTAAAATGTAAAATGCCCAAGAAACAGAGGGAGCCAGCTGTGCTGAAATGGCAAAGGATCATGTTCTGAAATAGAGTGTGTTTAATAGGGTTGAATGCAGGTGAAAAAAATTAGATTGGGTGTGTGATGCTAGCATCCATCCTAAAGCTACAGGAATAATCCAATGTTGACCACGTCGCTGCCATGGAATCACTCTGTTGTAGCTAGACCACTGCCAGCACAACGGTGAAATCTAAAGAGGTTTGACGCAATGTCGCCACCCTTACGGCGACGGAGTAATGTTAGCCAGCAGAGAAGTCCGCCGCGTCAAGAGCAGGGAACCGCTTATGTGACGGGAATCACTTGACGTAGATGCGGGTTCAGCCAGCACATATGTAAATAGGACGGGCGGGATTCCGCCAGCTTGGTGAAGTATTTGTAAACTCCACCACGGATGCACAACAGTAGTCCCGTCAAGATCTAAATCAGGCCCTTAGTCTTGAGACTAAGAAAATTAATGAGATCTTGTGTAATGTAATTTGGTGATCGTGTAAAGCATTCTGATGCCCGTGGAGCATGTTTGCTCTCTATAAGATAAAATAAAACTTCACAAAACAAAAACAGATATTTTTTGGTCCAAATAGTATTCTTTTTATCACCTTTAAAAGGAATGAAGGTTGAGCACGTTCGCATGGTGTCAAACTACTACCCATGAGATCAAATACAGATCACTGCAGGGCTTGAATCAGTTCATTGAGCCATCAGACCCAGAATGATCGAGAGAAGCTGCACAGTCTAGTGGCCAGCACCGTACTATGTCCTTCAAAATAAAAGTGATATAAAATGGAATTAACATGCAAGCATGCTGAAGTTTAGAATAGCATATACTGTGTTCACACATTGGGGAGTTGAAAAAGCAGAAGATACCTGAGGCTTGTGCTTTGCATTCATCTTTATGTAAAACAATTGTGGGTTCCACATAACTGATCTAAACATAGTTGTACATTTTAGAGCTCGCAATTTCAATGACTGAACTGTAACCAGTCTATCAGTATGTGTTTATTCTCACTGCCATGCCTCTCTCGACTGATTAATATCAGTAGCATACTGTTGCTTTCAATGGCAAAATGGCTCCGTTACATGCTGTCCCTTGCCGTGACAGATCATGGGATCAAGTCCTGGTACGGAGAATTGGGGTCCTTTACCACAGGAGCTGTACTGTCAGACATACCACTGACTAGTTCAGAATCTAATATTGCAGCAAATGGTGAGACTAGTTTCACCTACTCCGAGTTCCAGTCTTCTTCTTCACATTCCTATGTTCCCACCATTTCTAAAAAGATATATTGGGGCATATTTACAAAGAAGTGTTGGAGCGCAGCGTTAGCCTTCTTGGCTTAACACCGCACTCCGCACCTTCTGAAAAGCAGGGCGGCACGTATTTAAAACACCAAGGTGCAGCCCTGCATTTCCCATTGCGCTGGCGCCCATGCAGGCACCATTGCACCATAGTGCAAGGGTACCTGCGAGGGGAGGAATGATTGTTTATGCACAGGAAGGTGTCCCTTTCTTCACATAAACAATCTTAAAGGGTGATTTGTAACTTCTATGTGTGCTGCTTTGTACAGCACACATAGAAGTAGCAAATCATCATTTTTTAAATAATTGTTTATGTGCAGGAAGTGGCACCTTCCTGTACACAAAAAATCATGCATGGTGTTTTGCTGTTGCAATGCAGCACCCATATAAACAGCAAAAATGAAAAGAAATATAGCATTTCTCCTCGTTTTGCTATGTTAAGACCAAGAATCAATGGGCATTGCAGCAGAATGCATACTGAAACACATATTGCCCACCCCTTTCATGCTAAGTGTAGCGTGAAAGGGTGCCTTATTTACAAGGCAGAGTTAAACCACATGAAGTGGCTTAGCACTGCCTTGTAAATAAGGCGAAGCCCGCATCACCACAGGAACGTAAAAAAGTGACATTCCGTGGTGATAGGGGTGTGTAAATATGGCCCATTATTTCTTACTAGGAGTGTGGGAGCACTGGTCTTTTATTTTCTTTTTGTTTTCTTGATACCTTGATATTACAGGATTATCAAGGGAGTCACTATAATGCTGCCTCTGAAAGACGAGCTAGGACAGGGAACTCAAGAGGGTAAGAAATAAAAATGTTTTAATTGGGCTTGGATAGGCTACATTTTATCTGTAGGATGAGATAAACCTCAATGTATAAGGACTCTGATGAAGAAAACTAGAATTCAAAGTATAGAAGTAACTAATCTAGGCATTGCAATCCAAGTACTACACTGATCCTGATAGTCAGTCAGGAAAAAAGCTAACCCTTTTCTAGAAACAAGCCTTAAGTACAATAGAGAGACAAGTAGAAACAAAATGCTCAGTTTAAAGAAAATGCACTTCCTATCACAAAATCATCAAATGTATTAGGCAAAACAACTTGTCTTCCCGACTTCTCTTCTGTCCAGCACCATCAACTCCTGACTCAGCTTCTTGTGGCAAAAGACATCTCCTCACCTGCGAGCCTTTCAAGACAACATCTTCAAACCCACTTGATGGACCACTAGATGAATTTTGCATATTAGGATACTTATTTGGCCCCATCTCCTCTCTGCTAAAACGTCTTCCTTCCCAATTTGAGCACTGTCCAAGAGCCAATTCTGCTTCCTTCTACCACGCCTTCTAATATTGACCTCATTTTCAAAGTTACTGCCACTTAACTAATCTGCTAAAATGCCAAACTTCATCATTACTCAACTTGGCAGAATTAGTAATTACTTTCACTTATATGAAGGTTCCGTTTACACACAACTATCTTTAGCCCTTTCCCTTTGTTCCTTCGCCTTAACCCAATTTCCCCCATTAAGTTAAACATCTTTCACACCATGCTTTGCATCATAGTCTCTTTTGTACTCGTTGTGATGTCCTTCTCCTGTTCCATGAGTTCTGGGTTCTATAGAACATACAACCTAGAACTCAACTTGCACCTGACGGTCAGTTACCCTTATGGAGCTGATGGATGGGGTGCTATAAATAAACCTCTACTGAAACCTAAACGTGTGTTCCTGGGTAAATTCTTAGAACATTACACTGGCGACGATTGAGGAGGAAAATGAAGAAATAACATAATAACACCTGAACATCAAGCGGGGATTATTCTGTGACAAGAAGAAGTCGCATTTAAAAGTGAAAAAGACGGAAGTTTGAAGGAGAGGAAAGTGGTTGGTTCTGACCGTTAAGGTACTGTAAACCTAATTTTGATTAACGGCGTGGTTTTGTGAGGAAGAAAGGAAGCAGCCTCATGAAAGGATCGCGTTGCATGTATTTGAGTTAAGGAAACTGCACTTTACTCGAGAGTGCGAGGAAGATCAAATCGGCGTGAAAACATTCTAAAAGTGCCGAGGGGTATAAGATTGATACTCTGGTAAAATACAGGCAAGCTCGTTTCCTCTCCAGCGGCAGTTTAAAAGAAGAGAAGAATAATTACACTTCTCCTGCGGCTGACTCACAGTTTAATGAAAGTTAAGAGGGGATCGGCTGTGAAGGCTGTTTATTGTCGTAGCCTTGTCATTATACTCTGCTGAAATACATGCAAGCTTGTTTCCCCTCCAGCGGCGGTTTTTAAAAAAAAAGAAGAGAAGATTAATTATGCTTCTCCTGCGGCTGACTCACTGGTTTATCGAGGTGGAGAGGGGATCGACTGGGATGTCTGTTCACTCATGCTTTCCTTTTATTATCTTCCGCCTTCTCTAAGATCCAATTTTCCACTCACACTACCAAAACAATAAGCACACATCAAAACCTTGTTCATTACCCATAAGGAGAGGAAAAGTAGGGCCCTAAATGGCCTACATAACACCTCAGAAAAATCTATGACAACCATCGACTTTAGCATCCCTGAAACATTAGCAACTCTATCTGTCAAATATAAATGGTTTGGCGGGAGAGCTTTCTGCTTTCAAAGCACCATCCCATGGAATGCAATGGCTCAGTACCTAAGGCAGCGGAGTAACTCAGACATCTGCAGCCTGCGTGGCACATTGGTGGGGGCACAAAACTCCAGTGTGCCCCATTAAAGCCAAGGCCACTGAATATCTGTGAGATATGGGAGACTCGTGGTGCCCTCACCACCTTTTGCAGGGGACCCCATCATTTTGCATAATGCCACATTCGGCAAGAAAAAGATTCCTTGATAAAAGAACCTACTTGTTTTTAATTGCTCCTGTTCCCAGCACACGCCAACGTGTTTAGAATAAACATCTGACTGCTCCTACTTCTGGTTGCTCTGGGTTCTGCAGCATAGACTGCTAGAAGTTGCTAACTTCCACTTCTCCATTCCTGTCTTCTTTGCACTTTAAAACCACTACAAAGTGATACTAAAGTGGTAAGTAAAACGTACATAAATGCTGGTATTGAAAGGTGCATTTTAAATTAAATAAATACGTCGATGTAGGTATATCTTGTACCAGTTCACTCTTGTTTTAGTAACTTGGACTGCTCAGAGGTAATAGTGGCATTCTTCAAAGACTTATTCAGACAATATGAAATTAGTAGAGATACATAGATTACATCTTCAAGAGGCCTCATGAGTAACAGAGACATTGAAGCATTATCTTGCTTAAGGATTTTCAGAGAGACAATTAGTGAACAAACAAAAATCAACTACACTAAGGGGTTATTCACATAGGTATATTACACGTGTGAGAAGTTTACATGTGTAATTTACTATTACACTTTATTACTATGAGAAATTCACAAAATCTAATTGTAAAGTTACTATAAAGTCTAAACTTACATGTCCTCACCCCAAGAAAAGAGGGAAGAACCAAACTTACAAATGTGATGTTACTTCTGCTAAAAGGGAGCTGTAGTACATCCAGCACCACAAATGGCCAACAACTGATATTGTAACACCCTCCTACAGAAAATAATGGAGATACATTCTTTAGAAAATAATGTGAACATAAAAAAATATCAAAAAAATTGTTTGTTAGAAAATCCTAACATAAAAAACATTTTTCTTTAACATATTGTAAACACCCTTTTTGAATTTAAAAAATGAATGTATATGTGTTATTAAATATAATTAAATTAGTTTGAATTCATTCTAAGCATCATTTTTAAACATTACTATTACACAATAAAAATATAATTATTTTACTTTGTGTGGATTAGTTTAATTTAACTTTCAGAAAAATATTTTTAATTTAATTTATTTACCTTAATTGAATTTTATTTTTAATTCAACATTAGGTTACCAATTCTTTAGCATTTGTTTTTTTGTTCTACTTTTAAAGTACATATATACAATTAATTGACATTAATACTTAACATAAAAATATATACATATATATATTTTTTAATTTTCCCTATAGTTTACCATACAGCGATCTGTCAGCAGGGTGAAGATCTCCCTATAGTACAATATAAGGACAACTTAAAATATTTATTAAAATATGAATAATTAGTATAAGTATATGGCATTTATCTGTATTTTTAACTAGTTAACTTAATTTAGTTTATCATTATTTCCTATGGGGTTGTCTTTCTTTTGGTATGATAAGGCTGGCAGACGCGGGGCAGGCTGATATTGTTTGCATGCCACAGCTTCTGAAGGTTTAACTTATAATTGAATGCTGTTTTACTCTAGGAGAGCTGGAATTCACCGGAAATCTGTAATAATTTCAGAGGTGATCCTCACAGGGGCACATGTCTGTGCAGATAAGATGAGCTAGTGGCATTATTGATTACAAAGACATCGCCTGTGATGGCTAAAAATCTGAAGGAGAGAAAAAAACTCTAACATAACCTATATTCTTTCAGGGTGTACTCTTCATGACAATGATTCTTCATTCAGTTCCAAAACTTGGAATTATATTGTAGTGAGGATACGGGATTCACAGCAGACATTGCTAAGTTAGCATTTATTAGTACACGCTTGGCTGCCATGTTGCCACTTTTGCACATGTTTCAACATGACTTTGTTTTCGAAAAACCAGTACTTGTGCTCCTCCACATGAGAACCGTTTACCTTTCACGTTTCTGTCTATACTCTGTGGGTCTCGTCTGGATTTTGGTGCTGCAAGGCATTAAGTGGTCTGTTTCAACTTCATGACTGAGGTCGATATTCCGGCGCATAGCCATGCTGCGCTCCGTCATCATTTGACCGGTTATGGAGTGCCGGACATGGGTGTCTCCCTTATCTTTGTGGTTGGAGCTGACCTGGCTTACCACTTTGAGGTCTTTTATTCTTGGGTCACCTTTCCGACAGAGGATGGGGCCGACAATTTGTTCCATGTATACACTCCAACAGCCCCTCCTAATTTGTATCGGCCTTATAGGACTCTTGAAGTTCTGTTGTTGGCATGGCAACACCAGATTTGGATTAATGGCACCCTCCCTCACCCAGTGACTTCGATCCGTTTGGGCCCTTTATCAATTGACGGTGCCACTTGGCCCATTTTGGCTGGGTACACCACATCCATGACATCTAACGGCTCCTGTAGCGGAGCTCTGCGTTGTGAACACCTCCTTGATTAGGGTGCACAGGGCTGTTGTACAATATGTCTCTTGCAACGTCCAGAGGGTGACTTCCAGGTGTTGCTGCGCAACCAGCTGGACCTGGTGGGGTGACTATCAGTCTTGTTATGGTTAATTCGGTGATGGGCAAGCGACCACAGAATAAGGATGATTTACCTTATTGGCTTGATGAAAAATGTGACCAGCTGAACCAAATGAGAAGGGTGGAAATTACCCTCAAGGGTTCCCTTCAAAGTACTCTTATCATTTAAGTCCCGACCGGTTTCCTTATGTAAGAATAAATGACGTTGCTGACAGGTTAATTCCCAATGCGGACCACAGACTTTCTTTGATAGCAGCCGCACACAAAGGCATGGCTTCTGCCCATGCTGGTGTGTTTGCGACGGTTTCTCTTTTGCAACAACGTTACTGTTGGAGTGGTTTGTATAAACAGACTCGTACTTGTGTAGTATCTTGTGACATTTGTCACACGTCCACCACAAACACAGCTATGTATTTCTAATAGACCTTTTGGCTATGTATATCTAGATCACTGCGGTCCATTTTCTTCAGGTACTGCTTATAAGTATATCTTAGTTGCAGTTGATTTCTGCACAAGTTTCATTTGGGTTTGGCCGCAATGCAGTGCTGACGCTCGAAATGTCATCAGGGATTTGCGTGTCGTTGGGGGAATTTTTGCATGTGGCACCTTCCATTCTGACCAAGGTCCAGCGTTCGCCTCTAAGGCGTACAAGGATGCGATTAAGTCTTGGGGGGTACTGGTGAAATTTTCGTTTCCATACAGGCCTGAGGGCAATTCAGTTGTGGAGCGAATGAACCGTGACTTAAAGCAATCCTTGACAGCTAAAGTCTTAGGTACTGGCAGGAGCTGGCTAGCTCACTTCTATAACATGCAACGTGCACTAAAGAATCTCCCTAGAAGATCTCTGGGTGGGCAGACCCCATTCAAAATGCTCTTTGGCATCAAAATGTTTGTTCCGGACTTTGATGGTCCAGACATGGCGGCGGCAGCTGCCACCTTTGACATAGATAATCATTTTACTATGTTACAGGACTAACGGGGAGACCCGTGACAGTCTTGCAAAAGAACATTTACCCTCGGCCACTGATGTTGCACTGCTGATTCCGGGGGTTGGCTGTCTACTGAAGGTTGGAGATCTGGTCCGAGAGAAAGTGGACAACAAGAAAGAATTTGGTCCCTCTTATCGTGCACCGGTTCCAGTGCTTGGCGTGAAGGGTATTCATACAGTCATTTTACCACCACTTCCTGGTCGCAAAGACAACAGGTACATCTCAGTGGACAATGTCAAACTACAACATCTGGCCAATCCTGAATAGTATAACACCAGCTGCATCATGTCCAGCAATATCCAGGAATCCTGTGTTTGGCACATCTGACGACACACAGGGTGACACTGCCATCGAGATGACCTCTATTAATAATCCCTTGTTGACCCCACCAACTTCCACTGGTACTGAGGAAACTGAATATGCTTATCCCACAAGCGAGTCGTTGCCTGGTGTGCAACCAACTACACTCAGTCACGTTTTTCCTTTGACTCGACATCCACCTCATCATTTGACCCTACCAAATTCAGTATTTTTATCTCCTGGTTTAAAATGACTTATTTGGTTCCTCCTTGGACATACATCTGGTTGGTGCTGATCCTGATTTTTCTGTTCATGTCCATTGGTTTTGTGATAGTATTTTTCCTAATCATCAATGGTCCCTAATCATCAATGATCACTATTTCCCAGAACACTCTGCTGTTCAATTAGTAACTGGAACTTGGCTGCCATATTGTCGCTTTTGCACACGTTTCTACATGACTTTGTTTTCGCAAAACCAGTGCTTGTGCTCATCCACAGAAGGACCGTCTACCTTTCACGTTTCTGGCTGTACTCTGTAGTCTCATATGCACATCGTATTCAAGGTCGAAAAACAATGTCTCTTGTTAATCTGCTTTGGTCAAAGGTAGACAAAGGTAGATCTCCCATCGGATCCTTTGGTAGCTCCTTTGAACGAAGGCCACTTGTGCTCCTTCCCTCCCATACTTCAAGAGGACACTGAGCAGCTGTTAAGTAGAATCAGGTCTGGTTCCCCGTTGGAGCCCTGTCCCTTGAAAATCTTGAAATTGGGAATGGAGGCTATTGCCCCATCTCTGACCTCAATCCTTAATGCTGTCATTACCTTGGGCCAGTATCTTGTTGGAAAACTGCGGTGGTTAAACCTCCTTTAAAGAAGCCCTCTTTGGACCCTGCAGAGCTAAAGAACTATCGGCCCATTTCCCTGTTGCCTGTCCCAGCAAATATTCTGCAGAGACATTTGAACCTCAATCTTCGTACTTATTTGGAGGATCATCAGCTGCTCGATGGCTCGCAGCATGGGTTCAGAAGTGAGCACAGTACTGAGACAGCGTCAACCGTTGTGCAAAACAACATCCAGAACCAAGTTGATGCTGGTCACACCACCTTTCTGATCCTTCTGGACCTGACGGCGGCCTACAATATCATCTCTCCTTTAAGATTGGCTGGGAGACTCAGGGAAATAGGGATTAAGGGCTCCACCCTTAATTTGCTTACATCATTCCTTATGGATCGGTTGCAAAGAGTTAAAATGGGCCTATTCTTCTCACCTCGCAATCAGTTGTTCTCTGGAGTCCCTCAGGGATCCTCATTGAGTCCTACCCTTTTTAATATTTATGTTGCCCCGCTTGCCAGGGTTGTAAGATCTTTCGTCCTAGAAGTGTTATTTTATGCTGATGACACTCAAATTATGATTATGATTACTGAGAGTGTTGAAGCATCAGTGGCAAATTTAAAAAAATGTATGCAGGCAGTGGCCTCATAGATGGTAGAGAACTATCTAAAGACTCAATGGGGGTAAAACTGAGGTTTTAATTTTTGGAGACAAACAGGAAATTTGGTCAGAGGCCTGGAGGCCCGATATGCTTGAATCCTGCCCCCGCCCTGGCCTTAGTGCCAAAAATCTAGGCATCGTAGTTGACACCTTCCTTTCTCTGGGCCCTCAAATAAATAGAACAGTTTTCACCTGTTTCGGAATGATAAGGACCCTTAAAAAGATCTCTCAATTTCTCTCCTTCCCCTCGTGGAAACAGGCAGTTGGGGCCCTTGTGTTGTCTAGATTAGATTATTTTAATGCTCTTTATGTGGGGATAAATATGGGGCTCGTGCATCGACTTCAACTAGTGCAGAATGCCACTGCCAGGCTGGTGATGGGCCTTTCCAAATACCACTCTGTCTCGGCTACCATCAGCAATTTGCACTGGCTTCCGCTGGGTCAGAGAATCCTATTAAAGCTCTGTGCTTGGTTCACAAGGCCTTCTACCATATGGGGTCAGAAGGCATTAAAAAAACTATTTCGGAGATATGCCCCTGCTAAGCAGTTAAGATCTGCCAGCAAGACTCTGGTGATAGTTCCCAGGTTTAGGAAAGCCCAGAGGTCTTCTATTTCTATAATAAACTAGTTCCTAGCACGGTGAGAGTGGCAAGGCACAGTAGTCCTTTTTCCACTATCTTTATAAAATTATATCCCCGTTTATATTCTATGGAATTGTAAATGCTCGCTATATTGTGTTTATGCATTTTGCTGCTAGTATTGGCTTGTGTACTGCATTATAGAGCACATTAGTTGAAATAAACATTTCAAACTATACTGTGTCTCTGATTATTCACGTTGTGGACAAGTATGAGTGAGTGAATGAAAGAGTGTTCTTGCTCCCGCGATTTCTGGGAGAATCTTAGTTACATGTTCTAGGATGTCTAATCATTGGTAGCTTCACTGTAGCACGGAGAACGAATGAGACACTATAGCTAGTCGGAATTGGGTTCCGGGCAGTAAGGTGGGTATTTGGTACACACTGAAGTCCTGGTTTCCTGCGCATAATTCAGTATAAGTGCAGAATCCCTGCAACAATATACTAAGGTCACGCTCAATACCAGCTTCAAGGAAATGCCCACTCTTGGGTCTTGCAGGTGCAGAAATTGATACGCATGTTCCTGCCACTTTGAAATGTAAGTGCAAGAATGCACTCACACGCCTTTGGCTATTAGGAATGTTTTCTTAACCTATATACTGACACCTCCTCTGCATTCTGATAGAGCGTCATGAGATTCTAAAATTTGTAGGGGTGCATCATATTCACCGTTAGGCAGCACCCGCATATTTATTGATGTATGTTTAGAAGTGCAGTAGAAATGTATTGCTGTAATCGTTTAACATGGAGGTGATTAGAAATGTAATAACGCTTTTGTGAGGATCAACGTTGCAAGCTATCGTGAATGTATTCAATTAAACAAATAATCATTAGTTTTTGTACAATTCAATGTATTAGGTTAAACATGTGCCATTTTAAAGTTATATGTGTAGGTTGCTTATTGACATACATGAAAATAATGAACTAATGCTTAGAGTGTGATTTAATAGTGTGTTTGATTTTGTAAAGGCCTAACCGCATATACGTTAGAAGCGAGGGCCTGTTCATTTCTTATGTTAGCTACTGTTGTAGGCCGAAACTGATTCCCTTGGTAAAGGCTTTGGTTTGTAGAGAAATGTAAAATCTTAAGACGTGAAATGTTTCTTCTCTCGTTCCCATGTTTCTGTTGCAGGTGCAAGGACATTTAGCTCGTTAGTGATAATAAGTCTTTGTTTTAGGAGTTAGGACGCTGTGAGAAGCCAACAGGGGAGTGCATTGGAATGTGAAAAAGTTACTTCTGGCGAGAAAGGTGCTGGGACCCAAGGTCAAGCTAACGGACGTTGAACGACCGACAGGTTCTGATGGAAAACTACCGAAGGAAGACCCGGCTGAAGAGGTGTGCCGAAGGGCGTGTTCTACAATTTTGGGGTTTTGTATTAGGGACAGTGCTCTGTGGGTTGAGCAGATGAGAATTAGGCGGGAAGCTAGAAGGAGCATCTTAGATCGTGCTCTGACTAAAGTGAATGTACTTCTTAGGAGGTCTTCACTTCTGACACCTTTTTCTTGAGTCTCTTGCCTGGGTTGGGAATGTTGAGTAGGAAGGTCACCTTAGAGTTAGTGTAGGGACAGATTAATGTTTTCTTTCTTTCGACTAATGATTCCTAATTTAGATGTAGGATTGACTATTGCCTTTTTGATGATTTTGGAATCAGTCATTCTCTTTGTTTTGAGCCGCATGAGAATCTTGCATAGACTTGCTTTTGTATTAGTGCCTATTTACCTTTTGCACCTTGTACTGAGGTGTTTGTATGTTCAGCTATTTTTGATTGTAATAAAATCTTACAAATTTTAGGTACGGAGTCAGTGGTCTTTTCCAAATGAAGTCAAATTCTGGTAGATATATTTTGATAATTGTGTTTATCCCCTCTACGCTATCTGGCAGATAAAAAGATCCTGGCGACCTGTGAGGATTCTTGGAGATAATCAGGTAGGCAAGAATCCGGCCCTGTCAATTCCTACCGCAACAAAAGTTTATTGGTGTTGCTTGCCACAACCTCAATGAAATATTTACACAAATAAACGGAGTTTTACAGATTTTCATTTTAATAATTGAGCAAGGACAAATTAAAAGGAATTTTTGACCATAAAAATCAAAGATTATATCAGACTTTCTAAATACAACTTTTTCGTGCTCGATCAGAGTGATTCAAACAAAAAATGTTGGTAGCTTGTTATAGGAGTAATTATTCGTGGCATAAAATGTCGCAGACACCACCTGCATTCGTGCGATTCAATTAAAATATTAGGCAGAAGGATCTAAACCACAGCTTGACTTAACATCATAGCAAAAAGGGGCATATGGTGGAGCTTTCTTGCTAGTTAGACATTTCCCAAAGTTTCCGAAAGAGCAGAAAAATTAAATAAAATGTTTAATCGTGTTCATGCCATTCTGTCGTTATTGCTGCAGAGTTTTGCTTATAACTGGACATTTTCTGTATTTATTGGTCGTTCTGCTGTTCAGTTACCTCCTTTGTTTAATATTCTTTATACAGATTGCCTCTTTGAAAGTTCATCTTTTCGTAAATGCAAAATTGAGTTACAGAAAGTCTCATTAAATGTAATTTGATTGTGGTTGGTCTAACCCTCAGATAGACGTTAAGCTATTTTCATTATCTGTCCGTTCTCATTTTTTGCTTTGAAGAAAAAGGGCTTCTAATTGTTCTGTCCAGAAATCTTTATTTGGAAAAACATAAATATATGTTGTCACGTTTTGAATAAAACGGTGTTCTGTGCTTGCTGGTAAAAGCAGTGCGCCCTTTAACGTTTGTAAAGCAGTATTTTTAGTCGCCTTTTTCTCAGAAATATTCAACATTTACTTAATTTGAAAATATTGCTACTTTGCCAGACACAGAATTCTTTCTGAAATCACGTTTGGAGAGTCAGTTCCAACGTCAGAACCAATAAAATACAAAAAAAAAAAATTAATAAAAAGAACATTTTGAAAATCTTAGCTTTCCGATCTGCAACGTAGCTGGCACCATCATTGAACTCTCTGATTTACTTTTGGATATATTGAATGCACAACAGTGTGTTGCATTTCATATTGAAATGGTAAATTTGTCAATGTTTGTGTCTACAGGTTAAAGAAGCATTTCCCGAAAACTTCTCCTACCCCTTCCATTATGTTAGTATTTCATATCGATGTGTTCATTTTTTGGCCGAACATTGATGGTGTGATCAAAATCTTTGTTTTTTGGAGGCATCTTTGAATAGGTGACTGGAGAAGAAAAGTTCTGAGATTGATTGTTTATAAGTGTGCTTCCTTCACTGGGGCCAGGGTAACATTGGTAGAGCCCAAGTAGCAAGTGGGTAGATAGTGATGTAGGGATGACGCAGGTAATTAGTGTCATTATTGAAAAAGGCTATAAAGACCAGACAGAGGGTCTTGGGTAGCCAGAAAAGTCCAAGAATGGGGTTGAGACATGTCTAGAGCTTGAAACAGGTGCCCACTATGGGTTTGGCTGTGCTTTTCATTCAGACTCCAAAGTTTTTGATGGAGGTCTTGGGTATTGGGACTAGTGCCACGGAGGAGGAAGACCGCCCTTGGTCACCCCAAAAGTGGGTATCTTTTCCTAGTAAAAATATTTCCATTTTGTTTGTGTTCAGTGAAGACAATTTGCATTCATCCACTCTGCGGCAGCTAGCATTCCCTTTTGGAAGTTGGCCAGGTCTTGCGTAGAGCTGGGTATCACCAACAAATTATAGCAACGCAAGGCCAAGGATTTAACGACCTGTGCCACAGGTTGAATATAAACATTGAACAAGGTAGGGACATTAATGAAGAACCCAGTGGAACGTTTTAGTGTAGAACTGTGGTACTCTTAGTACGGCCCTCGGGCCGCCAGCGGCCCGACACGCCTTCACTGGTGGCCCGGGGACCTGGCCTTGCAGTATCCACCACCGGCAGTAAATACAGAAGATGACTGCAGGAGCATATGTAGTGAATACGTATTAAATAGGTATTCACTACGTATGCTCATGCGGCCATCTTCTGTGTTTACTGCCAGCCTCTGTGACGTCAGGGCACCTTCAGAAAGCTTCCCAAAAGGCCCTTTAAAAGTCAGCTTTAAGCGCTTTCCCAGCTGACTTTTTGAAGGGCGTTTCGGGAATCTTCCTGTTTGGACAGAGACAGATAGAGACACAGAGACAGATAGAGGCGACAGATAGAGGCAGAGAGACAGATAGAGACACAGAGTCAGATGGGACAGAAACAGAGAGAGGCAGACAGATAGAAACAGGGACAGACAGAGATAGAGATAGAGACAGGGACAGACAGAGACAGGGACAGACCGAGGCAGAGCCAGATGGAGACAGGCAGAGCCAGATGGAGACAGGCAGAGACAGATGGGGGCAGAGGCAGATGGAAGCAGAGATAGACAGATAGAGACAGAGACCAAGACCGGCAGAGACCAAGACCGGCAGAGACCAAGACCGGCAGAGACCAAGACCGGCAGAGACAGATGGAGGCAGAGACAGATGGAGGCAGAGACAGATGGAGGCAGAGACAGATGGAGGCAGAGACAGATGGAGGCAAAGACAGATGGAGGCAGAGGCAGAGACAGATAGAGGCAGAGACAGATAGAGGCAGAGACAGAGACAGAGATCGAGATGGAGACAGGGACAGACAGACAGATAGAGGCAGAGACAGATAGAGGCAGAGACAGATAGAGGCAGAGACAGATAGAGGCAGAGACAGATAGAGGCAGAGACAGAGACAGAGATCGAGATGGAGACAGGGACAGACAGACAGATAGAGGCAGAGACAGATAGAGGCAGAGGCAGAGAGAGGCAGATAGAGGCAGAGACAGATAGAGGCAGAGACAGATAGAGGCAGAGACAGATAGAGGCAGAGACAGATAGAGGCAGAGGCAGATAGAGGCAGAGACAAATAGAGGCAGAGACAAATAGAGGCAGAGACAAATAGAGGCAGAGACAAATAGAGGCAGAGACAAATAGAGGCAGAGACAGATAAGGGCAGATAGAGGCAGAGACAGACAGAGATAGAGGCAGAGACAGATAGAGGCAGAGACAGACAGATAGAGGCAGAGACAGACAGATAGAGGCAGAGACAGATAGAGGCAGAAACAAATAGAGGCAGAGACAAATAGAGGCAGAGACAGATAAGGGCAGATAGAGGCAGAGACAGACTGAGACAGACAGAGATAGAGGCAGAGACAGATAGAGGCAGAGACAGATAGAGGCAGAGACAGATAGAGGCAGAGACAGATAGAGGCAGAGACAGATAGAGGCAGAGACAGATAGACACAAAGAGACAAAGAGACGGAGGGAGACGGAGAGGGAGACATTGTGAGAGAGACAGAGAGAGGAAGGGAGAGGGAGGGAGACAGAGGGAGACAGACAGAGGGAGGAGGGAGACAGAGGGAGAGAGACAGAGGGAGGGAGACAGAGGGAGGGAGACAGGCAAAGGGAGACAGGCAAAGGGAGACAGGCAAAGGGAGTCAGAGGGATACAGAAGGGGGGTGTTGGACTTGGCCCTTTTTGCAGGGTCATCCCTGAAATATTTACCTTCCCCCTGTATTTTTTCTGACCTATTGTTGGCTGTTCTATGACTCTGGGCACTTTACCACTGCTGATCAGTGCTAAAGTGCATATGCTCTCCCTACTCTAAAATGTATATGTTGGTTGGATTCCATGATTGGCTTATTTGGTTTACTGTCAGACCCCAGTAAAGTGCACCAGGAGTGCCCAGGGCTTGTAAATCCAAATGCTGCTGGTGGGCTTGCAGCACTGGTTGTGCCACCCACAGAAGCGGCCTAGTAAAATGTGTCTAACGTCTGCCATTGCAGAACCTGCGTGCAGTCTGGTACTGTCATGCTGACTGGGCAAGTGCACCCACTTCCCAGTCCCTAAACCTTCCCTTAACTTCATATTAGTCACCGCTTTGGTAGGCCCAAGGGCAGGGTGCATTGTAAGCATAAGGTAGGACAAGCCCTGATGTGTGTGGCATGTCCTAATAGTGAATTACAGCCATTTTCGTTTTTCACTATTGTAAGGCTACCTGTTCTCCATAGGCCAGAATGGGCTGTTAGAATTGTTACATCCTATGATCCTAACAGACCCAGGGAACATGGTAGAAAATCGAGTTTAGTATGCCTGAACTCAGAATAATAAAATACATCTTTTAGTAAAGTTTATTTTAATATTCTGTGTTTGCAAATACCACTTTTAGAAAGTTGGTATTTGCTTGCCTAACCATTTCAGCCCGCCTCTGCTATGATGTGTATCTGCCTGTCTGGTTTGTGTGTGTGACAGGGCTGGGGAAACCCAGAGGGTCAGGGCTAGGTAGCCTGGTGGTGAATAAAGAGATTGACATCCAGATGGGTGGGAGGAGTGCACCTGGACTCTGAATAGGGCTGTGCTCTGTCACCACAATGCTGGCTCCACCTCCTGTGGAGCGGCTGATGTCTCTGCCTTGCACCCTGAATAGAAAGTCAGTCATGTCAACAAAGTGCTCAGGAACTGGTTTGGACTGGGCAAAGGCGAAGAAGCGTGTCGCCATCGCAGCCATCGTAGCTGACGCATCGCACCACATCAAGAGAAGAGTCTCGCATCAAGGAAGAAGCGTGTCGCCATCGCAGCCATCGTAGCTGTCGCATTGCATCGCATCAAGAAAAGCACCTCGCATCCACGGAGAAGCGTGCTGCCGTCGGAGCTGCTGTCGTTGCATCGCGTAAAGGGGTGTCTCCTCTGCAACATCGCATCGAGCGGAAGCATCTCGCAAATGTCGGAGAAGAGTGCCGTTGCCAAGGCCGCTGTCGTCGCATCGCGTAAAGGGTGACGCCGCTGTAGCTGACGCATCGAGTCGAGTCCTCTCGCAACATCGGAGAAGCGTAACGCATCTGGAACATCTTCACGTCTTTATTTCTTTGCTCCAAAAACTTCATCGTATCAACAACGTTGCAACACTTTCGTTGCCCTGCGTGTCGCATTTAAAAGGTACATTGACTTAAAGTGTAGCATTGTGGAAACTCTATATAAAGAATCCTTATTTTGAATATAAAAACCTGTGTGGTGTCCATGTGTAGTGTTGTCACTTGGTTACTCTATGTGTTCACAAATGCTTAACCTATAACGCTCTGAGATAAGCCTTGTCTGCTCGCGCCAAGCTACCTAGAGGGTGAACAGGGGTTATTTTAGGAGTGTAACCCCTTACCCTGACTAGTGGAAAGGTTTCCTGCTTGTCACAAGTACCTACCTGTGCCAACCAGAGAACCCGGATTCTAACAGGGGGAGGTAGACAGATGGAGGCAGAGACTGAGACAGATGGAGACTGAGACAGATGGAGACAGAGACAGATGGAGGCAGAGGCAGATGGAGGCAGAGGCAGATGGAGGCAGATGGAGGCAGAGACAGATGGAGGCAGAGACAGATGGAGGCAGAGATAGAGACAGATAGAGACAGGTAGAGGCAGAGACAGGTAGAGGCAGAGACAGGTAGAGGCAGAGACAGGTAGAGGCAGAGACAGGTAGAGGCAGAGACAGGTAGAGGCAGAGACAGGTAGAGGCAGAGACAGATGGAGGCAGAGACAGATGGAGGCAGAGATAGAGACAGATAGAGACAGAGACCGGCAGAGACAGATGGAGGCAGAGATAGAGACAGATAGAGACAGAGACTGGCAGAGACAGATGGAGGCAGAGACAGATGGAGGCAGAGACAGATGGAGGCAGAGACAGATGGAGGCAGAGATAGATGGAGAGAGAGACAGATGGAGACAGAGCGATCGAGATCGAGACAGGGACAGACAGATAGAGGCAGAGACAGATAGAGGCAGAGACAGATAGAGGCAGAGACAGATAGAGGCAGAGACAGATAGAGGCAGAGACAGGGTCAGATAGAGACAGACAGGGAGACAGATAGAGACAGAAAGAGAGACAGACAGAGAGACAGACAGAGAGACAAGGAGGCTGAGGGAGACAGATGGAGGAAGAGGGAGGGAGAGAGAGAGAGAGAGGGAGGGAGACAGAGGGAATGAGACAGACAGAGGGAGGGAGACAGATGGAGGTAGACGGAGGGAGGTCGACAGGGAGGGATACAGAGGGAGGAGGGATACAGAGGGAGGAGGGAAACAGAGGGAGGAGGGAGAGAGAGGGGGAGGGAGACAGAAAGAGAGGGAGGGAGACAGAGAGAGCGAGGGAGACAGAGGGAGTGAGCCAGAGGCAGACAGAGAGGGAGGCAGACAGAGAGGGAGGCAGACAGAGGGAGGCAGACAGACAGAGGGAGGGAGACAGAGAGGGAGGGAGACAGAAAGGGAGACAGAGATAGAGACAGACAGAGAGAGACTGAGACAGAGACAGATAGAGGCAGAGGTAGAAACAGAGATCGAGACAGAGATCGAGACAGAGATCAAGACAGAGATCGAGACAGAGACAGAGATCGAGACAGAGATCGAGACAGAGATCGAGACAGAGATCGAGACAGAGATCGAGACAAGGACAGACAAACAGAGGTAGAGGCAGAGATAGAGGCAGAGACAGACAGAGATAGAGACAGAGCTAGAGGCAGGGACAGACAGAGATAGAGACTGAGAGAGAGACAGATAGAGACTGGGACAGACAGAGACAGCGACAGACAGATAGAGCCAGAGACAGGGACAGTAGAGACAGACAGGGAGACAGAAAGAGAGACAGGGAGACTGAGGGAGACACAGGGAGGGAGACACAGGGAGGGAGACACAGGGAGGGAGACACAGGGAGGGAGACAGAGGGAGGGAGACAGAGGAAGGGAGACAGAGGGAGGGAGACAGAGGGAGGGAGACAGACAGAGGGAGGTAGACAGACGGAGGGAGGTAGACAAACAGAGGGAGGTAGAGAGAGGGAGGGAGGTGGGGGGAGACAGACACAGGGGGCAGAGGGAGGGATACAGAGGGAGGAGGGATACAGAGGGAGGAGGGAAATAGAGGGAGGAGTGAGAGAGAAGGGGAGGGAGACAGACAGCGGTAGGAGGGAGACAGACTGAGGGAGAGAGACAGAGAGAGAGAGGGAGAGGGAGGGAGAGGGGGAGAGAGAGAGAGGGAGGGAGACAGAGAGAGAGAGGGAGGAGACAGAGAGGGAGGGAGACAGAGAGAGCGAGGGAGACAGAGGGAGTGAGACAGAGGGAGACCGAGAGGGAGGCAGACAGAGGGAGGCAGACAGAGAGGGAGGCAGACAGAGGAAGACAGAAATGGAGGGAGACAGAGATGGAGGGAGACAGAGAGAGAGGAAGAGAGAGAGAGAGGAAGACAGGGAGGGAGACAGAAAGGGAGACAGACAGAGGGAGACATACGGAGGGAGACAGACAGAGGGAGGGACAGACAGAGGCAGAGACAGATAGAGGCAGAAACAGGGAGAGGCAGAGACAGATAGAGGCAGAGACACACAGAGATAGAGACAGATAGAGACTGAGACAGGGACAGAGACAGATAGAGGCAGAGGTAGAGACAGATAGAGGCAGAGGTAGAGAAAGAGATCGGCAGAGGTAGAGAAAGAGATCGAGACAGATCGAGTCAGAGATCGAGACAGAGATCGAGACAAGGACAGACAGACAGATGGAGGCAGAGACAGATGGAGGCAGAGACAGATGGAGGCAGAGACAGATGGAGGCAGAGACAGATGGAGGCAGAGACAGACAGATGGAGGCAGAGACAGACAGATGGAGGCAGAGACAGACAGATGGAGGCAGAGACAGACAGATGGAGGCAGAGACAGACAGATGGAGGCAGAGACAGACAGATGGAGGCAGAGACAGACAGATGGATGCAGAGACAGACAGATGAAGGCAGACACAGATGGAGGCAGACACAGATGGAGGCAGACACAGATGGAGGCAGACACAGATGGAGGCAGACACAGATGGAGGCAGACACAGATGGAGGCAGACACAGATGGAGGCAGAGACAGATGGAGGCAGAGACAGATGGAGGCAGAGCCAGATGGAGGCAGAGACAGATGGAGGCAGAGACAGATGGAGGCAGAGACAGATGGAGGCAAAGACAGACTGAGATAGAGACAGAGCTAGAGGCAGGGACAGATAGAGGCAGAGACAGACCGAGATAGAGACTGAGAGAGAGACAGATAGAGACTGGGACAGACAGAGACAGCGACAGACAGATAGAGCCAGGGACAGATAGAGACAGACAGGGAGACAGAAAGAGAGACAGGGAGACTGAGGGAGACAGAGGGAGGAAGAGGGAGGGGGACATAGGGAGAGAGACAGAGAGGGAGGGAGACAGAGGGAGGGAGAATGAGGGAGACAGACAGAGGGAGGGAGACAGACAGATGGAGGGAGGTAGACAGATGGAGGGAGGTAGACAGATGGAGGGAGGTAGAGTGAGGGAGGGAGGTGGAGGGAGACAGACACAGGGGGGCAGAGGGAGGGATACAGAGGGAGGAGGGATACAGAGGGAAGAGGAAAACAGAGGGAAGAAGGAGAGAGAGGGGGAGGGAGACAGACAGCAGTAGGAGGGAGACAGACAGAGGGAGGGAGACAGAGAGAGAGGGAATAGACAGAGAGAGAGGGAATAGACAGAGAGAGAGGGAGGGAGACAGAGAGGGAGGGAGACAGAGAGGGAGGGAGACAGAGAGGGAGGGAGACAAAGAGGGAGGGAGACAAAGAGGGAGGGAGACAGAGGGAGGGAGACAGACAGACAGACAGAGGAGGGAGGGAGGGAGACAGGGAGGGAAACAGGCAGAGGGGGCAGAGGGAGGGAGACAGAGGGAGACAGACAGACAGAGGGGGACAGTGGGAGAGAGACAGACAGAGGAGGGAGACAGACAGACAGAGGGAGACAGATAGAGGGAGGAGGGAGACAGAGGGAGACAGAGGGGGAGGGAGGGAGACAGAGAGATAATGGGTGGGAGACAGAGAGAGAGAAAGGGAGGGAGAGAGAGAGAGAGAGAGAGAGAGAGAGGGAGATAGAGGGAGATAGAGGGAGTGAGACATAGGGAGATAGAAGGAGGGAGACAGAGGGAGGGAGACAGAGGGAGGGAGACAGAGATCGAGACAGAGATCGAGACAGAGATCGAGACAGAGATCTAGACAAGGACAGACAGACAGATGAAGGCAGAGACAGATGAAGGCAGAGACAGATGAAGGCAGAGACAGATGAAGGCAGAGACAGATGAAGGCAGAGACAGATAGAGGCAGAGACAGATAGAGGCAGAGACAGATAGAGGCAGAGACAGATAGAGGCAGAGACAGATAGAGGCAGAGACAGATAGAGTAAGAGACAGACAGAGACTGAGACAGAGAAAGATAGAGACTGGGACAGACAGAGACAGTGACAGACAGAGCCAGAGACAGACGGGGAGACAGAAAGAGAGACAGGGAGACTGAGGGAGACAGGGAGGAAGAGGGAGGGGGACTTAGGGAGAGAGACAGAGAGGGATGGAGGGAGACAGACAGAGGGAGGGAGACAGATGGAGGGAGGTAGACAGACGGAGGTAGGTAGACAGATGGAGGGAGGTAGACATACGGAGGTAGGTAGACAGAAGGAGGGAGGTAGACAGAGGGAGGGAGG
This sequence comes from Triturus cristatus, assembly GCF_964204655.1. Taxonomy (NCBI): domain Eukaryota; kingdom Metazoa; phylum Chordata; class Amphibia; order Caudata; family Salamandridae; genus Triturus; species Triturus cristatus. Next base: position 1,029,091,346 of record NC_140582.1, read on the forward strand.
CAGAGGGAGGGAGACAGACACAGGGGGACAGAGGGAGAGATACAGAGGGAGGAGGGATACAGAGGGAGGAGGGAAACGGAGGGAGGAGGGAGAGAGGGGGAGGGAGACTGACAGAGGTAGAAGGGAGACAGACACAGGGAGAGAGACAGAGAGACAGAGAGAGAGAGGGAGACAGAGTGAGAGAGACAGAGAGAGAGAGAGAGAGAGAGAGAGAGAGGGAGACAGAGTGAGAGAGACAGAGAGAGAGAGAGAGAGAGGGAGACAGAGGGAGAGAGGAGAGAGAGAGAGGGAGACAGAGGGAGAGAGGAGAGAGAGAGAGGGAGACAGAGGGAGAGAGGAGAGAGAGAGAGGGAGACAGAGTGAGAGAGAGGGAGGGAGAAAGAGAGAGAGAGAGAGGAGACAGAGAGAGAGGAAGGGAGACAGAGAGAGCGAGAGAGTGAGACTGAGGAAGACAGAGGGAGACAGAGAGGGAGGCAGACAGAGAGGGAGGCAGACAGAGAGGGAGGCAGACAGAGAGGGAGGCAGACAGAGAGGGAGGGAGACAGAGAGGGAGGGAGACAGAGATGGAGGGAGACAGAGATGGAGGGAGACAGAGAGGGAGGGAGACAGAGAGGGAGGGAGACAGAGAGGGAGGGAGACAGAGAGGGAGGCAGACAGAGGGAGACAGACATAGGGAGACAGACATAGGGAGGGACAGACATAGGGAGGGACAGACCGAGATAGAGACAGATAGGGACTGGGACAGACAGTCAGCGACAGACAGATAGAACCAGAGACAGGGACAGCTAGAGACAGACAGGGAGACAGAAAGAGAGACAGGGAGCGTGAGGGAGACAGAGGGAGGAAGAGGGAGGGGGATATAGGGAGAGAGAGGGAGAGAGACAGAGAGGGAGGGAGACAGAGGGAGGGAGACAGACGGAGGGAGGTAGAGAGTCGGAGGGAGGTAGACAGATGGAGGGAGATAGACTGAGGGAGGGAGGCAAAGGGAGGGAGACAGACACAGGGGGACAGAGGGAGGGATACAGAGGGAGGAGGGATACAGAGGGAGGAAGGAAACGGAGGGAGGAGGGAGGGAGAGAGAGGGGGAGGGAGACAGACAGAGGTAGGAGGGAGACAGAGGGAGGAGGGAGAGTGAGGGGGAGGGAGACAGACAGAGGTAGGAGGGAGACAGACAGAGGGATAGAGACAGAGAGAGAGAGAGAGGGAGGGAGACAGAGAGAGAGGGAGGAGACAGAGAGAGAGGGAGGGAGACAGAGAGCGAGGGAGACAGAGAGGGAGGCAGACAGAGAGGGAGGCAGACAGAGAGGGAGGCAGACAGAGAGGGAGGCAGACAGAGAGGGAGGGAGACAGAGAGGGGGGATGACAGGGAGGGAGACATAGAGGGAGGGAGACAGAGAGGGAGACAAAGAGGGAGGGAGACAAAGAGGGAGGGAGACAAAGAGGGAGGGAGACAAAGAGGGAGGGAGACAGAGAGGGAGGGAGACAGACGGAGAGAGACAGATGGAGAGAGACAGACGGAGAGAGACAGACAGAGGGAGGGAGACAAACATGTAGTCAGAGGGAGACAGAGGGAGGGAGACAAAGGGAGGGAGACAGACAGACAGAGGAGGGAGGGAGACAGGGAAGGAAACAGACAGAGGGGGCAGAGGGAGGGTGACAGAGGGAGACAGACAGACAGAGGGGACGGTGGGAGACAGACAGAGGGAGGGAGACAGATGGAGGGAGGTAGACAGACGGAGGTAGGTAGACAGATGGAGGGAGGTAGACATACGGAGGTAGGTAGACAGAAGGAGGGAGGTAGACAGAGGGAGGGAGGCAGAGGGAGGGAGACAGACACAGGGGGACAGAGGGAGAGATACAGAGGGAGGAGGGATACAGAGGGAGGAGGGAAACGGAGGGAGGAGGGAGAGAGGGGGAGGGAGACTGACAGAGGTAGAAGGGAGACAGACACAGGGAGAGAGACAGAGAGACAGAGAGAGAGAGGGAGACAGAGTGAGAGAGACAGAGAGAGAGAGAGAGAGAGAGAGAGAGAGGGAGACAGAGTGAGAGAGACAGAGAGAGAGAGAGAGAGAGGGAGACAGAGGGAGAGAGGAGAGAGAGAGAGGGAGACAGAGGGAGAGAGGAGAGAGAGAGAGGGAGACAGAGGGAGAGAGGAGAGAGAGAGAGGGAGACAGAGTGAGAGAGAGGGAGGGAGAAAGAGAGAGAGAGAGAGGAGACAGAGAGAGAGGAAGGGAGACAGAGAGAGCGAGAGAGTGAGACTGAGGAAGACAGAGGGAGACAGAGAGGGAGGCAGACAGAGAGGGAGGCAGACAGAGAGGGAGGCAGACAGAGAGGGAGGGAGACAGAGAGGGAGGGAGACAGAGATGGAGGGAGACAGAGATGGAGGGAGACAGAGAGGGAGGGAGACAGAGAGGGAGGGAGACAGAGAGGGAGGGAGACAGAGAGGGAGGGAGACAGAGAGGGAGGCAGACAGAGGGAGACAGACATAGGGAGACAGACATAGGGAGGGACAGACATAGGGAGGGACAGACCGAGATAGAGACAGATAGGGACTGGGACAGACAGTCAGCGACAGACAGATAGAACCAGAGACAGGGACAGCTAGAGACAGACAGGGAGACAGAAAGAGAGACAGGGAGCGTGAGGGAGACAGAGGGAGGAAGAGGGAGGGGGATATAGGGAGAGAGAGGGAGAGAGACAGAGAGGGAGGGAGACAGAGGGAGGGAGACAGACGGAGGGAGGTAGAGAGTCGGAGGGAGGTAGACAGATGGAGGGAGATAGACTGAGGGAGGGAGGCAAAGGGAGGGAGACAGACACAGGGGGACAGAGGGAGGGATACAGAGGGAGGAGGGATACAGAGGGAGGAAGGAAACGGAGGGAGGAGGGAGGGAGAGAGAGGGGGAGGGAGACAGACAGAGGTAGGAGGGAGACAGAGGGAGGAGGGAGAGTGAGGGGGAGGGAGACAGACAGAGGTAGGAGGGAGACAGACAGAGGGATAGAGACAGAGAGAGAGAGAGAGGGAGGGAGACAGAGAGAGAGGGAGGAGACAGAGAGAGAGGGAGGGAGACAGAGAGCGAGGGAGACAGAGAGGGAGGCAGACAGAGAGGGAGGCAGACAGAGAGGGAGGCAGACAGAGAGGGAGGCAGACAGAGAGGGAGGGAGACAGAGAGGGGGGATGACAGGGAGGGAGACATAGAGGGAGGGAGACAGAGAGGGAGACAAAGAGGGAGGGAGACAAAGAGGGAGGGAGACAAAGAGGGAGGGAGACAAAGAGGGAGGGAGACAGAGAGGGAGGGAGACAGACGGAGAGAGACAGATGGAGAGAGACAGACGGAGAGAGACAGACAGAGGGAGGGAGACAAACATGTAGTCAGAGGGAGACAGAGGGAGGGAGACAAAGGGAGGGAGACAGACAGACAGAGGAGGGAGGGAGACAGGGAAGGAAACAGACAGAGGGGGCAGAGGGAGGGTGACAGAGGGAGACAGACAGACAGAGGGGACGGTGGGAGACAGACAGACAGGGAGACAGAAAGAGGGAGGAGGGAGACAGAGAGGGGGACAGAGGGAGAAAGAGAGAGGGAGGGAGGGAGACAGAGAGAGGGTGGGAGACAGACAGAGGGAGGGAGGCAGAGGGAGGGAGACAGACACAAGGGGACAGAGGAAGGGATACAGAGGGAGGAGGGATACAGAGGGAAAAGGGAAACGGAGGGAGGAGGGAGAGAGGGGGAGGGAGACTGACAGAGGTAGAAGGTAGACAGACAGAGGGAGAGAGACAGAGAGACAGAGGGAGAGAGAGGGAGACAGAGTGAGAGAGAGGGAGAGAGAGAGAGAGGGGGAGAGAGAGGGAGAGAGAGAGAGGGAGACAGAGTGAGAGAGAGGGAGGGAGACAGAGAAAGAGAGGGAGGAGACAGAGAGAGAGGGAGGGAGACAGAGAGAGCGAGGGAGACAGAAGGAGGCAGAGACAGAGGGAGACAGAGACAGAGGGAGACAGAGAGGGAGGCAGACAGAGAGGGAGGCAGACAGAGAGGGAGGCAGACAGAGAGGGAGGCAGGCAGAGAGGGAGGCAGACAGAGAGGGAGGCAGACAGAGAGGGAGGCATACAGAGAGGGAGGGAGACAGAGATGGAGAGAGACAGAGATGGAGGAAGACAGAGATGGAGGGAGACAGAGAGAGAGAGAGGGAGAGAGAGAGGGAGTCAGACAGAGGGAGACATACAGAGGGAGGCAGACAGAGGGAGACATACAGCGGGAGACAGACAGAGGGTAGGACAGACCGAGATAGAGTCAGACAGAGATAGAGACAGACAGAGATAGAGACTAAGACAGAGATAGAGACAAGGACAGACAGACAGATGGAGGCAGAGACAGATTGAGTCAGAGACAGATTGAGTCAGAGACAGATAGAGGCAGAGACAGATAGAGGCAGAGACAGATAGAGGCAGAGACAGACTGAGACAGACAGAGATAGAGACAGATAGAGACTGGGACAGACAGAGACAGTGACAGACAGATAGAACCAGAGACAGGGACAGCTACAGACAGACAGGGAGACAGAAAGAGAGACAGGGAGCCTGAAGGAGACAGAGGGAGGGGGACAGAGAGGGAGGGGGACAGAGAGGGAGGGAGACAGAGAGGGAGGGAGACAGAGAGGGAGGGAGACGGAGGGAGACAGAGGGAGGGAGACAGAGGGAGGGAGACAGAGGGAGGGAGGTAGACAGATGGTGGGAGGTAGACAGAGGGAGGGAGGCAAAGGGAGAGAGACAGACACAGGGGGACAGAGGGATGGATACAGAGGGAGGAGGGATACAGAGGGAGGAAGGAAACAGAGGGAGGAGGGAGAGAGAGGGGGAGGGAGGGAGACAGAGGTAGGAGGGAGACAGACAGAGGGAGAGAGACAGAGAGAGAGAGAGGGAGACAGAGGGAGAGAGAGGGAGAGAGAGGGAGGGAGACAGAGAGAGAGAGAGGAGACAGAGAGAGCGAGGGAGACAGAGGGAGTGAGACAGAGGGAGACAGAGAGGGAGGCAGACAGAGAGGGAGGCAGACAGAGAGGGAGGCAAACAGAGAGGGAGGCAGACAGAGGGAGGCAGACAGAGAGGGAGGGAGACAGGGAGACAGACAGAGGGAGGGAGACAGAGGGAGGGAGACAGAGGGCGGGAGACAGACAGACAGAGGAGGGAGGGAGACAGAGGGAGGGAAACAGAGAGAGGGGCAGAGGAAGGGAGACAGAGGGAGACAGACAGGGGCACAGTGGGAGACAGACAGAGCGAGATAGACAGACAGAGGGAGATAGACAGACGGAGGGAGGTAGACAGAGGGAGGGAGGCAGAGGGAGGGAGACAGACACAGGGGGACAGAGGGAGGGATACAGAGGGAGGAGGGATAGAGGGAGGAGGAAAACAGAGGTAGGAGGAAGACAGACAGAGGGAGAGAGACAGAGAGAGAGAGGGAGACAGAGGGAGAGAGAGGGAGGGAGACAGAGAGAGAGAGGGAGGAGACAGAGAGAGCGAGGGAGACAGAGGGAGTGAGACAGAGGGAGTGAGACAGAGGGAGTGAGCCAGAGAGGGAGTGAGACAGAGAGGGAGTGAGACAGAGAGGGAGGCAGACAGAGAGGGAGGCAGACAGAGAGGGAGGCAGACAGAGGTAGGCAGACAGAGAGGGAGGGAGACAGAGAGGGAGGCAGACAGAGAGGGAGGGAGACAGAGAGGGAGGGAGACAGACGGGGGAGACAGAGGGTGGGAGACAGACGGAGGGAGACACAGAGGGAGGGAGACAGACAGAGGGAGACAGACAGAGGGAGACAGACAGAGGGAGACACACAGAGGGAGACAGACAGGGAGAGACAGACAGGGAGAGACAGACAGAGGGAGACAGGGAAGGAAACAGACAGAGGGGGCAGAGGGAGGGTGACAGAGGGAGACAGACAGACAGAGGGGCACAGTGGGAGACAGACGGAGGGAGGTAGAGAGACAGAGGGAGGTAGACAGACGGAGGGAGGCAGAGAGGGAGGGAGGCAGAGGGAGGGAGACAGAGAGGGAGGGAGACAGAGGGAGGGAGACAGAGGGAGACAGACAGAGGGAGACAGACAGAGGGAGACAGACAGAGGGAGACAGACAGAGGGAGGGAGACAGAGGGAGGGAGACAGACAGACAGAGGAGGGAGGGAGACAGAGGGAGGGAAACAGAGAGAGGGGGCAGAGGGAGGGAGACAGAGGGAGACAGACAGACAGAGGGGTACAGTGGGAGACAGACGGAGGGAGGTAGACAGACAGAGGGAGGTAGACAGACGGAGGGAGGTAGACAGAGGGAGGGAGGCAGAGGGAGGGAGACAGACATAGGGGGACAGAGGGAGGGATACAGAGGGAGGAGGGATACAGAGGGAGGAGGAAAACAGAGGTAGGAGGGAGACAGACAGAGGGAGAGAGACAGAGAGAGAGAGCGAGAGGGAGACAGAGGGAGAGAGAGGGAGGGAGACAGAGAGGGAGGGAGGGAGACAGAGAGAGAGGGAGGAGACAGAGAGAGCGAGGGAGACAGAGGGAGTGAGACAGAGGGAGTGAGACAGAGAGGGAGGCAGACAGAGAGGCAGGCAGACAGAGGCAGGCAGACAGAGAGGCAGGCAGACAGAGAGGGAGGCAGACAGAGAGGGAGGCAGACAGAGAGGGAGGCAGACAGAGAGGGAGGCAGACAGAGAGGGAGGCAGACAGATAGGCAGACAGAGAGGGAGGGAGGCAAAGGGAGGGAGACAGACACGGGGGACAGAGGGAGGGATACAGAGGGAGGAGGGAGAGAGAGGGGGAGGGAGACAGACAGAGGTAGGAGGGAGACAGACAGAGGTAGGAGGGAGACAGACAGAGGGAGAGAGACAGAGAGAGAGAGAGGGAGACAGAGGGAGAGAGAGGGAGGGAGACAGAGAGAGAGAGAGGAGACAGAGAGAGCGAGGGAGACAGAGGGAGTGAGACAGAGGGAGACAGAGAGGGAGGCAGACAGAGATGGAGGCAGACAGAGAGGGAGGGAGACAGAGAGGGAGGGAGACAGAGAGGGAGGGAGACAGAGGGAGGGAGACGGAGGGAGACAGACAGAGGGAGGGAGACAGACAGAGGAGGGAGGGAGACAAAGGGAGGGAAACAGAGAGAGGGGGTAGAGGGAGGGAGACAGACAGACAGAGGGGCACAGTGGGAGACAGACAGAGGGAGGTAGACAGACAGAGGGAGGTAGACACACGAAGGGAGGTAGACAGAGGGAGGGAGGCAGAGGGAGGGAGACAGACACAGGGGGACAGAGGGAGGGATACAGAGGGAGGAGGGATACAGAGGGAGGAGGAAAACAGAGGTAGGAGGGAGACAGACAGAGGGAGAGAGACAGAGAGAGAGAGCGAGATGGTGACAGAGGGAGAGAGAGGGAGGGAGACAGAGAGAGAGAGGGAGGAGACAGAGAGAGCGAGGGAGACAGAGGGAGTGAGACAGAGAGGGAATGAAACAGAGAGGGAGGCAGACAGAGAGGGAGGCAGACAGAGAGGGAGGCAGACAGAGGTAGGCAGACAGAGAGGGAGGGAGACAGAGAGGGAGGGAGACAGAGAGGGAGGCAGACAGAGAGGGAGGCAGACAGAGAGGGAGGGAGACAGAGAGGGAGGGAGACAGACGGGGGAGACAGAGGAAGGGAGACAGACGGAGGGAGACACAGAGGGAAGGAGACACAGACAGAGGGAGACAGACAGAGGGAGACAGACAGAGGGAGACAGACAGAGGGAGACAGACAGAGGGAGACAGACAGAGGGAGGGAGACACGGGGAGGGAGACAGACATGTAGTCAGAGGGAAACAGACAGAGGGAGACAAAGGGAGGGAGACAGACAGACAGAGGAGGGAGGGAGACAGGGAAGGAAACAGACAGAGGGGGCATATGGAGGGTGACAGAGGGAGACAGACAGACAGAGGGGGACAGTGGGAGACAGACAGACAGAGGGAGACAGAAAGAGGGAGGAGGGAGACAGAGAGGGGGACAGAGGGAGAAAGAGAGAGGGGGGAGAGAGACAGAGAGAGAGAGGGTGGGAGACAGAGGGAGGGAGGCAGAGGGAGGGAGACAGACACAGGGGGACAGAGGAAGGGATACAGAGGGAGGAGGGATACAGAGGGAAAAGGGAAACGGAGGGAGGAGGGAGGAGGTAGAGAGGGGGAGGGAGAATGACAGAGGTAGAAGGTAGACAGACAGAGGGAGAGAGACAGAGAGACAGAGGGAGAGAGAGGGAGACAGAGTGAGAGAGAGGGAGAGAGAGAGAGAGGGGGAGAGAGAGGGAGAGAGAGAGAGGGAGACAGAGTGAGAGAGAGGGAGGGAGACAGAGAAAGAGAGGGAGGAGACAGAGAGAGAGGGAGGGAGACAGAGAGAGCGAGGGAGACAGAAGGAGGCAGAGACAGAGGGAGACAGAGACAGAGGGAGACAGAGAGGGAGGCAGACAGAGAGGGAGGCAGACAGAGAGGGAGGCAGACAGAGAGGGAGGCAGGCAGAGAGGGAGGCAGACAGAGAGGGAGGCAGACAGAGAGGGAGGCATACAGAGAGGGAGGGAGACAGAGATGGAGAGAGACAGAGATGGAGGAAGACAGAGATGGAGGGAGACAGAGAGAGAGAGAGGGAGAGAGAGAGGGAGTCAGACAGAGGGAGACATACAGAGGGAGGCAGACAGAGGGAGACATACAGCGGGAGACAGACAGAGGGTAGGACAGACCGAGATAGAGTCAGACAGAGATAGAGACAGACAGAGATAGAGACTAAGACAGAGATAGAGACAAGGACAGACAGACAGATGGAGGCAGAGACAGATTGAGTCAGAGACAGATTGAGTCAGAGACAGATAGAGGCAGAGACAGATAGAGGCAGAGACAGATAGAGGCAGAGACAGACTGAGACAGACAGAGATAGAGACAGATAGAGACTGGGACAGACAGAGACAGTGACAGACAGATAGAACCAGAGACAGGGACAGCTACAGACAGACAGGGAGACAGAAAGAGAGACAGGGAGCCTGAAGGAGACAGAGGGAGGGGGACAGAGAGGGAGGGGGACAGAGAGGGAGGGAGACAGAGAGGGAGGGAGACAGAGAGGGAGGGAGACGGAGGGAGACAGAGGGAGGGAGACAGAGGGAGGGAGACAGAGGGAGGGAGGTAGACAGATGGTGGGAGGTAGACAGAGGGAGGGAGGCAAAGGGAGAGAGACAGACACAGGGGGACAGAGGGATGGATACAGAGGGAGGAGGGATACAGAGGGAGGAAGGAAACAGAGGGAGGAGGGAGAGAGAGGGGGAGGGAGGGAGACAGAGGTAGGAGGGAGACAGACAGAGGGAGAGAGACAGAGAGAGAGAGAGGGAGACAGAGGGAGAGAGAGGGAGAGAGAGGGAGGGAGACAGAGAGAGAGAGAGGAGACAGAGAGAGCGAGGGAGACAGAGGGAGTGAGACAGAGGGAGACAGAGAGGGAGGCAGACAGAGAGGGAGGCAGACAGAGAGGGAGGCAAACAGAGAGGGAGGCAGACAGAGGGAGGCAGACAGAGAGGGAGGGAGACAGGGAGACAGACAGAGGGAGGGAGACAGAGGGAGGGAGACAGAGGGCGGGAGACAGACAGACAGAGGAGGGAGGGAGACAGAGGGAGGGAAACAGAGAGAGGGGCAGAGGAAGGGAGACAGAGGGAGACAGACAGGGGCACAGTGGGAGACAGACAGAGCGAGATAGACAGACAGAGGGAGATAGACAGACGGAGGGAGGTAGACAGAGGGAGGGAGGCAGAGGGAGGGAGACAGACACAGGGGGACAGAGGGAGGGATACAGAGGGAGGAGGGATAGAGGGAGGAGGAAAACAGAGGTAGGAGGAAGACAGACAGAGGGAGAGAGACAGAGAGAGAGAGGGAGACAGAGGGAGAGAGAGGGAGGGAGACAGAGAGAGAGAGGGAGGAGACAGAGAGAGCGAGGGAGACAGAGGGAGTGAGACAGAGGGAGTGAGACAGAGGGAGTGAGCCAGAGAGGGAGTGAGACAGAGAGGGAGTGAGACAGAGAGGGAGGCAGACAGAGAGGGAGGCAGACAGAGAGGGAGGCAGACAGAGGTAGGCAGACAGAGAGGGAGGGAGACAGAGAGGGAGGCAGACAGAGAGGGAGGGAGACAGAGAGGGAGGGAGACAGACGGGGGAGACAGAGGGTGGGAGACAGACGGAGGGAGACACAGAGGGAGGGAGACAGACAGAGGGAGACAGACAGAGGGAGACAGACAGAGGGAGACACACAGAGGGAGACAGACAGGGAGAGACAGACAGGGAGAGACAGACAGAGGGAGACAGGGAAGGAAACAGACAGAGGGGGCAGAGGGAGGGTGACAGAGGGAGACAGACAGACAGAGGGGCACAGTGGGAGACAGACGGAGGGAGGTAGAGAGACAGAGGGAGGTAGACAGACGGAGGGAGGCAGAGAGGGAGGGAGGCAGAGGGAGGGAGACAGAGAGGGAGGGAGACAGAGGGAGGGAGACAGAGGGAGACAGACAGAGGGAGACAGACAGAGGGAGACAGACAGAGGGAGGGAGACAGAGGGAGGGAGACAGACAGACAGAGGAGGGAGGGAGACAGAGGGAGGGAAACAGAGAGAGGGGGCAGAGGGAGGGAGACAGAGGGAGACAGACAGACAGAGGGGTACAGTGGGAGACAGACGGAGGGAGGTAGACAGACAGAGGGAGGTAGACAGACGGAGGGAGGTAGACAGAGGGAGGGAGGCAGAGGGAGGGAGACAGACATAGGGGGACAGAGGGAGGGATACAGAGGGAGGAGGGATACAGAGGGAGGAGGAAAACAGAGGTAGGAGGGAGACAGACAGAGGGAGAGAGACAGAGAGAGAGAGCGAGAGGGAGACAGAGGGAGAGAGAGGGAGGGAGACAGAGAGGGAGGGAGGGAGACAGAGAGAGAGGGAGGAGACAGAGAGAGCGAGGGAGACAGAGGGAGTGAGACAGAGGGAGTGAGACAGAGAGGGAGGCAGACAGAGAGGCAGGCAGACAGAGAGGCAGGCAGACAGAGAGGCAGGCAGACAGAGAGGGAGGCAGACAGAGAGGGAGGCAGACAGAGAGGGAGGCAGACAGAGAGGGAGGCAGACAGAGAGGGAGGCAGACAGATAGGCAGACAGAGAGGGAGGGAGGCAAAGGGAGGGAGACAGACACGGGGGACAGAGGGAGGGATACAGAGGGAGGAGGGAGAGAGAGGGGGAGGGAGACAGACAGAGGTAGGAGGGAGACAGACAGAGGTAGGAGGGAGACAGACAGAGGGAGAGAGACAGAGAGAGAGAGAGGGAGACAGAGGGAGAGAGAGGGAGGGAGACAGAGAGAGAGAGAGGAGACAGAGAGAGCGAGGGAGACAGAGGGAGTGAGACAGAGGGAGACAGAGAGGGAGGCAGACAGAGATGGAGGCAGACAGAGAGGGAGGGAGACAGAGAGGGAGGGAGACAGAGAGGGAGGGAGACAGAGGGAGGGAGACGGAGGGAGACAGACAGAGGGAGGGAGACAGACAGAGGAGGGAGGGAGACAAAGGGAGGGAAACAGAGAGAGGGGGTAGAGGGAGGGAGACAGACAGACAGAGGGGCACAGTGGGAGACAGACGGAGGGAGGTAGACAGACAGAGGGAGGTAGACACACGAAGGGAGGTAGACAGAGGGAGGGAGGCAGAGGGAGGGAGACAGACACAGGGGGACAGAGGGAGGGATACAGAGGGAGGAGGGATACAGAGGGAGGAGGAAAACAGAGGTAGGAGGGAGACAGACAGAGGGAGAGAGACAGAGAGAGAGAGCGAGATGGTGACAGAGGGAGAGAGAGGGAGGGAGACAGAGAGAGAGAGGGAGGAGACAGAGAGAGCGAGGGAGACAGAGGGAGTGAGACAGAGAGGGAATGAAACAGAGAGGGAGGCAGACAGAGAGGGAGGCAGACAGAGAGGGAGGCAGACAGAGGTAGGCAGACAGAGAGGGAGGGAGACAGAGAGGGAGGGAGACAGAGAGGGAGGCAGACAGAGAGGGAGGCAGACAGAGAGGGAGGGAGACAGAGAGGGAGGGAGACAGACGGGGGAGACAGAGGAAGGGAGACAGACGGAGGGAGACACAGAGGGAAGGAGACACAGACAGAGGGAGACAGACAGAGGGAGACAGACAGAGGGAGACAGACAGAGGGAGACAGACAGAGGGAGACAGACAGAGGGAGGGAGACACGGGGAGGGAGACAGACATGTAGTCAGAGGGAAACAGACAGAGGGAGACAAAGGGAGGGAGACAGACAGACAGAGGAGGGAGGGAGACAGGGAAGGAAACAGACAGAGGGGGCATATGGAGGGTGACAGAGGGAGACAGACAGACAGAGGGGGACAGTGGGAGACAGACAGACAGAGGGAGACAGAAAGAGGGAGGAGGGAGACAGAGAGGGGGACAGAGGGAGAAAGAGAGAGGGGGGAGAGAGACAGAGAGAGAGAGGGTGGGAGACAGAGGGAGGGAGGCAGAGGGAGGGAGACAGACACAGGGGGACAGAGGAAGGGATACAGAGGGAGGAGGGATACAGAGGGAAAAGGGAAACGGAGGGAGGAGGGAGGAGGTAGAGAGGGGGAGGGAGAATGACAGAGGTAGAAGGTAGACAGACAGAGGGAGAGAGACAGAGAGACAGAGGGAGAGAGAGGGAGACAGAGTGAGAGAGAGGGAGAGAGCCAGAGAGAGAGAGAGGGGGAGAAAGAGGGAGAGAGAGAGAGAGAAGGAGACAGAGTGAGAAAGAGGGAGGGAGACAGAGAGAGAGAGGGAGGAGACAGAGAGAGAGAGAGGTAGACAGAGAGAGCGAGGGAGACAGGGACGGAGGCAGACAGAGAGGGAGGAATACAGAGAGGGAGGCATACAGAGAGGGAGGCATACAGAGAGGGAGGGAGACAGAGTTAGAGGGAGACAGAGATGGAGGGAGACAGAGATGGAGGGAGACAGAGATGGAGGGAGACAGAGATGGAGGGAGACAGAGAGGGAGGCAGACAGAGGGAGACATACAGAGGGAGACAGACAGGGGGAGACAGACAGAGGGTAGGACAGACAGAGGGTAGGACAGACCGAGGGTAGAGTCAGACAGAGATAGAGACAGACAGAGATAGAGACTAAGACAGAGATCGAGACAAGGACAGACAGACAGATTGAGTCAGAGACAGATTGAGTCAGAGACAGATAGAGGCAGAGACAGATAGAGGCAGAGACAAACTGAGACAGACGGAGATAGAGACAGATAGAGACTGGGACAGACAGACACAGCGACAGACAGATAGAACCAGAGACAGGGACAGCTAGAGACAGACAGGGAGACAGAAAGAGAGACAGGGAGCCTGAAGGAGACAGAGGGAGGGGGACAGAGAGGGAGAGAGACAGAGAGGGAGGGAGACAGAGGGAGGGAGACGGAGGGAGACAGAGGGAGGGAGACAGAGGGAGGTAGACAGAGGGAGGGAGGTAGACAGATGGAGGGAGGTAGACAGAGGGAGGGAGGCAAAGGGAGGGAGACAGACACAGGGGGACAGAGGGGTGGATACAGAGGGAGGAGGGATACAGAGGGAGGAAGGAAACAGAGGGAGGAAGGAAACAGAGGGAGGAGGGAGAGAGAGGGGGAGGGAGACAGACAGAGGTAGGAGGGGGACAGACAGAAGGAGAGAGACAGAGAGAGAGAGAGAGAGAGAGAGAGGGAGACAGAGGGAGACAGAGGGAGACAGAGGGAGACAGAGGGAGAGAGAGGGAGGGAGACAGAGAGAGAGAGAGGAGATAGAGAGAGCGAGGGAGACAGAGGGAGGGAGACAGAGGGAGACAGAGAGGGAGGCAGACAGAGAGGGAGGCAGACAGAGAGGGAGGCAGACAGAGAGGGAGGGAGACAGAGAGGGAGGGAGACAGAGGGAGGGAGACAGAGGGAGACAGACAGAGGGAGGGAGACAGAGGGAGGGAGACAGACAGACAGAGGAGGGAGGGAGACAGAGGGAGGGAAACAGAGAGAGGGGGCAGAGGGAGGAGGGGCACAGTGGGAGACAGACGGAGGGAGGTAGACAGACAGAGGGAGGTAGACAGACGGAGGGAGGTAGACAGAGGGAGGGAGGCAGAGGGAGGGAGACAGACACAGGGGGACAGAGGGAGGGATACAGAGGGAGGAGGGATACAGAGGGAGGAGGAAAACAGAGGTAGGAGGGAGACAGACAGAGGGAGAGAGACAGAGAGAGAGAGCGAGAGGGAGACAGAGGGAGAGAGATGGAGGGAGACAGAGAGAGAGAGGGAGGAGACAGAGAGAGCGAGGGAGACAGAGGGAGTGAGACAGAGGGAGTGAGACAGAGAGGGAGGCAGACAGAGAGGGAGGCAGACAGAGAGGGAGGCAGACAGAGAGGGAGGGAGACAGACGGAGGGAGACAGAGGGAGGGAGACAGACGGAGGGAGACACAGAGGGAGACAGACAGAGGGAGTCAGACAGAGGGAGTCAGACACAGGGAGACAGACAGAGGGAGACAGACAGAGGGAGACAGACAGAGGGAGACAGACAGAGGGAGACAGACAGAGGGAGACAGACAGAGGGAGACAGACAGAGGGAGACAGACAGAGGGAGACAGACAGAGGGAGACAGACAGAGGGAGACAGACAGAGGGAGACCGACAAGGGGAGGGAGACAGGGGGATGGAGACAGACATATAGTCAGAGGGAGACAGAGGGAGTGAGACAGAGAGGGAGGCAGACAGAGAGGGAGGCAGACAGAGAGGGAGGCAGACAGAGAGGGAGGGAGACAGACGGAGGGAGACAGAGGGAGGGAGACAGATGGAGGGAGACACAGAGGGAGACAGACAGAGGGAGTCAGACACAGGGAGACAGACAGAGGGAGACAGACAGAGGGAGACAGACAGAGGGAGACAGACAGAGGGAGACAGACAGAGGGAGACAGACAGAGGGAGACAGACAGAGGGAGACAGACAGAGGGAGACAGACAGAGGGAGACAGACAAAGGGAGGGAGACAGGGGGATGGAGACAGACATATAGTCAGAGGGAGACAGAGGGAGGGAGACAGAGGGAGGAAGACAGACAGAGGGGGCAGAGGGAGGGAGACAGAGGGAGACAGACAGACAGAGGGGGCAGAGGGAGACAGACAGAGGGAGACACACAGGGAGACAGATAGAGGGAGGGGGAGACAGAGAGGGGGACAGAGGGAGACAGAGAGAGAGGGAGGGAGGGAGACCGTGAGAGAGGGAGGGAGACAGAGAAGGAGAGGGATTGAGACAGGGAGAGATAAAGGGAGGGAGCGAGAGAGAGAGGGAGACAGAGGGAGGGAGACAGAGGGAGACAGAAGGAGGGAGACAGAGAGGGAGGGAGACAGACAAAGGGAGACAGAGGGAGGAGGGAGACAGAGGGAGACGGACAGGGGGACAGAGGGAGGAGGGAGACAGAGGGAGGAGGGAGAGAGAGAGAGGGAGACAGAGGGAGGGAGACAGAGGGAGAGAGAGGGAGGGAGACAGAGGGAGATAGAGAGGGAGGGAGACAGAGAGAGAGAGAGGGAGGGAAACAGATAGAGAGAGGGAGACAGAGGGAGGGAGACAGAGGGAGGGAGACAGAGGGAGGGAGAGGGAGAGAGACAGAGGGAGAGAGAGAGAGGGAGGGAGACAGAGAGGGAGGGAAACAGATAGAGAGAGGGAGACAGAGGGAGACAGAGGGAGGGAGACAGACGGAGGGAGGTAGACAGAGGGAGACAGATGGAGGGAGGTAGACAGACGGTGGGAGGTAGACAGACGGAGGGAGGTAGACAGAGGGAGGGAGGCAAAGGGAGGGAAACAGACACAGGGGGACAGAGGGAGGGATACAGACGGAGGAGGGAAACAGAGGGAAGAGGGAGAGAGAGGGGGAGGAAGACAGACAGAGGTAGGAGGGAGACAGACAGAGGGAGACAGACAGAGGGAGACAGACAGAGGGAGACAGACAGAGGGAGACAGAAAAATGGAGTCAGACAGAGACAGAGGGAGGGATATAGAGAGAAACAGACAAAGGTAGACAGACGGAGGTAGACAGACAGAGGGAGACAGACAGAGGGAGACAGACAGAGGGAGACAGACAGAGGGAGACAGACAGAGGGAGACAGACAGAGGGAGACAGACAGAGGGAGTCAGACAGAGGGAGTCAGACAGAGGGAGTCAGACAGAGGGAGTCAGACAGAGGGAGACAGACAGAGGGAGACAGACAGAGGGAGACAGACAGAGGGAGACAGACAGAGGGAGACAGACAGAGGGAGACAGACAGAGGGAGACAGACAGAGGGAGACAGACAGAGGGAGACAGACAGAGGGAGACAGACAGAGGGAGACAGAAAGATGGAGTCAGAGGGAGACAGAGAGAGAAGCAGACAGAGGTAGACAGACGGAGGGAGAGAGACAGAGGGAGGAGGGAGACAGACAGAGAGAGACAGATAGAGGGAGAGAGAGAGTGGGAAGAAGAGAGAGGGAGGGAGACACAGGGAGAGAGAGGGAGTGGGAGGGAGACAGAGAGAGAGGGAAACAAAGAGAGAGGGAAAGAGACAGACAGGGAGGCAGACAGAGGGAGGCAGACAGAGGGAGGGATACAGACATAGGGAGACAGACAGAGGAAGAGAGAGAGAGAGAGGGAGAGAGAGGGTGAGACAGAGAGAGAGACAGAGAGATGTTTGTTTATGCCGGGCCTGGTGGCTCAGTGGACTAATGCGTCCGCTGCAGGGGGCCGTGTTCAACATCAACGTCCCAGTTATTTTTGCTCTAGCACCGCCTCTCTCCCCCACTGACCCTGACCCCACCGGAGCGATCCTCGGCCACAAACCACACTGTAAATGTGGCCCCGAGAGAAAGTTTGGGAGTGCCCATAGTGTAGAACATGTAGTTGGGAGCTGTAAGTAGGATTTTATATGACACCATATCAAATGCGGAGCTCAAAATGAACAGGATCAGGCGTTTGTCTTTGTAAAGGGCACTATGGAGATAATTGGAAACCAGGAGCAGTGAGGATTCCATGCTGATTGCTGACCTAAAGTCATTTTGGGAAAAATCCAAGATATGGTTGTCTTCCAGGTACTTGTTTAGGATGTTATTACAATGTCTCTCTGTTACCCTAGCAAGAAAAGGTAGGAGAGAGATATGGCAGGAATGTTGAGGTTTTGAATCATCCAAAGACAGTTTCTTCAAGAGGAGGATGATTTTGGCATGGCATGCTTCCTAGGGCTGGGTTCATAGGCAGATGCCAGAGAAAGATTACCCAATTCTAAACAGAAAGGGAGCGGAGGGTCCTGAAGCTTGAGGAACAGTTCTGATGTAATCGTATCTGCAGGTGAGGTGAAATGACTTGGCTACAGAGGGTTAGCAACTCAGGAAGACACAGGGGTTAGCGAGTTGAGCGTGGGTGTAGAATGCCGGCAGCTGTCAGTGCTGTACCATGTAGCCTCGCAGCGGGAGCATCAGGGGGAAGTCCAAATAGATATCCTCTATCTTGTAAGTGAAATACTCTGCTAGTTTCTCAGTGTGCATCGGAGGCTTCAATAGGGTCTGCTTGGTGTCTGAGAAATTGCAATCTAAAACCCTCTTTAATGGTAAAGTAGGATTTTATGTTACAATTTTAAAAATGTTACTTTTAGAAAGTTGGCACTGTCCTACCCTTATTATTTAGTGCCTGCAGCCTGTTCCTGGGTGACATGACTGGGCATAGTTGGCAACTGGACTTTTTTTATTCATCATAGACAGCTACACAATAGAGGAATTAGGTGTGCCAGGATGGGCCATCAACCACAAAAGTAGTGGAGCTGAGCTGGGCACAGCCCCACTTGCAACTGACTAGGCTGTCCCCTGCCTTCATACAAAGGACTTTTCACCAATGCATTGATCATGCAGTCAGCTTGGAGCCAGTGCAGGGGAGCCAAGGTGCTTTAAGCACTTTAAAGAGTCTTCTCTAGAAACCTCCTACTTCAAAGACGTCACCAGGTATAAAAAAGATCTCAGATCCACACATTAGTTCACTTTATGAACCTGTGGAAGGACTCTCAGAGGATAGTCTGCTTCTATGGCCTGCTGTGTTCTTCAGAGGACTGCTTTGCTGCCCCTGGAAGTACTGCTCTGCCACCTGAAGCCTGTCTCGAACACTCAGAGGTCTGCCTTGCTGCTGGAGCCTCTTTCCACTTTTTGAACCCAGGACTCCAAGGGCTAGTTGGCTAGCCTTCTGATCAGAGCATCAGGGACAGAAAATGCTCCAACCATCTTGAACTCACACCTGGACCAAGCCTGAGTGAGCCCTAACTCCCTAATTGGTGCCCCTCCAGTCCTGGACCATTGGTGGTGGTGTTAAATGTGACCAGATAGACCAAATTCAAAACTTGGGACTTCATGGTTTAATTCTTTTTTATTAGGCAATGCAGGAAGCAAGTTAGCATGAAACGGGCCACACAGAGCTCACCACAAATACTAAGAAGTGCATTGCTATTACAAAATTCAACAATGAACTGGTACAGTCCCACCAACCACCCCGAGAAACGGAAGAAGAAGACAAGGAAGAAGACACAGAGAGAACCAGCCCCCACCCTCCCCCGGTCCAATCCGTCTGCTGTGCAAAACGGGGTGTCATTCCTAAAGGCTAGTCAGCCTATGTAGAGGGATCCAGTGCACTTAGGCGTAAGAGGCATAAGTATCTAGGGCAAGACATCTCCCGGAATTTTTGTGCAAGTAGGGTGAGGAATGGCTGCCAAAGATCGCTAACGGAAGAGCCATTCCCGGCCAGGGTAAGAGAGATCTTTTCCATGCCCAGGACGTGCCATATTCGCTGATACCACCCTGTGTGTGCAGGGATTCGGGGGGTTCTCCAATGAATTTATATGTTCTGGATGGCTGTGCCCAGTGCTATGGCTATCTGTTTCCCTCACCTGGATTTCAAGGGGTAGGTAAGCAGATTTGGCACCCCCAGTAGGACATATGCAGGAAGTCGAGGGATTTCGGTGTCAAGGTGTTTGTCAACATCGTCCAGTATGTGTTCCGGTAAGTCCGGAGGTGTTCACAATGCAATAGAAGGTGAACCAGTGTGCCCCTTTTCCCACACCCCCTCCAACAGTCAGGACTCTGCATCGCGTCAGCTTGGTGGAGTCTCTCTGGGGTGTAGTACCAGTGATAGACAATCTTGGTGAGCGGTTCAGTAAGAACTACATGTGTTGCCGTGTGGCGCGCTCTGTAGCATGCACCCTCCCATTCTTTGGGGCTGAGATTACGTCCAAGTCTCCTCTCCCAGCGAGTACGCCCCACATGATAAGTGTGGGTATAACTGGACTGGAGCATCTTATACAGATCTGAGATCAGCTTCTTGTCCGAGGACTGTTTGATGAGGCACCATTCATAGGGAGTGAGAAGCCTAGCCACCTGAGATCGATTGCCAGGATGCATAGCCCAATGTCGCACCTGTAAGTAGTGCATGCGTTCGGATTCTGGAAGGCCGTAATCTGCCCTAAGCTGCGAGAAGGGGAAAATGTCACCTTTAGCAAATAAGAGGCCTAATGCTCGACATCCAGCCTCTCTCCACAATCGAAAAGACTGCAGGCCCATCCTGGGGCTAAAGTCAGGATTATCAAAAAATTATGTGAGTGGAGAAGGGAAAGTTGTTAGGTCATGGCGAGTGTTAGTCCAATCCCAGACTGAGGGTTGTGCGTGTCACCTGCGAAGCATATAAGTTGGGGGGCAGTGGGATTTCAGGAGAAATCGAATTTTCATGAGAGACGTACCCGTGACTGCACAATCTTGAAAAAGCCAGTGTTTTTCAGATTCAGCCCGGCTCCATTCGACCAGGTATCGGAGCTGCGCAGTGTTATAATAGAGCGTGAGGTCAGGAATCCCAAGTCCCCCTTCTTGAGATGGGAGGAAGCTAACTAGTCGTTTCAGTCTTGGTTTGCGCCCTTTCCAAATAAAAAGAGAGAGTTCCAACTGCACCCTATGTAGCCAACCGGTTGGGGGTGGCAAGGGGAGCGTCTGAAAAAGATAGAGAATTTTGGGGAGGATCGCCATTTTAATAGCTGCGACACGCCCCAGCCATGAGATCTGTTAATGTTTCCATCTCCGTAGCTCGGTGCGGTAGTGTGTGTGGAGTTGGGAGTAGTTGGCCATCCTCATGGCCTGCAAGGTCAGGGCCCAATTGGGTACCCAAATAAGGGACAACATCATTGGACCACTGCAGGCGGTGTCAAACCTGTAAGTCCGCCCGCTCTTGGGGCGACAATGAGAGATTCATCGCTATAGATTTTGTCAAGTTAACCTTAAACCTGGAAGCGCTAGCGAAGGTGTCCAGTTACTCCAAAAAGGTCCCCAAGGCCATCCCAGGGTTTGCAAGGGTGATTATCACATCGTCTGCATAGAGGCTTATGGTGTTTGTGTCCCCTCCAAAGCAAATGCCCGTGATCTAAGGGTGGTCCCTGACTCTCTGCGCCATGGGCTTCATGTAGAGAGCAAAGAGCAAGGGCAACAGGGGACACCCCTGTCTCGTGCCTCTATTGATAGGGAATGGGGTGGGTGTGTGCCCTTTTATCTGCACTGTGACAGTGGGAGATCGGTAGCAGTTAAAAATGTGCGTCTGCATCTTTTCCCCCAGGCCAATGTGGATCATTGCCTACTCGAGATAGGGCCAATGGACTTGATCAAAGGCCTTCTCGCGTCTATTGTGAGGAGCATATAGTCCCCAGGGATACGGGGGGCCTTTTCTATGAGGTGTGTGACACGTTTAGTGTTATCACTCGTCTGCCGCTGTGGAATAAGTCCAGCCTGATCTGGGTCCACAAGCCCCTGCATATAGGGAGCAAGCCGGCTGGCCAATATTTCAGTATAGAGCTTCAGATCAATGCTCAAAAGTGAGATAGGCCGGTATGACCCTCAGTCTGACTTGTCCTTCCCTGGCTTAGGGATAATGGCTATTGCTGTTTCCAACATGGAAGAGGGGATCGCCCCGGGCGCTGCAAAGAAATTGAAGAGCCGGGTGAGCAAGAGAGCGAGCGTTGAGCAAAACTGCTTATAGAAAGCAGCGGTGTAGCCATCGGAGCTGGGTATTTTGCCCAGCTTCAAATGAGCAATAGCTGCAATGACTTCCTCCAGTCTGATCTCCCTCTCTATATGGGCTGATTGATCTGGTATCAGGGCGGGAAGACGAGCCTGGGTTAAGTATGCATCTATATCCGCTCTCTCCAAAGGCATATAGTTGGGCTTAGAAATTGAGGAAGATGTCGGCAATAGCCGCATCGTCCTAGTATGACACCTCTGCACTGTCCCTAATCTCCTGAACACCCTCGCGCTGTTGGGCCTCCTGTAGCCTATGCGCTAGAAGCCTCCCACATTTGTCCCTGCCGGTGTAAAAGGAGTGCCGCAGCCGCATCTGAGCGTATTCCGCCTTGTCCCAGTCAGTAGCAGCCAGCTGTGCCCGAGCTGCCGCTAACGGTCGCCATATGCGGGGTGCCCCGGTACGCTGATGAATCTGCTACAGCTCCCACACCTTCTGTGTCAACTCCTCCCTCTTCGCTTTATGGTCCGCGTTGTCTTCTAGTGCGCGCTGTATCTGGTCAACTGTACCTGGCCTATGTAATAGGGTGTCGCGGAAGTGCCAATGTCTGGTCGGATGCAGAATCTGTGGAAGAGCCAATGTGGCCTCCACTGGGGTGTGATCGGACAGAGGTGCCACCAATATGTCGGCCGAGAGCGTGATATCGCGGAGAGCCTTTGAGCCCAGAAAATAATCTAGTCTGGCATATGTTTTGTGTGCATTAGAATAATATGAGAATTCTCGTGATTGAGGGTGGTGTTTTCTCCATAAGTCTGTAAGGCCTAGGTCATGTAGTCTAGCGAGCCCTGTGGGCGAGAGGGCACCAACCTGGCTTGTGTGTTGTGCCAATCTGTCTAAGTCATTGTCGAACACCAAGTTGAGATCTCCCCCTATCAGTATGTGATGCCCCTGAGTTGCTGTAGCTTCAGTGAGAACTTTGCGCAGGAATCGTTATTGACCCTCATTCGGGGCATAGATAGACCCCACGATTAGATTGTGGCCCCCTATAGTAAATTGGTAAGTGAGAAGTCTGCCCTTTATTTCAACCCCTTTCTGCACCGCCTTCCCCTGAAAAGCCCTTGAGACCAAAATAGCCACCCCTGCGGTCTTGGATGGTTTGGAACAGAAGAATTGGGTCGGAAAGGCACGATACCTAAGCCGGTGGCAGTCCTTAGGGAGCAGGTGTGTCTCTTGAAGGAGGCAAATGTCTGCCTGTGTACTCTCTAGGTAGGAAAGAAGTGCCCTACGTTTGATGGGATTGTTAAACCCTCTCACATTAAGAGTGAGAATCTTAACTGAGGACAGTGGCATCTAGTATCTAGAGATGGGTGTGACGCCAAGCATGAGTGTCAAGAGATCAAAAACCCGGGAGAAGCCTCTAAGGGTTGACCCACAACACCAGTGCAAGAGCAGGTAAGCAATAGCACCCCATGGACCGGGGCCCGCAGGAAAACTTGGGACTTTAAACATTTTTGGTTAAAAACGCTCTGAGAACCAAGAAGAGGGTGGGACTAAGCAGGTATGTAGGCCTGATTTTGCTGCAGCTCCCACTACTTTCTTCTCCGCAGCAGCAAATTCCGTTCAGTGGTCCTTTGCCAAAGGGGTACCTGTGTTGCTGGAAGTCTTGTCGGCTGCAACCTCTAGCTTTGTCCCAGTGGAAATTTTTGACTTCCAAAAAATAGACTAAGTGCAAATGTAGAAATCTTCACCGCAACTTTATCCAGGGGCTCAGTGATGTTGACACCTCTTCCTCAGACACCACCAGCAGCCTTGCCACACTGAACTTTATTTTTCCAGACAACTTTAAGCCAAATTTTTTTGTAAGTCCGAAGGTAAGCGCCAACTGGGCCCAATCTACTTTTTGTGTCCGAATCTCGCTCCATCATGATGGGCCAATTTTATTTATTTTGACCTAGTCTCGTGCGACTGAATGTCCACAGTTGGCATATTGGCATGTTGATCTTTTAGGAACTATTATTTACATTAAACTTTCAAAATTCATAACTCTGGTTTTAATAATTGTATTTTGTTGTTTTGGTGTTCAATAATAAATTCAAAACAAATGCTTTTCTAAATTAGTGTTGGATTTTTCTTGTGTTGTGTTTCAATTTACTAATGCTTGTGTGCTGCATAAATACTTTACACATTGCCTCTGTTGAGCCTGACAGCTTTTGTGAAGAGCTATCGGAGGGTGAAGCATAGGTTAATTTAGTGACTATTTGTATTTCAGTCGGACTGGGATTGTGGTTGTTGCTTGAGCAGGGTGGACACCACACTCAACCAACAACCCAATTACTCACATTAAGGAGCTAACATTTATTAAGAATACGATAACAGGTGTGTTGGAGTGCCCATCTGGGAGAACCAGAAGCCTTCAGATCCTTTAAAGTCTTCTCCAAAGACAACCTAATACTCAAATGTGTCTCTTTCTCCAATACTTATTTCACATCTGACATCAAGTCACTGCTACACAACTTTTTGAAATACACCTGCTATAAACATACTGTATGATTCTTGCACTTTTTGAAACACACCTACTATGAACATACTTTATTATTCTTGCACTTAAGCAAGGCTCTCTCACAAGAAGTTCCATGTAAGATCCCCATCAGCACCAGAAATGAAGAGTTCAAAAGGCCGTTGTAGTGTTGAAGTAGTCTTTATTAAGACTAGGGTAATGGAGACCCCATCCAGCACCAAAAGAAGCAACTGTCAACTGACTAGTACAAATATCCCTAGTCACCTAACACCCAGGTTCTACATTCTAGAGGGATCACTTAGCAACCAGGAGCAGCACTCCACATTAGCGCAGAGAACCAAGACACTATACCACCTTGCCCCAATACTTAACAAAGAACAAGGGGATAACAAAGTGAAGAACAAAGAGAGCTGAAAACTATACAATGAAAAGTGACCAAACCAAAGAAAATAAAAATAAAGCATAGCATGTAAATATAATCTTGCAATGTAACAGGGCGTCTAATGACTCTGCGATGCCTATAGACCTCCTTTTGCAAAGTGAATTCAGAAGTAACATTTGAAGGTTCAATTATATCAGTGAACAGTCATCTGGCCACTCTGTTTAAATTCCACACCCTGTGATTGCTGGTATTGATGGCATTATTAAAAACCTTAATAACCTTGAATGGTCTACTAAATACGAATTTCCTTTACCCAAGCGAGGACTTTTGATCATAGCCCATTCACCCACAGGTACCGTAGATTTTTTGACAGCTTGGCGCTCATTGAACCAACTCTTTCTTTTCTCCATGACAACACATTCTCTTTCTCTTCAACCGTCCACGCCTCCAACATCTCCATCAACAACTGACCTTTTTGCAATGACCCACGAGGGACAAACCTCTGTGTTCGCCACCCTTTTCTTGAACAAGCTAAAAGGGGATAGCCCTGTAGAAGAATGCGGAGTAAACCTATATTCTCTCACTTTCTTCCTCATGCCAGCTCCCAGTTCACTCCTGTCACAATGGCTTTCTGCAAGGTCTCCTTTAACACCTTCATGAACCTTTCAACAACACCAATGTTTTCAGGATGGTAAAGAGTCGCCTTCTTGTGTCTGATCCCCCTGCAACACAAAAAAATCTTCAACAATCCTCGAAGTAAATTGAACACCATTGTCTGAGAGCACTGAAATCGGGAAACCCTCTCCCTCAAAAGTTCTTCCAGAAAATACAGTCTTCATTTCTTCTTCTTTATTTTATGTCACAGCATCCCAGCACAACGGTCGTCCCTTCACCACAGAGATCAAACTCAGTGGACTCCATAGAATTGACTACTTTAATCACTGGCCACCGCGAATACATATCCATGCAAACTAAATCATACAGATCACATGTATGTAGCTTTACTGGACCCAAAATATCAATGGCACTATCTGACCAAGGCTCCTTGGACTGTTCCATCAGTACCATGGGTTGAGTTCTGCACTTTAAGACCTTATCGCTGCACATACACTCTGCATAATTCCTAACCTCCCTCTCTACATAAACATCCATGGTCGGCCACCAATATGCTTCCCTAATTCTGTCTTGGGTTTTGACTATTCCCATGTGACTGGCATGGGCGCTCTTTAGTAACCGTTCCCATAGAGCACGAGGAGGAACCAACTTACTGCCCCTCAAGAGGATGCCATCAACAACAGCTAATTCCTCTTTGACTTGCCAGAAACCCTTAAGGTCCGGACAACAATCCTCCTTCTCACACCATGCATCCAACACCATCTTTTGCAAAACATCATCTTTCGCTAAAAACTCTCTCCATTCCACTTCAGAAATGATGCCATCATTAACCATGCACACATCAATATCATCCTTGAGTTCTTCTTCTCCAAACCGTTCACTCTCTTTAGCCACCTCATCATGAACATCACCCAACCTCGATAAACAGTCAGCCAGTGTCTTACTTGCCCCAGGAACATAAGAAACTACAAAGCTAAATTCTTGCAACGCTACAACCCACTTCGTATGTGGTGGGAAACAAAATCAATTATTTTCTTGATAAACACCTCCCTCAGCGGTTTATGGTCCGTTAATACCTCAAACTTGCTTCCACAATTTACAGATGGCCCAGAAGATGGCAAAAGCTTCCCTCTCAACCACTGAATAGTTGCACTCTGCACTCCGCAAAGGTCTAGATAAAAACAAAATAACCTTCTCTTCCCCTCCAGAGTTCTGGAGAAGAACTACACCTGAGCCCTTGGAACTGGCATCAGTCATTAGATAAGAATCTTTCTTAGGGTCAAAACTTCCTAAATCAGGAGCTTTGCTCAACTGCACCCATTGTACATTGACTTCTCTATTTCATTGTTTCTTATAAATTTGTTTTTAAAAAACAGATAATCATTGTAGGAAATTGGGTTGTTGGTTGAGAGGGGGGAAATATCCTACTCAAGCAGAAACCACAATTCTTGTCAGGGTGAAACACAAGCAAACCCCAGATTAATCTGTGCTTAACCCTCTGGTAGCTTGGCACAAAAGCAGTCAGGCTTAACTTAGAGGCCTTATTTTAAATATATTTACACAGCACTTCAAACAATAATAAAGTGAAAATACAGCACAAGGAAAATCCCACATCAACTTAGAAAAATAGATTAAAATTGAATAAATTATTTAACAAAGCAATACAAATCCAATTAGGAAAACCAGAGATAAACAGTTTCAAAGATTTAAGTAAAACTAGTGCTTAAAAGCAGAAATCACCAACTGCATTATCTGCTTGCACGTGACCAGGACAAAGTCACAAGTTCAGGCCGACAGCGATGGAGTGAGTGCCGGATAGGCCTGAAATCCTTCTTGTGGAGTGTTGCAAGATTCATCATTGAGGATGCATTGCGCAGAAGCTGTGGGGCTGTGATTAGAGGTCCTGTGTTGAGGATGTGTTGTGCAGTGGCTGTTCTGAGGAGGTGCAGGGCTAGGATGCGAGGTTCTTGCCTCAAAGTGGCACCTTGCAGTGTTGGTTATGATGCGGGGCTGCAAGAAGATGTATCACGCTGTGTTGGTTCTGTCCAAAGGACCACAGCTGAGCTGGCAGAGCCCACTTCCAAGGGTCCAAGACTGAGGCTGCACCACTTCGAGGGGCAGGACTCACAGTATGCAATGTCCAGGTGCAAGGTTTATGATGGAGATTTTTCTGGCCCATAGGCTCTAAACAGGAAGCTAGCAAACTAGCCCAGGGTCCTTAGTTCAAGGTGCAGGTCCAGTAATTTCACGCAAGCAGCAGTGCAGCACTCACTCTAGCAGCAGAGCAGCACTACAGTCCTTCTGAGTCATCCACAGATTCTGAGGTGTGCTTGGGAGTTGGGTTGGGTTGGAGGGTCCACTAATTATACCTGGTGCCAGCTTTGAAGGAGGGGAAGTTTCTAGAGGGTTTCACCCTCAGACGTCTTTGGAATTTCCTGCATCCCTGTCCTGGCCCTACCTTGTTTGGGGGCCCAAAAGACTAATGTGAAACCCTTTTGAATGTGCTTAGGCAGAGTCTTTGTGATGTGCAAGTGTGGTAGGTGACAACTCCACCCCCCTTATCAAGTTATAGTTAGCCTGTCCTGCCTATTCACCCTTTGTTTCACTGTCTGGGAGCAATATACAAAGACCTCCTGCCAGCTACACCTAGTCATGTGACTCAAGATACAAGCTGCAGAAACAAAATGTTTGTCACTTAAAATCTGACTTTACCATTATAGATAGTTTTAAATTACAAATCTGTAGCCACCAAACTCAATATTCATGCACGCTTGCAATTGAAAGTTATCACTTTTTAAGTGTAGAAAGGGAACCCAATGTTATCCTTTTGGGAGAGATAGACCGTGGAGTAGTGAAAAATGAATTTAATAGTTTTTTTACTACCAGAACATATAAAAGTTAAAAGTACATGCCCAACTTTTTAAATACACTGCACCCTGTCCTATGGGATGTTTAGAGGCTACCCTCAGAGTGACTTATATGTGTTAAAAAAGAAGTTTTAGGCCTGGCAAAAGGTTTATTTTGCCAGGTCAAACTGGCAGTTTAGAACTGCACACACAGGCTGCAATGGCAGGTCTGAGAATGTTTTTAAATGGCTACTTAAATAGATGGCACAATAAGTGCTCCATACCCATTAATTTAATTTAATTTACAGGCCCTGGGTACATATGGTATCACTTAAGTAGGGACCTACAAGTAAATTAAATGTACCCTTTTGGATGGAAGCCAATGTTACCAGGATTTTGGGAGGGACAGCAGAAACACTTATGACTGGTTAGGAGTGATAAAGTGTGCTGAATCCTAAAAGGCAACACAAATGGGTAAAGAAAACAGGAGGCATAAGGCAAAACATTTGGAGATGATCCTGCAGAGAGGGCCAAATCCAGCAATCTTTGTCTTAATTACAATCAAAGGTAGCCAGACCATGTGTTGGCACAGAAACGCCCTAAGTTAAAGAAAGGTACCGCAACAATCCACAGTGTTCAAACTAGTTTAAGAAGGGTGGGCCACCCTATACCATTTGAAAGCTATTGAACAAAGTCCCAATAAATCAAAAGCCAACCACTGTGAGCACAAAAGAGGACAATTCAGATTTCGTTAGATGTGTACAATGGTTGCTATTGATTTTATTCAGTTCACTTTCACTTGACATCACAAACCCTTCAATTCACATTCCTTGGTGTCACAAGCCAGCACGTATTTCGTAGAGGCCCAACTGCCTCATATAATTCTTCAGGGATAAAGTAACATATGAGAACACATGATATATCAACCAGTCACAAGATTCTAACCATCACCAACAAATCCAAGGTGCAAGATTGAAAAGTAATAATATTCAAAGATTTTTGTGGAGGATCATGTAAAAAAGACTCCTCATAAAGAAAAGCATAAATTAATAGAAAACATAGCCCATATAAACTAGAGTGGCCCCCAATAATCAATAACCTAAGATAACTAGATGATGATTCAGTAATTGTACCTGAACCAGAAACCCGGCATATTGCACCCTCACTCCTGTGTGCTAGATCTAAAACCCAAGCTTGCAATATTATGAACCTGAAAAGTCAAGAAAACAATGCAAACAGTTATAACCAATCCGTCTCGAAAATGTCTAGTTATCCAGAAGTAATGATTATTTTGCACATCTAAATTGTAGGAGTACTTGAGTGGAAAACCTTTCGACAAGTAAGTGTCATCGCGTGCAGCATTGACAGCCGTCATGATGTCAGTGTCTATTCTCGTAGTCAAATGATTAATTGCAGCAGTTTGCCCTGTTGCTTTTGTGGCTTCATCAGGAATATAATTCCTTGCAATGTGTATGCTAACATACTGATAATGAAGTCTGTGGATTACATGAGTCCAGGGCTAGCAATCTTTCAGCTTTGCCACCTGTTCTCAAAGCATCTTGTGCTTTACCGTGCTCCCTTTTTAACCTCTGAATCCATTCTGGCTCCAGTAGTGTGAATATTCATTGTATGACTGGACACAATAATACAGATAGCACATTATGAGTGTGGAGAATACAGGATATGTATTTTCCATTGCCAGTATTAGAGCCCTAAGTTCAGCCAACTATGCAGTGCAGTCACCAAGTAACTGCGTGTACGTCTTCATGGGGTGGAATTTTCCATTCTGCATGCGCCCCTTTACAGCAGCATATGCTGCTGAATATTGGTGGTATATCCCTATGGCAGGCTGGGCAGATCCATTAGTATATATGATGTAATCATATTGATCTAGAGACATTATTTCATTAGGCATAGGATATTCATGTTGGTATTGCAGAAAGGCTTGTGTTTGCAGTGTAGGGTCAAATCTATAGTCTACAACTGATATGGTGAGTGAGTTAGCCCATTGTATCCAACGTGGATGTAATGCTTTTGTGCCCATGTTGCTCTCTCATTGCGAAGGGGACCTTCTGTTGTATGTGGTAGGGCACCATCAAACTCATTTCTGTGTTCTTGGTATGTTAAAGGTATTTCTATTTCTTCTGTGGAAATGTGGATTTTCCTGATCAGTTATGTCCCCTATCTTGGACCCCAACGGTTCTATATGCATGTTACAAGTACATGTATGTTCCCTCCAGTTCCAGTTTCTAAGACGCAAACATATGTGTGTCTACCGTCGACATGTTCTCTGTCAGATCCGCCATCACAGGGCTGGATATTCGATTCCTAAGTATGAAAGGCCACCGACTTTATATGGCTAAGTTACTTCATTTTTACAGTTCAGGCAAGTAGGCCCGATTCTGTCCTCAAGCCTTTCCCTGCTCTCTGTCTTTGACAGCTTCAGCTTGAGCTCGCATCTGTATCCATGAACTTTGTCCTACTCCCTGTGCAGCTAACGGTGCCTGCCTCGGCCAGTTTTCGCCTGCCTGCCAAGAAGCTGTATTTCACCTTCGAATTATCTATTTTGCTCTCCAGCCGATGCATTCCTGTCTAGTGATTTAGGTAAACATTTCCTTTAGCTCACAAGCAAAGGACTCAGCCTTTCCGTCCTCCTGCAAGTGATTCATAGCCCTGCTGCCATGGAAAGTTTTCTGCCCCTCGCATCTCATATAGACACTTAGACGCTTGTACACGCACACACAGTTAGTATAGAATAGATTCTGTCCGAGAGTCCTTCCTTGTGGATAACATAGTTCTCCAAACATAGGATGGTAGATATGATTTGGAATTAGGTTGACTTGACCCCCCAGACTTCTCGTCTCCACATGTAGAGCTAAATGTCAAGTCCCCTTCACCCCCTAGTTGCACGTCAATTACACGTCATGCTGCTGCGCGCGCATCTATGCCAAGTATTATCTTATAGATCCACCTATGTCTGATAATGCAAACCAATCATGTTTCTTTTATTCCTTATTACGCCTAGTTTCGATTACGTACCTGTTTTGTCACTCTTCTTATCAAATGTTACGCCTTCTACATTCGTTTCATTGTAATGCACTTATTATAAAAATACATGTCTGTCAATAAATTATTGTACTTCACTTCCTGAACCCTCGTGGTGACGGAACCTGAAGGCCGCGACTCGAGTCGGCCATTTTTGATGGAATAAAGCCCATTTAGAAAACCTCTTATACCACGGATTCTGCCTCTTGTTATTTTGAGCTATTTATTTTATTTTAAGATTCCGTATGAAATTCAGTCCGGTATTTTTATTTACCACATAATGGCGCCCGAACAGGGACACTTTCTCATCTCACGCGCCGGCGGTGCGTTGCAGGCCCGGTCTCCTGCCACAGCTGGACGGACCATAAACGCGTACCAGCAGGATTTCCTGTAAGCTCCCTCCGGTCAAGCGGGGGCGACTGAGGCTGCGATCAACCCAGACGAGGCGGTGAGAAGTGCGAAGTATCCCGACCAGAGCCTAGCTGAGAGAGCAAGATCCGAGGTATACAGAGGCCCACCAGGTTTTCCGAAATCCCGACGTCCAGAGGGTCCGCTGTCCGCAGTTATCGAGTCCTGTCCATTCTCTGAGGCCTTCCGTTTCAAGGAGCTACTCGGTGAGTACCATCGCCGGGGAGGCGTGTTGACGCGCACATAGGTTGTGCCGGTCAAGACGGATTTGGGTACACAAATCCGGTCTGCACTGTTTAAGCAGTGTATATGTACTGTTTAGCAGTATATCAAGTATTCCGAAGTATTCAGTTATTGTCAAGAATTCAGCGTGGTGATTAGTTAGGCAGACTGTCATCATTGTCGATCATTGTTATAATGTTTAATGTTTAATGTTTAAAGTATTCAGAAAATGTCTTGCATATTGTGGTATGAATGACTGTTCATTGTTCACTGTTCATTTATTGTGTTTTTCGTATTAAGAAAATTCAAGAGTAAGTATCAGATCAGTTGTAAATATGCCGCTCTTCTCGAAGTTAAGACAGATTACTACTAGAAAAGGGGTGCTTGAAGAAGCAGTTCCTATTCCTCCTAGGGACACTCCAGGGCATTTTATGTACCATAAACATGGCTTAGATGCCATATTGTTTCTTGATCTATGGGTAGATTATACCAAGGGATTGCCGGAAAGTCAAAGGTGGCCCATAGCGGGAACCTGGGATGCAGAGTGCATCATGAAAGTGGAGGAAGAGTTATGGAAAAGAAAGGTCAGACAGTCACAGAAAGACGCTGTTGAGTTATGGCGTAAAGAATCTCATAGACGAACAGAAAAAGCACGTAGACAAGAAGAGAGGAGTAAAGAAAGTTCAAATAAAGTTCAAGAAAATCTATTAATTGAGGAAGGTATCCGAGTGAGATCAGAACAAGTAAATAGACAAAGAAATGCTCTTATGAATGGTATGTATCCCCTACTAGCCGAAGGATTACCTAAGGCTGCTCCAGAGATACCAAAAGACTTGCCACCCCCATTATTTCCAATTAAGGTACATCCAAAGGGGCTTCCCAGAACCGCAGAAGATGTTTTTCTTTCCTCATATCTAGATGACGCAGCTCCCGAGTATGCTAACGCCGCACCACATAGACCGTCTGGCGGAGGGGTTCAACGTCAGGATCAGGTATCTGTCCCCGTGCAACAGCAAGTTCCGACACAAGCGTCGGCAAGCACATCTGTTTCCGCATCTGTCTCCGCAGTCGACTCTACAGAGGTATCGACACCCATAGTTGCTGTGTCACGTTCAACGAACCCATTCACACCCGACGCCCCAGATAGGGCCACGGGAGGTGCTAGCAGTACTTTTACACCACCTAGAATAAATAAACTTGTCTTTCAAGAATCAGCACATTCACGTACACCTAAATTCGTAAGTGAACGTACGCTTAAGGAACTCCTTGTAAATTGTAGATATGACCCGGTGGTTGGTAAAGAGGACGAAATGGTCCTGGCATCATTACGTATCAGGCGAGCCGCAGAGTATTTAGCGAGGTTACCAGGGATGACTACGCATCTGGATAACATATATCATTTTGTTCAAACAGGACGAGATCCAGGATGTATTAACAGAGCTATGGAATTCCAGAAAGTAGAGATACAGGGGGAACTGTTACGTTTCCTCATAAACTGTGTAATCAGAAATCAAGATCGTTCGGGGGTAGACCCGAATGCAATGCTTATTTTTACAAGATGGAGTCAGAATATATCAGAAGGGAGACACGATAAGCAAAATTGTATAATAGCCATGTGCCGAAAAATACGTAAAGAAATAGAGCGTATTCATGAAGAAAGATTGGGAACAGACGAGTTTGAGCAAGATGAAGTGTCCGAATCAGGGAACTCCGCAAGACAGTCAGAGACCATAGCCTATGTAGGCAGAGGAAGATCCTGTGATAATGCTAGATGTTTTTCTGATCCCATACACTCTGTATGTCCAAATAATAGCAGAACGTATCCGACGCCTGTAATAAATCTGAAGTCTCCTGAACATTCGTTTCAAGCCGCAGATAAGATACTACGAGAACGAAGGGGTTACCACCTCCTCGATTCCATGGATGAGCAAGAATTAGCCAGATCAGCCGTTCACTGGATTGACAGTCCTGAAAAATACGGTGATGAGACCGTAGCACACACGTTTTTTTAATCTCAGTACAGATGAACAACGTTTAGCTGGAATCTATATGATTCAGCAACTCCTCATATTATATAAGAGCCAACATGCTGACCCTGGTCCTTTACCTGATATATTAACGGAACTACTCACGAACAGATGGAGAGGTTCTAGTAACAAGCTAATTAAAGAGATATTAGTGTCACGTAAACAGTATGTCCTTTTTGTAAGTCCGGATTCTCTCTCGCTGCCCCACAGAGAAAGAACGCCGTACTATATGGATAGACAAAATCCTTTACGGGAAGTGCACCCAATAAAAGGCGAAGACAATGAGTTTCACCGTGTATTTGTTTACACACCCATATCAAAAATGGAATTATTAGAAATGAAGAAAGTAGTACCTAGTCACGACAAGGACCCAGCGGGTTTCCACCGAGAAATTAAAGACATGTTACTGATGGGAGAGTACACCTTTCCTGATATTATGACGATATTAAAGGTGCTTTTGCCTGCTGGCATTTATGAAAAACTGAAAGAAAAAGAGTGGGAAGTGGGAGACCAAAAGATAGACTGGACAGCATTAGCAGAGGAAGAAAGGGGCCGAACTGCAGGTTCAGGGCTCGGGGATAAAGTTAAACTGTTACCAGGTTTACTAGTACAGGTACTGCCACGTTTATTAACTACAAAAAAGGAAGATTGGGGTGCAATCACAGCCTGCAAACAAAAGCAAGATGAAGACACAAGCGATTATTATGCTCGATTTGAAAAATGTTTTGGTATAAATAGTGGTATAAAAGCAAGTAGTGATTCATATCCACATTTATTTGTGACAAAATTAGTGGAAAATGCATTACCTCCAGTAAAGAATAGAATATTGAAATTCGAGAGTACCTGGCAAAGTAACACTCCGTCGCAAATGCTACAAATGTTACAGTATCATCACAATAGAATTAGGGATGAACAAGAACACGAGCATAGACGCATGAAGGATACAAAAATGAAAATGCTAGTTTCTCAGACAGTACCAGCAGATGGTCACAAAAAGGGTGTGACACATTCTGGTGATTCTGCAGTTCCTGTAAAAGGAACCTGCAATTACTGTAAACAACTAGGCCATTATGTACATGATTGTCCAGTCCTGAAACGTAATATAGCTACGGGTATTGCAAAAGAGAGACCACGATTAGTTAGACAAGATCAGAATGAACAAGGAGCTATGCAGCATGGACAGTCCATGCCAGTTCAGCAACAGTCCATGCCAGCCTCACAGCAACCCATACAGTTTGTGCCAGCTGCACCACCGTTGCCTGCTACTGCCACACAAACCACAACACGACAAATGTATCAGACTGCACAGTATGAATACCCTGAATATCAGCGCTACGCATGAACCAGCCTAGAGAGGGAAGTTGACTTACCGCTTATCGAGATTCCTGTAGATCAAGAAGGACCTTATGTACATAGTGAATTATTAGGTCAAGATAGAAAATTCTTACTCGATACAGGGGCAAGTCGAACAACTATAAAACGAAGTGAAGTTCCGGGGGCACCCCTCTCAGGCTCTCAAAATGTTTCCCTTGGTTTTTCGGGAAAACCTATTGTTAATGAAGTATCACAGCCTCTACCACTTACGATAGGACCTTTGACACGAACTACAGACTTATTACTTACTAAATCATGCCCAGAAAATCTGTTAGGAATTAAAACTCTGAAAGCACTAGGAGCCATAATATGTTGTTCTCCGGAAGGAGTAAGGTTGTTTTTGCGTGATTTTAAAGGTCACTATGTGTCTAGAGACATGGATCCCCGACTACAGACTTTACCAGTACATCTATGGGCACAAGGCCCTACGGATGTTGGCTGCATGAACATTACACCCTATCGAGTTACATTGAAAGCAGGAGTGGTACTACCACGAATGCGACAATACAAGTTACCGCATGATGCTGTAGTGGCTTTGCTGAAAATCATTGATGAGCTGATTGCCCAGGGAGTAGTTGTAGAAACAGACTCCAATGTATGTAATTCACCGATAATTCCGATTCTTAAACGAACTGATCCTACTGCTCCGCCAGTATACCGATTGGTTATTGATTTGCGTGAACTAAACAAGTGTATTGTACCACAATTCCCTGTGGTCCCTGATATATCATCATTGTTGACAGCAATTGATTCCGAAGCAACATTCTTTACTGTAATCGATCTCAAGAATGCCTTTTTCAGCGTCCCAATAGATCCGGAAAGCCAATACTTGTTCGGATTCAGTTTAAATGGGCGCAGCTTTAAATTCTCACGCGCTCCGCAAGGATTCACAGAAAGCCCCAGCATCTACAGCCAAGCATTGAAACGAGAACTTGACAGTATCCACATGCCAGTCAATACTGCACTGCTTCAATATGTCGATGATCTGCTGATCACCGCGAGAAGCGAGTCAGAATGTGAAAAAGCTTCTCTGACAGTTTTACATTTCCTAGCCGACAAGGGGCACAAGGTGTCCCCTTCTAAGCTGCAATTCTGTGTTCAGCGAGTTATTTATCTTGGTCACTCGCTGTCCAAGGAGGGAAGGCAGCTTACACCAGATCGCATCCAGTTAATTGCTAACATGTCAATACCCCAGACACAAAAGGAGGTGCGAGCTTTCATAGGCCTCACTTCATATTGTAGGCAGTGGATCCCTCAGTACGCATTTCTAGCAAAACCACTCATTCAGTTAACCACACAGGAGGCAGCCACATCGACTGTTCTCCCTTGGACTCAGGAACATACACAAGCTTTTGAAAGCCTAAAGGAAGCTTTATGTCAAGCACCTGTTTTAGCAACACCATGTTATAGCAAACATTTTACACTCTTTGTTACAGAACGCGAAGGTACTGCCTTGTCAGTACTCACTCAGGATCAAGCAGGATCACGCAAGCCATGTGCTTATTTTTCCAGTACATTAGATCCCGTAGCTCAGGCTTTGCCTGCATGCCTGAAATCAGTGGCAGCGACAGCTTTAGCAATCAGACAAAGCGATGCCATAGTATTAGGACACCCATTGACAGTTCAAGTACCACATGCAGTAGAGGTTCTTGTGAACCGAACACAAACACAACACTTGACCATAGCAAGACTTACCGGTTATGAACTGACATTGTTTCAACCACACATAGAGATCCGACGGTGTAATACATTGAATCCTGCTACACTATTACCTGTAATTGGAACAGACCCACTAGCTCATGATTGTGTTGAAATCATTGAAATAAAGACGAAACCTAGACAAGACTTGACAGACGTTCCATTGTTAGATCCAGACCTGACGTTGTATGTAGACGGATCGTGCATGAGAACAAGTACAGGAGATTTAGTGGCCGCGTATGCAGTCACAACAGACACTGAAGTTATTGAGACACATTGTATAGATACTTTGTCAGCCCAAGCAGCAGAACTTATTGCTCTAACGCAAGCCTGCATTCAAGCCACAAATAAGAAAGTTAATGTATACACTGACTCACGTTATGCATTCGGAGTTGTACACGACTTCGGCGTGCTGTGGCGAGAGAGAGGTTATTTAACCTCCCATGGTGCCCACATTCAGCACGGGCCCCTCATTCATGCTTTGTTAGATGCAATACATCTACCCACTGCTATATCGATTATGAAATGTAAAGCACACACGAAGGTTACTGATACCATTTCTCAAGGCAATGATTTAGCTGACAAAACAGCTAAACAGACTGCTCAGAATCGCACATTAGACATGACAAAGCCAATAGTTCAGACACCAACACAGTGTATGACAATTAAGGATCCCGCACTTGACGTAATTGACATACAGACACATGCCACAGCAGAAGAAATAAAGAAGTGGACTGAACTAGGAGGGATCCAGACAGATCAAGGGTGGATGACGAAGGAGAAATCTGTATGGTTTCTCCCTGATTCCATGGTTCAAGCCATTATAGCTACAGTTCACAGTCCAGCACATTTAGGAGAGAAGGCTATGCTAGACAGCATTCAGCACATTTGGTTCAATAAACATTTACGAGCAGCAGCTAAACAAAAAGTTCGTACCTGTATGATATGTTGTCAGTTTAATCCAGGAAAGAGTGTTCCCGTAGAGCAGGGTGGATTTCAGCCTCCTGACCATCCTTTTGAAGTCCTCCAGATGGATTATATTCAGATGGAACGTTGTCGAGGATTCAAATATGTCCTCGTAGTTGTCTGCGCTCTCTCCCGTTGGACAGAGGCGTATCCCGTATCAGATTACACTGCCCCGACTACTGCCAAGCAGCTAGTTCGAGAATTCTTCCCACGGTACGGTTTACCACGTGTTGTATATTCAGATAACGGTCAGCCTTTCGCATCCGAATTAATGAAACATGTCTCACTTTTGTTGGGATATCAGTGGAAATTCCACTGTGTCCGACACCCCGAGGCAGCAGGTCTCGTGGAACGACATAATCAACTTTTAAAAATCAGATTGTCTAAAATATGTCAGGAAAAAGGTGTGGACTGGATAGTAGCCTTACCAGTTGCGCTATTCTACATGAGAATGGTAGCACACTCTCGAACAGGGCTATCCCCTTATGAAGTGATCTTTGGTAGACCACCGAATATGTGGGGGACGCCTATACCCCGTAAAATAACTGATGTTGACTGTAATATGCTGACAGATTACCTGGCTTCCTTGATGTCTGCACTACAATCTTGTCGTTCACAGGTAGTCGCAGCTTTTCCCGACAACACCGAGGTGAAACCTCATGATGTAATTCCCGGTGATTATGTTCTCATCAGAAATTTTGATCGGAAAACCCAACTGGAGCCAAGGTGGAGGCTTCCTAAGTTGGTCCTGCTGACGACCAGAACAGCTGTGAAGATCGAAGGAAGAAAAGGATGGGTGCATTCCAGCCATATAAAAAAATTTAATGGACTTCCTCCTGACACAAACAGTACTTCCCGTGTGTCTTCCCCCATTGACTCAAAGCTACCTTTGGCTGAGGCCAGTAGCACCGAACTCTATAAACAGAAACTCAGGTCCAGATCTAAACTGTCGGACGATTTGATTGTTTAAGTCCTCTCCAAGGTGAAGCGGTTGAATCTGTCCCGACATGTATCCCTTAGGTCTGAATCATGTAGAGTCCAGAATCATAATGAAACGACATGCTTATTGTAAATCACTGCGTAACCACTGTATTGTGACTTTATTAATTTTGTTTTCCTTGAGTTTTTTAATAGTTACTGCAAGTATATTGTTGCATATGTATTATCCTGTTTCTAAACGTACTTTCAATATAACTGGTGAACATTCTTTTAGTGACCTACCGCCACATGAGTTGTCCTATAGACTTGCGCTGCGTAATAACACATTCATTAGTATGTTACATCATTCCCATCAGACTAGTAATGCCACCAATTGTTGGGTGTGTGGCCGACTCCCTCCCTATCAGAATAACAAAGGAGTTCTGCCTTTCTTTCCACATCCATTCACACACAATGGCTCCTGTGGAGCATGGTTTAGTTTATTAAATTCCATAGACCCAGACACAGCCGTTTATCAACAACATTGGATATGGGGAAATCTGAATCTAGTTTTATTCAAAGTCTGTCACCCTAATAAGGAGGGTCACCCCAGTAGAACAGGAACTGATTTAGAGAATGAAGTGTATAAATTAGGTAATTTTACGCCTAAACTTATGATTCTGAATGTCAAATCCGAAGTTGAACTAATTCTGCCCACTATGTCAGTATTTCCAGTTAAGGGTGAATTATGTGTAAGAAAAGTTGGTTCCATACATATGGGCCATAGCCAATGCGTTACTACAATAGAATATAGTGATCAAGGTAAATCTTCATTTAGAGCTTCTCGCCATTCTTACTTTATATGTGGTCAGACGGCATATATGCGTCTGCCTCTAGATTGGGATGGTACCTGTTACATAGCATTCCTTTTGCCACCTGTTTTCCTAGCTCCCCCTGATTATTATCGAAATGTTCATTTAGTACACAATAGAGAGCGAAGAGATCTCCCAGTTGTCGATTATACTGAGACGGCATGGGACAAGTATGTAGATTTCAATAAAGGTATCTTTCCCTATATAGGTACCATATCAAATAGTAAGCTGATACGCAGACTCACCAAGACTCTTGAAGCTGTAGTAAACGAGACTATAGCCGCCCTAGGCAATCTGACAGAGGAACAATCAGTGATGAGAATTGTTGTTCTCCAGAATCGTCTTGTCCTTGACGTCATCCTGGCCGATAGGGGCGGAGCTTGCAGGGTCATCGGATCCAGCTGCTGCATATTCATACCAGAAAATTCGCCATCTGTATATAAAGCTATAACACGCCTTCATAAGATTGTAAGCCAGATACACGAAAATCCAGGCACTTGGACGTGGTCCGGGTGGTTTTGGAGTGTGATATCAGCCTGGGGATGGAGAGTTCTATCCTTCCTAGGTATTGGCCTTCTTATGCTCTTCAGTTGTTGTTTATGCCTACAATGTGGACCAGTGATTTGTGGTCTGTGTGCCACATCATGCATTCCATATCAAAGTTCTCGTTCAGAATGCCGGAAGGAAGAAGAAATGATGCTCCATGAGCAAATCAATGGAATGATGAAGATTGATGTCTCGTGAAGGGCAAGAAGGGGACAAGGAGGGAATGTGGAAATGTGGATTTTCCTGATCAGTTATGTCCCCTATCTTGGACCCCAACGGTTCTATATGCATGTTACAAGTACATGTATGTTCCCTCCAGTTCCAGTTTCTAAGACGCAAACATATGTGTGTCTACCGTCGACATGTTCTCTGTCAGATCCGCCATCACAGGGCTGGATATTCGATTCCTAAGTATGAAAGGCCACCGACTTTATATGGCTAAGTTACTTCATTTTTACAGTTCAGGCAAGTAGGCCCGATTCTGTCCTCAAGCCTTTCCCTGCTCTCTGTCTTTGACAGCTTCAGCTTGAGCTCGCATCTGTATCCATGAACTTTGTCCTACTCCCTGTGCAGCTAACGGTGCCTGCCTCGGCCAGTTTTCGCCTGCCTGCCAAGAAGCTGTATTTCACCTTCGAATTATCTATTTTGCTCTCCAGCCGATGCATTCCTGTCTAGTGATTTAGGTAAACATTTCCTTTAGCTCACAAGCAAAGGACTCAGCCTTTCCGTCCTCCTGCAAGTGATTCATAGCCCTGCTGCCATGGAAAGTTTTCTGCCCCTCGCATCTCATATAGACACTTAGACGCTTGTACACGCACACACAGTTAGTATAGAATAGATTCTGTCCGAGAGTCCTTCCTTGTGGATAACATAGTTCTCCAAACATAGGATGGTAGATATGATTTGGAATTAGGTTGACTTGACCCCCCAGACTTCTCGTCTCCACATGTAGAGCTAAATGTCAAGTCCCCTTCACCCCCTAGTTGCACGTCAATTACACGTCATGCTGCTGCGCGCGCATCTATGCCAAGTATTATCTTATAGATCCACCTATGTCTGATAATGCAAACCAATCATGTTTCTTTTATTCCTTATTACGCCTAGTTTCGATTACGTACCTGTTTTGTCACTCTTCTTATCAAATGTTACGCCTTCTACATTCGTTTCATTGTAATGCACTTATTATAAAAATACATGTCTGTCAATAAATTATTGTACTTCACTTCCTGAACCCTCGTGGTGACGGAACCTGAAGGCCGCGACTCGAGTCGGCCATTTTTGATGGAATAAAGCCCATTTAGAAAACCTCTTATACCACGGATTCTGCCTCTTGTTATTTTGAGCTATTTATTTTATTTTAAGATTCCGTATGAAATTCAGTCCGGTATTTTTATTTACCACACTTCTAATGATCTGATATGGTGTGTAATTGTTTGGATCTTCATCTAGTTTATAGTTGTGAAATATCCTTGTGTTTGCTGCTAGGAATGTAACCCATGAATAGAACACTTTTATCTTACATGCTTTGTGAACCTCAACCACAAAGGTCACATCTCCACCTGCAAGTGTATGACCATGTTGTAATAGCTTTTGAATAACTGCATGTCTGCTGTTTTCCGCAATGTTAAGTGCTGCTGCGTCTTCTGTGTCAGACGTAATCTGAATGGAATTCAGAGAGGGTAACACGCTTGAAAAATCCTTTGAAAAGTTAAAGCTTGAACAACCTACAGCCAATACAAAGGGGTTACCTACTCAGCTGAGGAGAATAGCCCCTACCACCACAGACGTCTCAGATTAGGAGGTGTGTAGGGGTCTCTGGGTATGCACGAGAATACTACTCAGGAAATCCATTAAATAACAACCCAATTACGAAGGTTGGTGGTGCCATGTCGTACGGTTTCCACTTTCTCAGTAGGAACTGTTGATTTGTTGGAGAACATAACCGTTCGAATGGTGCCAGACTGATTCTATGAACCCCCTCAGGATATGTTGGCCTACAGATCTGCTAGCTCACAGTGCCACCATAAGTACTCCTAAACCTAGCAAGGTGCAAAATGGTTTGGGAAACCTAAGAACATGACAACCCCAACCCCCATAGGAATCGTGGTTATAGATCTGGAATCTTTTTCGCTCAGTCACCCGTGCTCACTCGGAGAGATACACAAGAAATACACATGAGGGCGTTTTCACTATTTATTGAACCATTGTTATTCTTGTATAAAATATAAGTACTGCAATAAATAATTAGACAGAATCAGATAAAAGTGATAAGCAATATAAGAACAGGGAAAAGGATAAATGATTCCATCATTGTGCTAAGACAGTGTGTATATACAGCCATTTAAGTACGGAGTATAGTGTACTCCTACTATGCGCTCACTAACCTAGTTGCCTAGGGCGGATGTTCTGCCAAGAATCCCCTACTGGATGATCCTACTCCCTATTACGTGAAGGCAACGTAAGTAGGCCCCCGTCTTGCTCACAAGTAGGACATCCCTCCTCACAGAGGGTAAACAGGAATCAGAAGGGATGAGACTCCGGCACAGCGACGACCTCGCAGTAACAGCAGAGTGCTCCTCTAATTTGAGCACAGAAATACGTGTGTATTTATAAAGCAGTATCCATGCTTCCGTGTCAAGGCTTCAGCTGGGCTGACATTGTTTACTGTCTGCTCTGTTGCCTCATGGACGAATAGCAAACATCAACATTTGCACAATGTGTGTCTAGGGCTTGTACTAAATGTTCAAGGTGTCATGACAATGTATTTATGAAATGAAGTTGTAAGCAATGTGGTTTCAGAGAAACTAATACTGCACTGTCATGTAAGCAAAGGTGTGTCAAAAGTCATTGTGTAGAAAAGAAGGTCACTTAAGAAATGTGTACATGCAAAATGGTAGTCTTTCTTCCTGGGCCTACCCTAGCCATGTGACAAAGTTACAAGACAAAATATTATAAAAAAATAAAGAATATATCCTCATCACACTAAACCAGTTAATGAGAAATATGAAGTTTGTTTTAGTCACTCAATCTGCTAGTAGATGCAGTTCTCTATCACCAGAGTGCACCCATAATAGGCAAATTTGAGTCCCCCGGCCCGATAATCACCATTACAATCATTACCACCATGTGCATAATAATGTGAATATGAAATAACTTGCCCAAAAAGAGCAATATAGTTCA
The DNA here is from genome assembly GCF_964204655.1 of Triturus cristatus. NCBI lineage: Eukaryota > Metazoa > Chordata > Amphibia > Caudata > Salamandridae > Triturus > Triturus cristatus. Next base: position 1,029,133,966 of record NC_140582.1, read on the forward strand.
ATATATCAGTGAAAAAAGAGCCATTGAGTGGGCCCAAATAATGATAATAACGAAAAAACAAAGAAATAGTCTATCATTTCTTTGTAAAAGAACAATAACTATAGTCCAAAACAAATATAATAAACAAACCTTGACTCACCTGAAAGCAGACCACGTCTGGTAACTGCTTCAATGAAAATCTAAAGAAGGCAAGACACACTGCCCCTCTGTCAAACCATTGTAAAGATTCATATACGCCTGGTGTTAGAAATGGGGGTCTCTAGTTGGCAATGGCTGGACACTGTCCAAGTAGGGACCCTTCTTCCTAAGTCAGAGTAAACAGACTACACCCTTTGATAACCCCTGCTCAACCCTGTGGTAACGTAGCACGAGCAGCTAGGCTTATCTCAGAGGCAGTGTGTGAAGCTTTTATGACCATACACAGTAACACAGTGAAGAACACTACAAAGGGACACCACACATGTAGTTATAAAAAATAAGTATCTTTATATATAGGTTTAACACAAGACCAATAACAGTAAAAGTCCACAAAACTAGAAAATTAGGGTTACTCTTAAAATGCTGCAAAAATAGTTCAAGGTGTGCAAAGGGGAGTTCAGTTCAAGGCAGTGGTCTCTGCGACCCTTTTACTCACAAGATACCTGGATTCTGTAGCAAAGCAACAAAAATGTCGCTAAGGAGTTGTAGCAATGATTTTCCTCACGCTAACCAGCGATGCGTTGAATCCTTACCGCAAGGGAGGATGATGCGCTGATTTGTGTGCAGAACAAAGCAACAAACTTCTGCACGCTAAGCCGGCGATGCGATAAAATCCTTGCCGCGAAGGGAGGATGATGCGCCGAGCCTGTTGCGGGTGCGATCTTGTTGCGATGAAAGAAAATGGCGCTCCGTGAGGGAGCGTCGATAGAAATCCTCGCTGGGAGGAAACAGGAGGCTGGTGGTGGAGTCTGATGTGCCTGAGACTCCTGCAGGAGGCTAGCTCTCTTCTAGCCCTTGGGTGATTGCTGTAGCAAAAATGAAAGTTCCTTCAAAGTCCTTTTCCTCTTCTTCCAAGTCCAGAAGTAGCCACTGCAGGCCAGTCCAGGGAACAGCACACAAGCACAAGGACAGTCCTTCTGCAGATTCCTTCAGTTACACGGACAGAGGTTCTTCTTGTTGTCCAGGAGCAATACAAATTGTAGGGGTTTCAGCACAGATATTTATACCCCAAAAGTCTTTGTTCTTAGAAGCTACAAGTCACTGAACCCAGCCAGAACCAGTTCTGCCCAGCCCTGGAGCACTTTGTTTACCAGGCTGCATCCTTCCTTTCAGAAAGAGGAGGTCTGCCATCAGACGCACAGTGGGAGGTGGAGCCAGCATTCACCTTGCCAGGCACAGCCCTATTCAGGTCCAGGAGCTACCCCTCCCCATACTCCAATGCAGATCTCTCTATTCAACCCAGGTCTGACTCAGCCTGCCCTGTGCCTCCAAAACCAGACAGCCAATACACATAACAGCAGAGCACATTGGAAGGCTTAGGCAAGAAAATACCTACTTTCTAAAAGTGGTATTTTCAAACAGAATATAAAAATAAACTTCACTAAAAGATGTATTTTAATATTCTGAGCTCAGGCATACTAAATTCGTTTTTCTACCATGTTCTATGGGTCAGTTAGGACTATAGAATGTAATAGCCAAACCTCACATTCTGGCCTATGGAGAACAGGTAGCCTTACAGTAGTGAAAAACGAAATTGGGTGTAATTCACTACCAGGACATGCTACACACATCAGAGCATGTCCTACCTTACACATACAATGCACCCTACTATAGGGGTGGCTTACATGATGCCAAGGGAAGGTTCAGGGGCTGGGAAGTAGGTGCACTTCACAGCCAAGATGGCAGTTCTGGATTTCACACAGACACTGCTGGGGCAGGTCTGAGACAAACTTTACAAGCTGCTTCTGTGGGTGGCGCAAACCAGCGCTGCAGGCCCACCAGCAGCATTTGGTTTACCAGCCCTGGGCACACACAGGCCAAGCTATTAGGGACTAACAGGCAAACCAAATAAGCCAATCATGGATGCACCAATTCACATACCATCTTCACACAGGGAGCATTCGCGCTTTGGCACTGAATGGCAGTGGCGCAGTGCCCAGAGCATCTATTACCAGCAAAAACAGAGGAGACACAGCGAAAAATGGAAGGGAGACTCACGCCAATGGTGCCAGGTCTAACACCTGCTCAAATACAGGCGCAGTCTTAAGTGTATTAACACAATTAGCGTGTATTAATGCGAGTACTAACTTTTTATGGCAAAAGCATGCCTTGAGCCAGTAAAACGTATCTGTGTGAGCACAATCATTTACCATACCAAAATAGCTAGAAATCGGGGTCATTTCACATAATTACCAGAGTACTTCATATTAATATATCTTTATCATCAATTCTCATACCACAACAGTTAACACAACCTCAGCAGACATAGAGTAAAATCTCCCTATCATTATTTGCAGGGTCACCGTGCAAAGAGGGGCAAAATCGGTTTCCGAAGGAAGATTATACAAATTGTTTTTATAATTTGTTATCAGCCATTTAAGACTTTGGCACTGAAAAAGTATGTCACGCTGATGGGACTCTACGAAACACGTCGGCTTCTAGCGAAATAAACTGAAGAAAATAAACAACCACCATTGTACACAGTCAGAAGAAATCGGACTTTTCCTCTTTTGTGCTCGCAGTGGATGACCAATCCTCATGTCTCATTTTTTTTTTTTAACAATTGCATTTTTTAACTAGAACGGTTGAGATTTTTCACGTATTTCTTATCTGCTTTGTGTACATGTGCTTTTTTTCTGAGATAGGCTTTTATGTTTGTGAAAAGTTTTCAAGGTGAGGCAGGTATCCCTCACAGGTAACTGCTTTCTTTGCAGAAATGAGATTGTTTTATCTGTGCACATCCCAATTCAAGGCTGCCACCTCTCTCTCTCATCCACTTTCCAACAGATAACTATGTGAAATGGCTGAATATTGCGGAGTATTTGAAACAGCCTGAAGTTTATCTTTAAGGGAGTCGCAATCGAGTGAAGCAGAGCCATGATCAGAAAGATACCCTAACAAACTGAGCCCTTCATTAAGATATCAGTTGGCTGAGCTTTGTAAGGGCCTTGCAGCATGCTCCGGGAACCAGTACTATCCATTATCTCACTGAATTTTAAACATCCCGGCAACTCAAAATAATGTTGCACATAGACCGGCCAATCAGTCCTTCTGGGACACCTGTAATGCTGGGTATCTGCCGGACCACAATATGTGTTCATTCTCTGTAGTCCGATTTTTTTTTTTGACCCTGCCATAATTTAGGCACAACTGCTAACTTTCTAGACTATGTCAAAGAAAGACCGAAGTGACTTTATTAATTTTCATGGAGAAAATGTGTGCTTGCCTGCTAAGAGGATGCTCCGAGTAGGTCTCAAAAGAGGGTGTGACACTCTCATCCACACTGACCCTTGAGGGACACAGTGAGCGTTAGCAGACACTTTATCAATGCTTAGTTAGGCCTTTACATACAGGCTCTGGTCTTTCTCAGGGTGGTATTATCATTACATAGGTAAAATACGTAGTTTTCTAATCAATTATAAACAATTCAGAATGACACAAAAAAGACATAGAATCCATCAACGGTGGTGTCCGAAATGTTGTCCTCCCAACTTATTGCGAACTCTGTGGGTCTGTTGAGGCAGCCCCGCACCTCCTGTTCCACAAGAAAGCACAGATCTTTTATTTTTGCATGATCACACCACTGATCGCTGGCAGCGTGGTTTAAGGGAGGGTACAAAGGAGAATGCAGTGTTCTCCATGACAACTGGTTATCAATTTTGTCACAGTTATGTCATTTGTGTTATGTCCTTTGAGTTAGTGAATGCCAGTGCTGGTACCAGTTTACATCATCTCCCTGGAAGCTGGTGTTCCAAAGACACGGATACAGTTGAATCCCATCATGTCCATTCATTCACTAAAAGCTAAGCTAATCATTACACTAATTACCAATATTTCGAATGCTTTTTGCGTTCCTCCTGCTAGCCTATCCCTGACTTCATACTGTTAACCTTCATATGTACACTACAAAGCTGCTGCATAGTTTTAGACATACAAGGTAGGCAAGGACAGTGGAAGCAATAAGATGATAGCTACCATCTTGATCCGCAGTGTCCCAGTCTGGCTTTTTAGTCAATAGGCTGAGGCTCTGGTGGCATGTCTCTTTGCTATGAAATCAGGCCGCACAACAAAGTGAGTGGTCTATATTCCTGCTTTGGGAAGTTTGGATAACTATTCACATAGCCATAAATCTTTGGGGTGATATCTCCATTTTCTCAGGATCCATATCTTTGTGGCTTATTTGGAGGTGGATTCCTGCCTGCCAGCCACTTAATGTTCTCAGAAATTAGGAGGTCTTCCATTTTGTTTATTAATAATTGACTGAGATCAAACAATTGCTTTTCATCTTTAAATGAAGTATAAAAGGTGACAGAGCTCCAAAAAAAATTCTCCAAAAAATGTGCTTTTTAAAATAACATCTATAACGCAAGATTTGACAAATAAAGAACCCCACACTGCTCCAATAGATTGTGTGTCATCTTTTCATCTGTTTACAATGCATATATGCTTTTAAATGCCAGTAAATATTCACAATATGTAATGTAGTTGTATATTTGGTGTATATTATATAGATCACAATTGCAATTTTCTTTAATGAATGACAGTTTCTTTTAATGTCTTAAATTGATATTCTCAGAAATGACAGTTAGATGTGAGAAGGGGTGAGATCACTGCTTTGTATGTAAAATCAAAAATCTGTCTCATCCATATATAGCCTCCGTTTTTACTGACATATCTCATGCATAATGGAACAGATGTGTCATGTTTACTCTATTTATTGTTAGAGTATTCTCAAGCTAGATGTTTGGCAAATAAAGCATTTGGCATTTTTCCTTTTCATCTGACTGCAATGTCCTGGAGCAGAAATCTATGTCACGGTAACTGGAGAAAAAGTACCAACAGAAATGTTCTTGCTTAACGTTTGCACAACCCGACTGTGAAAAAAAATATGATTTTTGATAAGAATAACGTGAATCCACTCTTAACATGTTTTCATATGTATGCAGACAGTACAAGGTTTGTAAGAGAAACGATTTCGTAATTACAGAGCAGGCAGTTATTAATCGTTTAAATCTCAAAATACCAACAGAAATGAACATAATAAATACTGGGCTTCACTAGAAAAGATTGAAGCTAAGCTAAAATGGTTACGACACGGATTTTACATAGGAGCAAACTGGGGACAGAAAGTAGGCCTGGGCACCAAAATCAAAGTGCCCCTCCACCACCCCGTTAGCGAATCAGATAGCTAGAAAAATGGCCCACATTTTGCAAATCGGTGCTGCTTTGAACTTGTAAAGAGACTAGGCATTTTTACAGTAGAGAATAGGTATATTACATGGTGTGGCAGACTACATGCATTTGTGCTGGCAGTTGGCAAGGTTGGTGGTAATAACAGGGAAATCAATATTAAAACTGGCCCAGCAGAGCAGAAAACAGGCCCAGAAACTGCCATTAAATTAACACACAGTGACCTGTCACATCCGCCCTTCAGGCACTGCCAGACTGGTCTATAGGCCAGTCCGCCTCTCGTATAGAATAATCAAGAAACGGAACATTAACCCAGCACTTAAGGTGCCATTAGCTGGAAACAGCAAGCCTCTTCCTCCTCTTCCATCAGGGCTACTGTCCATGTGTGGGTGGTGTATTCTCATGATTTTATAGCAAAAAGGGAGTATTGTCATCTCAGAAGGCATTCCTTGTGGTGGAAGAAGCAGCACACATGGTCATGAATAAAATGTGTGTTACTCATATTAAGACATACAGGGCTGTGGAAGCGAATTGGATTGTTATTTAGGGCGGTCGTTCACCCACATCAAGGAACACCACCAGCAACCTGTCAGGGTAAACCCAGAAAGTCACTAAATTAACCAGGGATCAACTCCCTTGCACTTATGGCACAGAGCAGACAGGCATAACATAGGACATTGTGTAAAGAATGTATGCAGTAGCAAAACAGTAATAAAGTCAAAATGCCAAACAACAAGAATATATTTCCAATTAAGAAAAAGAGTTACATTTATCAAACAAAATGACACCGAAATGAAATTCAACAGAGGAATAGGAGATATATGTGATGCAGCGGAGTTTACCAGCTCTACACATTCATACACACAACACTCCTTTGGGCCCATATACATTCATATACTCAATGAGCTGGCAAATATCCACTGGTCGTCAATTTTGTTTTACCCTAGGAAACCTTTACACCAGTATTCTTACCATTCCTGTCTCCTGAGTAAATGCACATTCGAAAGATCTAGTAGTAGATTAAAATAGGGAGGAAATAATAAAATGTATTTATCTTTTATTCAAAGAACCACAAACTCCAAAGGATTTTTAAAAGTTTCTCTGAATTAATAATTTTGTGAGTCAAATCAGAATACACATAGAGGTACCAGAATTCTCCATCAGGAAAAATAGTACAGTTAATTTATAATCAATTTGCATCAATTTTCCTGCAATTACAGTAACTGAGGAGAGAAAGAATAGAGAGAAGGCACAGAGCATTAACCCTATAGCTATACCAGTTCTAGTGTAACACCAGTGTTAAACCCCTCTCTGGTGCTACTCTCTCCGTCTCGGGCTCATCCAGACCCCTCCCTAGATGTGCCTGCTTGGTTGTTCCGCGAATTTCCCTAGTGTTCGATTCTTCAGTCAGATTGCAGCAAAATCGGGCAGCATCTCCGCATAGCATCAGCATCTCGTAAGTCAGGTTTTTCTAATTATCTAGAACTTACCTCTGTGATACCAATTCAAATGTATAATCCACCCCCAAATGTTTCAATTTCTTGTTCACCCGCAATTTGATTGGGCCAAGCAGTGGGTGAGGACATCACACCATACTAAATGCAATAATTTTCTTTAGTTCTATTGTCTAGCTCCCCGCCCCTTAATTTTAATACCCACAAGCTTTACTCCCACAAGCACTAAGCTTCAGTGATAGTCTATGGTCAGGTAAACCAGTCCCTCCATGCACTTTGAGACCAACACCGATGGATTCCAGGGTCAACAGATTTGTCAAGGATTTTTCCTTTTGGACTCGGTCTGAAAATGGAGAAAAAGACTTCCAGCAGGCCAAGGCAGCAGGCTTTATCCTGCAAGGTTGTTGCATTGTCAGATAGCCATTGGGCAATGTCCCACTGAGGCCATCGATTTAAGTCAAAAAACCTTAGAGCAGCAGAAATTTAAATTTACTGTCCGGTAAGGTCCAACCGTCGTCTGGATATTTGAGCACCTTCTACCAACTAGATTTTCTCATTGTGATTTGTCTCCGAAAGGAAAGTCCTTTTCATCCAGATAGGTGTTAAGTAATCCAGACAGGAAGGTTGAATTTAAAGGCTTTAATCCAACAATGGAACACCAGCAAGAGATCAAAGACAAACACAGCCTACTCCTTTACTTCTTCCAGGCAACCGTCTCAAAGGTTCGCCCCTTCACTAACAATTTGAGAACCCTGAGAAGCTGCCTTGAAGAAAGTCAAATACAAACAGCACAAGCATGTCTGCTAATAACAATATATACAAATGTACCTAACGCAACACATCTTTGCCTCTTATAACTAATGACAAAGCTAAAACACATACATTCTATTTGCGATAATAAACTTGACTCTATGTAAGCAAGAACAAATCATATTCAATAATAAAAAAAAAGAAAAAAAGAAAAAAATAAGATAAAAAGGCATAAAAACCACAGTAACCCTTCACAAATATAGTCAGAAAGCCGTTTAGGTCTCAATCGGACTCTTTTACTATTAAAGGATCGTTTATTCAAACGGGCATTATACCCTCCTTTGTTAGCTGACTTTCCTAGGAAATCCGATTTGTCATTTTCTACATCAGTCCTATTCAGTCGAACATCTACATCTTCAGCGTTAACATTATCAAGTTTTCTACACAAATAATACCACCATCATCACCACAAATATCATAGCCAATCTCATATTAACCCCCTTGGTACACCATTCCGCTCTCCCCACCATCACTACAATCCGAATACAAATATTTGAGACATCAGGATCTCCTCTATACACAACCCTGGTCTCCTTTCAAAATTTCAATTCTTTTAATGCTCCGCACCTTTCCCACTCTCAACTGAACACCTTACGTAAAACCTGTATAACCTTCAAAGGTTACGTTAATTGAATATCTTCCTTCCTTACTCTTGCCACATGCCTTCCTTAATCACTATGCTCTTGGACCCCTTCATTCATACCAATCATTGCAACTTAAATATTTCTCAATGGTATTCCTTCCCAAAGTCTCCAAATGAGAATTAACACTAGTGGATGCCAATAACCACTCAAATTTACCTTTAGCTCTTGCCCCCTCCCTCTCATGACTTTAAAGGGGGATACTTCTAAGGCATCATGAATACTTGTCCTATACTTCCACACTGATTTCAAAACTTGCACCTCCCACTCTTCTTTATTCTTTACCACTAACGTCACAGCATTCCTAATCAATCTGGTAAATCTTTCAATACTACCTTTCCCACTAGGATCATAGAACAAATTACTGTGATGTTTAATTCCCAACTTCACGAATCTCAGCCTTCTCAAAGGTGAATTGAACCCCATTATCACCGATGAGCTGAACAGGAAATCTTTCAGTCATGAAAACAATATCAAGAAAATATAATACATCAGTATCCACCTTACTCACAATTTTAACTACTGAGCATCTAGAAAATAAATAATGTCAGTTTCAGCAGTTTTCCAAGTTTTTTTTTAACATTTGGTTCACACGTGTTGGGTCTTAATGTCCTCAGCGACATCTGAATTAGCACAAGCAACCAATTCCTCATCATTGTTTTTACAAAGATATCCAGGCCTGGTCACCAATCACACTTCTTCACCTTCTGTTTTGTGTTTACAATACCACCATGGTCCTCTTGACACAATTTAACAATGGAACCTCTCATAGTAATAGGTGAAACTATACTGTCACCCCTTATAATTACATTCTTCACCATAGGAGGAAGAAGGGTGTCAAAGTTAAATGCGTACATGATAGCAGTCCTATAAGTTTTAGCAAAGTGGCCCACTAAACTACAGAAGGTATTTTTCTGTTTAAATGCTTGGCACAATTTACTGTAAGCCAGTAGCATCTAACCCCTCCCTTAGGTTTACCTTCAATAAATCAATCAACATTTGTAGAGGATGCACTGTTACCCCTGGGGGAATCTGGGTGCTGGGGTGCGAGGTCTCCGTCGGAAAGCCAGGTCTTGAGGAAACAGTGGGAGGAGGAAAGAAACACGCAGATAAAGGCTAAACAGAGGGGAGAAAAATTAGTGAGCAGAAAGGCAAAACAGAAGGCAGAAAAACAAACAGAAATGTCAAAACAGCAGAAGAGGGCACAACAGAGCACAAAAACGAGCAGAAAAGGCAAAACAGAGGGCAGAAAAGGCAAAACAGAGAGCAGAAACACAAGCAGAAAAATGCAAAACAGAGGGCAGGCAGAAACAAGAGCAGAAAAGGCAAAACAGAGCATAAGAGGGCAAAACAGGGAGCAAGAACATAAGCAGAAAAAAAGGCAAAACAGAGCAAGAAACCAGCAGAGGAAGCACAAACAGGGTCAGCAGGTAGACAGGCAGGGTAGGGAGCACACAAACAAATTCAATATATACACATCAACCACTGATTAAATGGTATTTTATTACGTTTGCAATGCACTTAGTAGAAAGAGTAGCACGATCCTTGACAACAGAGACGCTGAAGGTTGTATAAGGTCAAAATCCATTTTCAGACTCCTTCAAAATTACTTAATTTGCATATAAATCCCCTTAGAAATGTCAACCACAGCATTAATATTCTCCACAGGAAGGGTTGCATAGGTTCTATGGTGTTCCAACAGCTTGTAACCAAATGTGTTAGGTAATCCAGACGAGAAGGTGAAATTTAAAATATTTAATCGAACATTGAAACACAAAGAAAAGGGCGAAGCTAGGCACAGCTTACTCCTTTCCTTCTTCCTGGCTATTGACTCAAAAGTTCTCCCCTTCACTAACAATTCTAGAGTCCCCATACGCTGCCCTGAAGACAGCCAAATACAAAATACACAAATGTGTCTGCTAATAACAATATATTTATGTGTGAATGACATTGCAAGGGAGTAAGATGTGTTGTACGAGGGCTCCATGAGGCTGGTTACCTCCTCACCAAGGACACACTCCAATGGATTTGCTGCTGTGGAGAAGCTCCAATAGGGACAAATGTCAGCACAGTGAAGTTGCGACCTAGTCAGATTGACTCTGCTGGTTATTCCTGTCTTCTGGCAGCTAGAGGTAAAACGTTTTGAAACTTAGAGGCTGGGTAAGTCCATTTTTCCTTAGGCTGCCAGACGTCAGGGGACACTCTTGGGACTTTAAGACTTGATCCAGCAAATGACTTGAGCAGGGTCAAGTGCAGGTCTAGTTGTGACTGGGCAACTGGGATTCCTGAAAAACCTTTTTTTCCAGCTTTATGTTTCCCTGTATCCACTGAGGAACTCACCCTACTGACACTTGGAGTCAAAGACCAAGGAAGAAACACTTTTTTAATGGAGAATTAGGCCTTCTTTCGCATGTAAAGAGTGCTAACCAACTTCAATATTTCTTCAGTAAAGGGATCACCCGATAAGAATCCATGTTCAACACTTCTGCTTCTGAGCAGGGAAGCTCTTCACACTTGGGATCATTATTAGAGGGTAACACATTCAGAGTTCAGACAACACTGCATAATTGGCATTTCTAGGAAGTCACACTATATTCTGAACCTAGGCTGCAAGTACTTTCAGATTAGATCAGAGTCTGGAGACTTTCTGAATCTTCATTGGAGCTGCTAAAAAATGTAACCCATTAGATAAATTAAATTGACTGGTCTTTAGCAACTGATTAATGGGGAGGCGCACAGAGTAGACTATTGACTAGAAAGCCCTGTAAATCTTGTCTCCATGCAAAAAGATTTAAAAAAAACTCTGGTCTTGCTAAAGTTAATATTTAATTCAGTAATTACAGTAACATATCCTTGCTATAAAAAGAGCAAAGAGAGAATGCATTTATCTGGAGCTGCAAAAAATAAAACAAGGTGGGTGTCGGGAAGAGGATGGAAGTTAATTACGGACAAGAGTATTGGTTGGATATGAGGACACTGTAGTTTGTTACAGCAGCTCTAGTTTGATGAAATATGTATTCCTTTGTTAATTGGTTCAGGTAATATTTGCTACGATATGTGCGTAACAAAGAATGCGACACATATACGCACCTTCATGTCTTGATATAGAATGGAATCATAATACTCTTAATTGATTTGTGCACTCTCTAATAATAGTTTATCTGAGTGGAGGAATGTTGCATGTTTTTATGACAATTTTATTTGTGACAATAAACGGATTCTGACTAACTGGTGGTCTATAATACAAGTGGCCCTGCACTTATAAGATAAGTCAAAGGCCAGCAACATATAAAAACACCGGCTGTACATTAACAATCACCGCCTATAATAACTTTGCTTGACAATAATACATTGTAACATGAATGACACAGTTGAATCATTTATATAAATTAACAAACTATAAGAAAATTCACAATTCCATTGGAAATTTTTGAAACATACATTTAAGATGAAAGTTGTTGCATTTTAAAATACACAACTTTTTTCGAGCTTAACTATCAATTACTGTGGAATGCACTGTTTGGTTTCATATCGAAAACAATCAAAGCAGGTCAGCCATGTTATCTCAGATCAGGATTAGTGGTACCACCAGGGATTGACAAAGGGAGCACCCTTTATTGAAAGGGACACTTCATCAGTGCCAGATGCACCTTCGGACTTGTACTTGACAAACAAGCTTGAAGAAAAAGAAAGAACTTAGGGACACTATTCAAACTGAGAGTCTCACTTACAAAACAGACTTATGCCATGATACATTTTGCAAGCTAAAGAAACTTAAATGAATTGTTTCCCTCTCCTGAAGTAAATCGAGCATAACTGATAGGGGCTACTGTAAATGTTCTGTAATGCCTGTTGCCTTCCCAAAACCATTTTTGATCGTCTTCAATGGGCTGAAGCCATAATAGATTATATTAAACCCTCCCACAAGAAATTGCACTTGTTGCTAATGTCAGGCAATTGTACATTTAAGTGCATGTATTTCTTAAAAGTGCCCTCAAGGTGTGATGTACCGGAAAAATCAGTTTATAGGGCTGCAAATGTATCCCTATAATGACTTACCTTATGAGGTCCAGAGATTACCACTCCCTCACCCACCAAAGTGACATGCTTTGTCATCTGGTTGTGCCCCTCGTTGGGCAGGGTGTGCAATACCTATCCGGTTCCCTCATGATCATTTTTCTGTTTATTTTTTTCTCCAAGAACACCACACCTTGTTACGTACACTTATGACCTGGGAGGAAGTGTCGGACCGATATAATCCTCTCTTTTTCCTTGATAAGGAGAGTGTACATCCGTCATTTGCCGGTTACTTAGCTACTAAAATCAGATTGGCATTTCTCTACCCAGGGTCTGTACTGAAAAGATATAATGCCACTGATAGCACCTACATTTAATCACAAAATGCGGGGCGGTTGATCCTTTTTTGCACATGTTCCATTCATTTGGAAGTCATTGTCAATGGAAATTAGACAATAACTTCTTTGTTTGGCCAGGACGTTTTTCAATATCAGAGTCAAGGAGAGGTAAGTGCGTTATAAAACCAGTCAATCAAAAGAAAAACCTTGGTCCTCAGAGAAGGAAGAGCAAACAATGCAGCAAAGATTTCAGGGCCAATTTGTAGGTAGCTAATTAGGTGATGTTGATTTGTATGGTGCAGTTTATCACCTATGAGCAGTTGCGACTGGTACAGATAATGCGGTGGGGCAGTGGGCTGGGGTGGGACGTGACGGGACGGGGGGAAGTAAACAGATGACAGAATAAGTGCAAGTTATGTAGATTTTTATTTATTTATTTATTGACTTTCCCTATTCCGTCATCTGTCAACCCCCGCCTCCACTACCCCACACCTCCGCTTTTTCCTACACTGGCCATGCCTGCCTGCCTGTGAGGATATCCAGCCCCTGGTGCTCCTAGTTGAACAGACAGGTCTTCAGTTTCTTGCCGAAGTGGAGTCGCAGTCCTGATGTGCAGAGGAAGTTCGTTAAAGTTCTTGTCAGCAATGAAGGAGAAGGCACTCCCTCTAGACTTGAAACTACAGATGCGGGGGACTCAAGCGAGACTGGTGGAGTGTAGCTGTCTGAAAGGTTGGTAGAGTTGAAGTTGGCTGTTGCGCTATCCTGGTGAGGTGTTTTGCTGAGGGCTTTGTCGGCATGGATGAGCAGCTTGAATTTGCAACATTTTTGGATGGGTAGCCAGTGTAGTTCAGTGAGGTAGGGAGTGATGTGAGCGCTTCTGGGGATGTTTAGGTTGAGTCTGGCGGTTGTGTTTTGGATGGTCTACAGTCTTTGTCTGAGTTGGTTGGGGGTGCCCTGCCCTGCATTTCTACAAGTGAAAGCCATAATCATAAAAATAATTACCAAAAACAAATGTGTTGGCCCTTGTAAAGTGTATGCATACAAACACATAACATGCAGTGACCCCACACTGAAAATGCTGCCTACACATAGACACAACCATCATACTGCACTCACAAACTTCAAATTGTAGACCACTTACTCTGCACTCAAAATTGACAATTTAATTTGTGCATTCACACAGGTGCACCCCTCACAATGGACTCACTAAACATGATGCCTATCCTGCACTCACACAAGCCCACTGCTCACACATGGGTATACCCCTCACTAGGAAGGACAAGAGTTGGGTCGGATGGTGGCATAGTATGAAGAACTTGAGGACCTGGTGTATCAGACCAATAATGCAATTCAAAGCTGTTGAGGTAAGCTGCACTGAATGTCTACTGAGGTTATCTAATGTTCCTCTTGGCATAAGAAAAGCCCCACTTGAAAACATGCCGCTTGACCTCTAAAAACAAGGTGATGATTTTCTTTGTAGTGCAAGGATATGCTAAAGCAAATGAAGAATTAAAGCAAAAACAAAAGAAAAAAATATGACAGAGAAATGTGAATGGCATGTGCCTTGCTAAAAAAATTAAAAAGAAAAGCTTTGCATTGGTCTGCCATCTTGTAACAGTGAAAAATTATAGAGTATGCAGAAAACCTTTAAAATATAGTGGCATAGTTTTGGATCTTGCAGCAGTGCTTCCTGGCACTCTGAATAAGAATGTTGAGGTCCAGTAGCAATGACAGCAGAGCTGCTGGTACTCCCATTATTAGGGCTTACCTCTCCCATAGGAAAACATTGGATTGCTTTTTACATTTAATAAGTGCTAACTTTCAATTGGGAGTAAGGAAGACCATTGAGTTTGGTGTAAATAATTGTACTGCAAAACCCTCTTTAATTGTAAAGTCAAATTTAAAGTAACAATTTTGAAAATGCCCCTTTATAAAGTTGGCATTTTCTTGTCCCAAACATTTGGTGTTGCTCCCTATATCCTGGATCACATGACTAGGTGCTAGGAGTAGCTGGCAGTTGGTCTTTGTGTATTGCTCCCAGGCAGTGATAAAAAGAGCAATAGGTGTTGGCAGAATGGGCCATCACTGACTTGATGAAGGGTAGGACGGACCTATCACCAAACACACTTCCCCATCATAAAGGCTCTGCCTGAGAAAACTCACAAATAGTTTTCCACAAGCTGGGGCATGGCCATGGAGGCAGGAAATTCCAAACACCTCCAGAACTCTCTCTTACTTCAAAGCTGGCACCATGTATTGCTATTGGACCCTCAGACCCAACTCTTCAGTGCACCTCTGGACCTGTAGAAGACTCAGAAGGACTGCAAGAAGGTCTGCTACTCTTTTGCCCTGCTGCCTGCCGACTGAGTGAAGGGACTGGACCTGCATCTCGAACCCAGGACTACCAGAGTGACTCCAAGGAAAATTTGGCTGGCCTTCTGATCAGAGCCTCAGTGAAAGAAAAGGCTCCAAACACCTTGACCCAGCACCTGGACTCTCTCTGCCATGGGTCCTACCCCCCCGAGTATTGCCAACCCAGTCCTGGACCCTTGAAAGTGGGGCTGAAGGTGCTCTCGGAGCCCAGCTGTGATCCTGTGTAGCAGAACCAATACAACACGACGCATCTCCTTGCAGCTGCATCAGAACTACAGTAGCAATATCCACTTGACATGGAATTGCCCTGCGGTGCTGGCCTATTGGGAGGCGGTGTTTGGGCAGCTTGAACAAATGATTGAGGTTGAGATTTCGCACACACCCTTGCTTGTCTTACTGGGATATGTGCTCCCATTGAGTTGAGGGATAAGGCGTTTCACTGCTATTGCACTAGTGCTGTCTAAAAGACAAGTTTCCCTTAATTGGGGACGGACCGCGCCGCCTCTAGTGTGTGCATGGCTACGGGATATGATGTAATGTGATACGACTAGTGATGTATATTTTTCCCTGCTTGCCTCCCACCCTAAAAATGTCTGGCAGCCATGTCATTCCTACTTGTTATTACATCCGGGAACTTACTGATTGAAATGTTTCAAATGATGAAGTGATTACTGGATTAGCCATTCGGGCCCGCGGATCGGGATTGTCAAAATATCTCTATTACATGAACCTGTATTGTTGTTTTACAATTAAGGATTACGGAACTATCAACGCTCTTTGTAGACAAATCTTTGTTGTTACCTGTCAATGAGTGCTTCATGTAATCTGCATTATGAGAACAAAGCATTCGCTTTTCTGTATCATTTCTTGAAAAATGCAATAAAAACAAGTTTAAATAAAGCCAAAAAACCATAGTAGCATGATGCATCACTGATGCCAGACCTCACATCTCAAACTCTCCTCAGAACTACCACTGTGTGACAAATCCTTGATACAATCATTCGTATTGCAAGCCCCTTGTTGAAAGCATCCTTGATGACAATGCAGAACTCAGCATCACGCCCATGCAGCTTATCGGAACCACCACTGTACAACGCATCCTCGAAGCAACTTCTGGCAACGCTCCAAAACCAGGATTTATTGTACTTTTGTTCAGCTGGCTTAACTTGGTCCCTGTATCCAGCTCGCGGTTGGCCTGATCTTGTGACTTTGTCCTAGTCCAGTGGGACCAAATAACCACAGTTGACTTTTGTGCTTTAGGCCCTAACTTTACCTAAAAACTGAAATTACATATCTCTGGTTCTTCTGATTTTCTTTTTGCTGTTTTGGTCTTAAATACTTTATTACATTTTAATCTGTTTTTTTAAATTGGTGTGGGATTTTTCTTGTGTTGTCCTTTTGCTTTGTCACTGTTTGAAATGCTGAATAAATACTTTACACATTGCCACTAAGTTAAGCCTAACTGTGTCAGAGTACCAGAGGGTTAACCACAAGCTAATATGGGGTTTGCTTGTGTTTTAGCATGACACAAATTGTGGGTGCTGCTTGAGTAGGGTTCCACCAGCCTAAACCAGAAACCCAACCATCATTAACAGGAAGCACATGTCCCATTAGAATGGCTATACAATTTGCAATGCTATGACGTTTTACTGATAAAAATACACAGCACACACAAACAAACAATAATGTGTAGAAATTGGTTTTCAGCTAATATTTACCATTTGCGAATCACAAAGTAAAGTCACTTGATTTGCTTTGACCCTATTAAAATCATTATTTCTATCGCACTTCAGAATTATAAAAAAAGGTACCTTGTTTGTGCTTTCCTAACTTCTGATATATTTTAATTAATTTGTTTATTTATTTTACAGATATATAATTGTTGTATGTTAGAAATAACAGGACTCTTAGATTCTATCCTTTTGCACTCCCTGCACTCCAGCACAAAATGTCAGATAGTTCTCTTTACAAATCCTCTAACTTTGCAATCAGAGAAAGAAAGGTAAACACCAAATTTAATATTAAAACAATAAGCAGCAATTTGTTAGAAGACACAGCTTGACATTTGTCCTCTGTCTTTGAACATACTGCAAATGTAAAAGACACGCAATTGATGGACGGAATGCAGAACAAATCAAAACATTTTCCCCCAGTCAAGAGATCTGGGTTAAATCCATCATTCTTTTGCTCACCATGCCACCCCAGTTTAGACCTGGCCATATGCAAATCCGTCTTGACCCTGTGCCTCATGGGAACAGTCCAGCCCGAACTGCCAAGCCAGGTCCTCCCTGGACCGGAAACAAGCATCCTAGGACCGGTTTCGGGGTTTCACCCCTCTTCAGCCAGGATAGCTTTATTCCAGTGACACAGTGCTATCCTGGCTGAAGAGGGGTGAAACCCCGAAACCGGTCCTAGGATGCTTGTTTCCAGTCCAGGGAGGACCTGGCTTGGCAGTTCGGGCTAGACTGTTCCCATGAGGCACAGGGTCAAGACTGATTTGCATATGGCTGGGTTCAAACTGGAATGGCATGGTGAGCAAAAAAACGATGGATTTAGGCCCAGCTCTCTGTACTGGGGTGAATGTATGACTGTTCTGCATTCTGTCCATCTATTGTTGTTTTTGCATACTGCAAATGTGACAAGATAAAAATCAAAATTTAAAGGCACCTTTACTGCTCATTCACCTTCTCAACTAGAGCATTGTTATGTTGGGATGCTGCAGCAACCCCATAACCCTACTTCCAGCACCTATGATTGTAGGGCCAGTAAAAGATTGCTTAAAAGGCATGGAAGAAATGCAGTACTGCGGATAAACCAGTTCAAGCCTCCTTTAAAGACATGGAACGAATGTGCCACTGGGCAGCACAATTTAAGTCCATACTTAAATATCACAAAGAAGCAGCTTTTCAGATTTGTGTACAAGTGTAACAGGAACAGCACTAGGGTGTGTGAGTGCAAGCCTGACTTACCTGCATTGCAAGGTACAGTACAAGGTAGAAGTACACACTTCCCTCGCATGAATAGAACATATACAGAGGTTTGCCAGAAACAATGCACGCTTCCTTGCATACACAGAACATGGACAATATCAGCAACAGCAGTTCAAGCCTGTGTGTAAACATGCACATGCAATGTTCAGCATTTGGAAGCAGTGTATGTCCTCCTCACATACATCACAGGTTGAAGATTGTCAGCAACAGTACACATACAAAGAGTCCTCCCATTGGCAGCAACATTTAAGCTTATTTTAGGCACACAATACTCAAAGTAAAGTATAGATGTGAGGATTCACTGAAGGCTCGAGCCAGATGTTAGGCTCTGGTTCAGCTCGAGGACCTCGTGTGCTCTGGAGCTCAAAATGAGCTGAGCTTTAATGTAGCTTCTGCCTACTACCCACGCTTTAACCTCAAACACAAAGAATGAAAGCCAAAGCATTAAACTTTGATGTTAAACAGAGAAGGGGATACCAATCTAATAGTTTAATTACACAGGGTGAAAGCAAAATACCTGAGATCAATCCAGACTTGGCCACTTGATCAAACAGTGTGATTCTAGCCAATTATTTTATTATATTGTGCCTCCTATTTTTTCATCCTTCCATAAGAGAAAACCTTGAAATACTTGAGGATCTTTGCAGTACAAAAATATCTCTTGTGTTCGACTTAATGGATATAATGTTGCTCTGTGTAAAATAAGAATATAGCCCACATATAGTGTGCAAATGACAACTGACGTGGCTCTTACTTCACTAATGGTATTTTCATATGGATGGAGGAATGAGGGCATGAATGTTTGTAAGTTCATGTTTAAAGACTATGAGTTTTAATAAATACCTCTCAATGCAGTTATATAACCAGATACCCTGAACACCAGCTCATTGTGGCCTAGATGTCTGGGCGTCATGCCTCCTCCCAAAAAGCAGATCAAAAGCCTTGGTGTTTGGCTGGATCATAAGTTAAATTTTAAGGAGCAAGCACGGAAGGTGGCAGGTACCTGTTATGGGATCCTGAAGATGATTATGAAAATTCTTCCCGTGCTACCCTTCATTGCTCGGAGACTGTTGGTTCAAGTGTTTATTCTTTCCCGACTTGATTACGCCAACGTGCTATATCTAGGGTCTCTCTGTTCAACGATAAAAAAACTTCAGACGGTACAAAAATGTACAGCACTCCTCCTTATGCAGGTCCCTAATCTGGAATCTGCAAGGCCCTCCATTGCCACTCTCCACTGGCTTCCGGTTGCGGAAAGAGTGCTGTTCAAGACTCTGTGTATTGCCCATAAGATTCTTTCGTCCAAGGGTCCACCAATTCCCCGATCTACTATTTCCTCCTATCTCCCTAATAGGTCACTGCGTTCTGGGAACAAACATTTGGCAGTTGTTCCCTTGATAAACAGGGTGCGGAGTGGCAGACGCCTGTTCTCATGCAACACGGCAAAATGTTGGAACCAGATACATAACCACATCCGTCTTGAGGACAACTATGTATCCTTTCGAAAACTTCTTAAAACCTTTCTGTTTCCTTGATGCCTAACTGTAGTACTGAGATGACTCTGCTCCTAGCGCTGGGAATCCTTCTGGTAGCCATGCGCTTTATAAATGCATATTCATTCATTCATGTATTAAGGTGAAATGATTGTTGAAGAAATAGACTTTTTTGAATTTTGAAAACAGTTTATCAAACTTTTACATAATATTTGTTTCACGGTTTCCATGGCAACTCTCCAATGGCTCAGCTGGACTCTTCGAGACAGACCCTTGGCTCAGCTCTCCTTGTTAATTTGTTGGATCTCCCACCTCTACTACAGTACTGTGAATAACAGTTACCAGAGTTTCTCCTCTTTCAGTATCTAACTCTGGGTAGCAACATCTTATTTTTCTAGATTCTGGTTGGTTTTCACTAGTCTCAGAAGGATAACTTTTCCTAATTCTGGTATAAATAAGGAACAATTGTGTATTAGCTACCCCAAGAAGATGTTTTAAAGTTACCTGTGCATCTTTTACCTTAAAATGAAATAGAAAATGCTCAAATAGCTCGTTTTTTTATGTGGAGCACTCTGTCCTAAGCAAATCTCCGGGGTTTTTTTTTTTAACCACATTTGTCGGCTATGGTTTTTGTGGGTAAAACGTGAACCTAACTATAACATTCCTGTAACCTTTGTTTTTTAGTGACTTTTTATTCTTTTTTAATGTAAAGTGATATATAATTTCCGTACGTTAATACGACCACCACCGCACATGGCCGCTGGGTCTGGCCTGCTCCAATGCCCTGCGGCCAACCCTTTCACATGCACCCAACCCCACAATGTGCACAGACAAAGGCTGTGCGCAGAAGGAGCATGGTGTGTGAGGTTTCTTTTTCATTGGACCTCAGATCTGTGGGTACCTGCAGATTCTTGATTCGGGCCCAACAACAATTTTGGAGCAATTTCTTGCCCCTGAGGAGTCCCTGTGTCCTACCCCAATATGTGTTTGAACACTTTATTTTTCCCACCCCCAGGTCAAACGACAAACAAAATGGCCCCCACAACTTTCCTTTCAGGTTTTGACTAGCCCATCAGAACCTTGCTTTTCCTACAGATTCGTGGATCTCCTGCTGGTACCCCTAAACCCACTCTCATGTAACGGCGAAGTATTCACGTCCCTAGATATCTATATTTTTCTATCTTTAATTACCCCAAAACTACTAAATAGATTTACACCAGATTACAAAAAGCTCTCTTTCTGGACCAAGACTTCAGTCAAATCTGGTGTAATTCCATTCAGCAGTTCAGGCTGTAGTCATGCTAAAAAAATGCAAAGTCCCCATAGACATTGCATAGGGAAAAGGCATTTTGGGATCTCCTCCTTTACTCCCCCAATCACCCAAGAACTGTCTAAACTTCACCTAAAGTAACTAGGACACTAGCTCTGAAAAGTTTGCGAACATTTTTCAAACTGCCCCAAAGTTATGATCAAAACAAAATACGCTTTATCTGTGGAAAAAGTTGGTCCTAACTATACAAGCAGTAGGTTATATATATATATATATATATATAGAGAGAGAGAGAGAGAGAGAGAGAGAGAGAGAAATGTAGATATAGAGCTATAGAGATATAGATAAATATATAGAGATGTAGATAAAGATATAGAGATGTAGATAAAGATATATATATATATATATATATATATATATATATATATATATATATATATATATTTTTTTTTTTTTTTTTCTCAAAAGTTCAAACCCAAGGAATGAGGTGGCACACCAAATCTGTTTACGAGTGATTTAATTGTGCAAACAACACATTTCAGCCGTGGTGGTCTTTGTCAAGTTGCCCAGGCGATACCAGATAAGATTTTAAATACACATGACATCATAGTAGACATAGAAGAGTTGCAACAGTGTTCATTTGTAATTTATAAAGAAACATTGTTTTGTCAATTTCTTACACTATTTAAAAATTAATTTTCTGCTATTATAAATCTCACAAATGAGAATAATACTAAACAGAATAAAGTGTAGAGGTTTTTGACAGAATATTCATACCAGACCCGTTATTCCTTCATGTAGTGGGTGAAACAAATCTAAAATAAATCAACCTTTATAAAATAATCTGTAATTGATTCACAGTGATGCATGTCACCTATTGTCCTGGATAACTAGCTCGAATCAAGCACAATGCAATTCGACATTTCCGTGTTAACTTTATGTGAAATAAAAGATCTTGCCTGGACAGATGGATACCCTGCCATTCATCATATGATGAGTGATCTCCAGTTAATATGATTTGTCTAATCATACAATTCTAATCCATATAGAACAACAATTCAAATTCATTTTAACCAAATACCATATTTGACAATACTCACATAATTCCGGGCCAGTGCCCACCATACTAAGTATCTAATATGATATAGATAGAAAAAAATATAGAAAATGTATTTCATAGATATATTATTACATTCCAGATCCAGTGCCCAACTGATATATGTACCATAGTCACAGTATAGACCATTTTGATGTGCAACCAATTATAAAAATGCATAAGGTAAAAGAAATCCCCATCAAAATGAAAAGGAAAGGAAAACAGAATAGAAAAGGGAAACATATCAGTTTCAAGAAAATCATTAAAATTACAGAGGACAATTGTCTAACTGGCACATGCATCAACAAAGACTTTTGCGATTCCTTAATTGCGATTTTTAAGGAATCGCAATTAAGGAATTGCAAAAGCCTATGCATGTAGGAATCGCTATAAAAATAGCGATTCCTACAAATTCCTTAATTGCGACTCGCAAATTGCGAGTCGCAATTAAGGAATGCCGTCCCATTCATTCCTAGGCCCATAGGAATGAATTGGAGATTGCATGAGCAAATTGCGAGTACCAGTAGGTACTCGCAAATTGCTCATGCAATTTCAAGGGTGCAAGGGTGTCAAAATGACACCCTATTGCACCCCTGAAATTGATCTGTGCACATATGTTGCATACACACATGCTCTAAGGGCATGTGTGTGCGCAACATGAAACTTTGAAAAAGGCACAAAAGTGCATTTTTCAAAGTTTTTGCAAATTACCATAAAGTTCACCTTCATGGTAATTTGCTCCCCCTATCAGCGAAATCGCTAATTTTTTAACTTTAATGCATTGCCTTTAAGGAATCTTAATTTGGGATTCCTTAAATGTAATCGCAATTTAAGGAATCGCTATTTAGAGATTCCTTAAATTGCGATTTTTGCATTTGGGATGATGCATCTCAAATGCAAAAATACCGGTCGCAAAGGGGCAGATTCTGCTAATCTGCCCGTTTGCGACCAGTTTTCTCGTTGATGCATGTGGCCCTAAGTAGGTAATCATACACGGGAAAAAGGAAGGAATGCCAGACAGAAAAGGCTTTAAATGCCTATATGGGTACTCAGTTCTTCCTCCCTGTTCAGCCCAAAAGGCATTCTGGTGTTTAAATCAATAATGTATCTTGATTCCAGGATGCGTAGTTTTTTTCCCCTATCCCCACGTCTGTGTTTCATTATTCTATCCCACGTAAGGGAAGAGCGTTCAAAATTCATTGGTACGAAGGATTCGCGTGAAAGTAATATTGCTAGTCTAGAAAAGCCAAAACAAACACGATGTGTGCGCACTCGATCTTAACCAATATAAAATATGCATGGTGATACGTCAAATCACTACCGATCCTAGTTTGTACGTTCCAGTTAATTCCAAAGTTCACGCGAATCCTTCGTACCAATGAATTTTGATTGCTCTTCCCTTACGTGGGTCGTTTTGCAGAATCTTAAAGGAATGGTTTTGAGAAGGACAGTTTTACTATGGAAAAACGATTGATACGAATATACCAATGAGACAAATAGCAATATAAGAAGGTGAGAACCCGATGTCTCCTTTTTTGAATAAATACGGTAGTGCTACTAAATATAGTCACTACACATTTTCTGTCGCGGTTATTAACCAGATTATTTATGGTACATATAGGTATACAAAATGATCACTTGGGCAGTAATTCTCACTCCTTGTACCAGTGACAACCTTCTTGTAGCACTTGCGTTAATAGATAATTACTAACATGACTTGTGGTGGCTTGGTACTAGTCTCTCTGACTCTTCGGTGGATTTGGGTCAATACCTGTAAGGGTGTACCTCAGATTGTTTTAATACGCTTGTGTTGTCGTATTTGGTGATGTTTTTTGCACGCATGCTTTTAGAGTCCTGTGTGATGATGATGTTTTAATGTTGCATAGGTGGGTTTTTATAGATGTGATCAAAATTGTTTGTTACATTGCGATTTTTTTTATATGTGATTTTTGCAGCCTTGAGGAAGCCCCACCAGGCGAAACGTGCGTTGGCTGCGGTGTACATTTGGAATAAAAATTGATTACGGTACTTTAGATATGGATTTGATTCATTGTGTGGATTTTCTGTGACGTGTAGCACACATATGATTGGACAAAACAATTGTGAATCTTTCTATCGAAAATGATTGAACTGTTTAAGGAATTTCTACAGTGACTTTGCTCTGGTGTGCTTAAGTGCTTGTGAGGATAGATTGGATTTGGAATACTGCTGTAGATCCAAAAGTGTAATACTCTAGGTGGATGAGTATTTGGCACCGTATTAGCACCCACTATTGAATGGATGGAGAGTGATATATTGCAATTTTCACTACTTCTGTACATTTTTTGATGTGAAGATCGTGGTAGCATATCCACCTGTTTTTTTGTGCAGACGTGTTTCATTATTCTATCAACTCCACAAAAAGCAAGAAGTTTATTATTGCTGTTGTGTGAGGTATAGAAATGTCTAGCTACGGGATAGCTGAAGTCCATGTCGGTTATGGCCCTTTGGTGTTCTAGGATACGTTTTTTTAGTTGTAGTCTTGTACTTCCTAAATATCTCATACCACACAGACATTCTAGTATGTAAATTATGAATTCCGTGGTGCAAGTGATGAATTTGCAGCTGGTGGTATATTTGCAAGCTTTGCAGGAATTGCATTTGTGAAATTCTTCCTTTACTTGTAACCAGGATATAACTGGTTCAGATTGCTGAAAGCTGTGGACCAATTTGTCCTTCAATGATTTGGGTCGTCTATAGGTTATTACAGGTGAATCACCTACATATTTGCTAATTGTGGGATCCGTACGAATGAGACCCCAATGTTTTCTCATTATAGCTCTAAGGTTGTTTGATCTCGAATTGTACGTTGTAATCATGTGGGGACTTTTGACTGACTCATTGATAACTTGTTATGCCTCTTTGTTTTTAAAAAGGACATCGGTTTGTTTTAGATTCAGTAATTTTTTGCTAGCCTGTGATAACACCTTGTCTGTGTACCCTCTCTGTTTGAATCTTGTTATCATGTTTCTACTTTCATGTTTGTAACCCTCATCTGTGTTACAATTTCTACGGGCAGGTAATTCCCCGTACGGAATACTGTTAATGAGGGAAGCTGGATTATGACTACGTGCATGCAAGATAGCATTGTCTGCAGTGTCTTTCCTAAATACAATTGTTGTCAGTCGATTGTTTTTCACATTTACCCTGGTATCCAAGAAGTCACAGGAAACATCACTTATCAAGTGGGTGAAGCTCAAATTCAGATTGTTGTTGGATGTTGCATTACTGAATTCCATGGCTAGATCCCTTCCACCATCCCATATGATTAAAAGATCATCTATGTACCTTAACCATAAAGGCACATGTTCAGTGTATCTCTCATTGTTAGTAATCACAAATGGGGGCGCTCCCAGCTGGGTGTTCTAGATGCTACAGTGTTTCTATAATGTGAGTGAGGACATCTCACAAAAAGTGACGGACTGGTCTCACACACCACCTGGTGTCATGCTTCATTATTGACCAGTCCTCGCCCTCTAAAAACGGGGTTTGATAGAGGGCGGGCATACACCTGACGACAGGGATGCACTTCTAAACTAAGTGGGGGCCCATATATACAAAAAGAGAGTTAAAAAACCATTATAAATGTCAAATTATTTTTAATGTGACTGGCATCTATATGGTGATTAAAAAGAGTGGTCGGTGCAGTGGGGATTCTATTGTCCCCACACTGAATTTGATGTGGTCGACATGTTTCTGGCTAACGGCCCGGTGGACTCTACGGCATTCATCAGGACCTAAAAAATAAATTTGGTGGGCTGAACTCTTACCAGACTGTGGTGAAAGAGTTCCCACTAAGTGGGGTGAGGGATCTCACTCCACTGAGAACGGCCTTATTCTAAAGCCTGTGATAAAGACAAATAATAAACAACATATAGTCAAACAACAGCATCTAAATACAATGTGGAAGCAACAGTCAGCCACATGCGTCAGCCGGTATCGTGAGTGACTATAAGTGCACAAACGTGTCAGTCAGATGTGCACTTAAGGAAATGATATGGAGATATTGTCACGATCCGTCCACGGTCCAGTACTCCTCAGGATTCGAGCGATGCCATATGGTATCCACCTCTTGATATCCCCAACTCCTGCACTAAAGACACGGAGGTATAGAGCGATCAAGTGAGGGAAGGGAAGGAAGGGAACAGCGGGGAGTAGAACCTGTAACAAAAAAATACACAAAGCAATACCTATATCTCTGTAATGCTACTCTCATTCCTTCTCGCTAACCTCAGACCCTTTCTGTGGGCTAACCCTCTGGAAAGACACCGTCTTTCCGCCTATGCCAACATTAGATTAACATCACACATTTTCTCTAGTCCTGGAAGCATAGAGATTTTCTGAGGCTATAGTTTGAACCTGAGCGTTAACAAGCAGTTCACAACATGAGGTCCTAGCAGAGGCAAGAGCTTAAACGTTTACTAACTAACACCACCTTCTCACGTCTGGAAAGAGGGCCCCCTCTATCCGTACCGTTAGAGACTCAACATGACAAAATCATACAGATGAACTGCTTCCAGTTCTGACCAAAAAGTATTTTACTACAGTTCGAAAATCTCGTAGTGAGTCGTTCCTCACTTAAGTACAAAGTCTCGCCACCCCACCTTCTTTTCGAAATATTCCTTTTACTGCAGGAAAATGGGAATCGAGGGGTATATAGTTTTTGGCTGAAAAGTACGAATTATATACACCTCTAACACGCACCCCAGCGCTATGGAAACAAGAAAACTAATTACTACTATGAATCCTGTTACCCGCTCACTGGCACGGGAACCTTAAGCAACTGAGAAACCTGCTGCTTGCTCTTGGGCCTGGGAAACGGTTCCTTAGGGTCCGACTCGGTTCTCTCCTGTCCGAGAGAATGTTGCACTTATCTGTACTCTGGGACCCTCCTCCGAAAGACGTCTTCCGTCGACGGAGAACCCGCGGACCTGTCTCCGACTCGCTCGCTTCTCCTCCGCGGCTTCTATCGGTTGTAGGCTCCACGCATTCTTTTCGTCCTCACCGGTAGAACGCCATGGCGAGGATGCTTCTCCCACTGGCTCGACGACGGACGTGCTTTTTAGAATTACGCACGGCGTCCATGGGGCGTCTCTTCGGTTTTGTAGGCGTGACTCCTCCCCCGAACTGTGGGCAGGCTGGGAGTTGTAGGCAATGCAGGCGCGCGATTCCATCGCTTGTGCTCTCGGCTTCCTGACAGTAGGTCCCCCTGCCCAGCGCCTCCTAGAACCGGGCTTGTCCGGGTGCCGTTGATAGAAGGACCTAATCCTGGCCGGGGCATGGACGTCACGACACGGCACCCACGAATCCTCTTCTGCAGTGTAACCGGCCCATGAGACCAGGAACCAAAGACTACCACCTTGGAATTTGGCATCCAATATGCGCCGTACCTCGTACTCCTGTCCTTCTGCAGAGACGTCCGGAGGAGCTTTCTTTACCCCCCCTTTTGCCGGCTTCAGGAGATTGCAGTGGAATACTGGGTGGATCCGAAGAGAGCCTGGAAGGCGCAATTTGTAAGCCACCGGGTTAATCCTTTTTATCACTTGATATGGACCGATATATCTGGGGTGGAAAACACTCCTCAGTTTGAAACGGATATTTTTAGTGGACAACCATACCATGTCTCCTTCCTGATACTGAGGTCCTGCCACTCGATGTCTGTCTGCCCATTTTTTGTACGTCAGTTTCGCTTTACCCAAAAGCTTCCGTACTAGCACGTGTCCTTCGCGCAACAACCTCATTCGGTCGTGAACCGATGGTTGATTACACGCCCCTCTGGGCACGATTATGGGTAGGACGTTGGCGTTGAAGCCGTAATTGGCTGAAAAGGGAGATGTGCCTATGGAACTGTGCGTTGTGTTGTTATAGGACAGTTCGGCCATCCACAGCAAAGAAACCCAAGAGTCCTGTGCCTCTGTAGCATAGCATCTCAGATATTTCTTTAATGTTTGATTAAGTCGTTCCGTTTGCCCGTCTGTCTGAGGGTGGAAGCTTGTGGAAACTGCTGAGTCTATGCGCAGGGAATGGCACCACCCTTTCCAGAAACTGGCGATGAACTGAGGGCCCCTGTCGGACACTATGACTCGCGGGACGCCATGAATCCGCACCACGTGTTGCAACAATAACTGGGCTGTTTGGCTAGCCGTGGGTAAGTTTTTGCATGGGATGAAATGCCCCATCTTGGTCAGGCTATCTACCACCACAAGGATGGCTGAGCACCCTTGATCCACCGGGAGTCCTGTTATAAAATCCACGCTAATGTTCTGCCACGGTGAACGCGGCGTGGGCATGGGACAGAGTAGTCCCCTAGCTGAGGCGTTGTTCGATTTCCCTCGGGCGCAGTCCTCACATCGGGATACCCAGTCCGTGACGTCTGAGACCATCGAATCCCACCAAAACGATCTTTTCATCAAAAGGATGGTCTTCTGAATGCCCTGATGACCTGCTAACAGCGATTTATGGCACCACTCAAAGGCCTTTTTCCGAAGAGACAGTGAGGGTACAAACAGACCATTCTGTTGAAAAGGCAGACCCTGCCGGATCAGTCGATCCGGTCTTTGTTCAGCCCATCGGCCCCAGGCCTCGGGGCTCTTGTATTGTCGGATGTCATCAAGATAATTCTCTGCCTTGATGGTGCATAGGACCTTGGCCGGAGGTATGATAGCCTCTTCGGGTGCCTCCACTGCCCCTTCTGCGGTCCACACCCTAGATAGCGAATCCGCTTTCCGGTTATCCACCCCCGGTCTGAAGGTGATAACAAAGTTGTACTCCTCAAAAAAGAGCATCCACCTCATCTGTCGGGGAGACAGGTGTCTAGCAGCCTTTAAGTATTGTAAATTCCGATGATCGGAATATACGGTGACCGGAAATCTGGCACCCCACAAATAGGGACGCCACTCCTGAAAAGCCTTCTTAATGGACAACAACTCCTTTTCGGCGATATTATAGTTCTTTTCCGCGGGGAGCAATTTCCTGGATAGGTAGGCTACCGGGTGCAGCTGCCCAGTGTCTTTGTCTCTCTGGGAGAGAATGGCCCCAATGGCCTCATTGGAGGCATCGGCTTCCACTATGAATGGGGTATCGAGCTGAGGGTGACGCAACACCGGAGCCGTAGTAAATGCTCCCTTGAGATACCCGAAAGCCTGTTCTGCTTCGGGGGTCCAAACAAACGGCACTCCTTTTCTGAGAAGCCGTGTAATCGGTATGGCAATACTGGAAAACCCATGAATGAAGCGCCTATAGTAATTAGCGAAGCCCAGGAAACACTGGACTTCCCTCACATTACCTGGCACTGGCCACTCCTGCACCGCTTGGATTTTCCGTTCTGCCATACACATACCCTCAGGACGGAGTATAACTCCCAAGAACTCGACTTCCGACACCCCAAACTCGCATTTACTCAGCTTGCAAAACAGCCTATGTTTCCTCAAAACCTGTAACACTTGTTTCACGTGTTCCTGATGACAGCTCTTGGCCTCTGAGTAAACCAAGATATCGTCTATGTACACTATAACTGTTCTGTCTATGTACTCTCGCAAGACGTCATTTAAGAAGTACTGGAATGCCGCCGGGGCGTTACACAACCCGAACGGCATTACCAGATACTCAAAAAGCCCATACCGGGTTTTAAACGCCGTCTTCCACTCATCCCCTTTGCGAATGCGCACCAAGTGATAAGCCCCCCTGAGATCCAGTCGGGTATATATCTTGGCCTCACGCACTTGATCCAACAAGACGGGGATGAGTGGCAACGGGTATCTGTTGCGAACTGTGTTCTTGTTCAACATGCGATAATCACAGCAGGCTCTCAATTCCCCATTCGCCTTCTTTATGAAAAATAACGGTGACGCCGCCGGGGACCGGGAAGGACGAATAAACCCTATATCTAGGAAGTGATCCAGGTATTCTCTGAGGTGTTTCGTCTCAGGTTCCGAGAGAGCATACACCCGACAGGTGGGCATGCTGGCTCCCTCCACCAGATCGATCTGGCAATCATAAGATCTATGGGGTGGAAGTGATTCGGCCTGAGATTTGCTGAAAACATCAGCGTAAGTAGCGTATTCCCTGGGTAGACTCACTTCTTTTTCTGCTGCAGTAGCGGCGACAAAAGGGCAGGCTAAAGCAGCAGCACCGGAGTCCTTCCCCTGAATGCAATTTTCGTTACAGAATTCTGACCTGAAGAACACTGTCTTCTTTTTCCAGTCTATAGTTGGGTTATGAAGACAGAACCACGGCATACCCAGGATCACCTCATACTGAGGGGCCTCAATAATGTTTAAGGCTACGGTTTCTACGTGTCTACCTTCTTCCGTTCTGGTTGTTAGGATTAGGTCCTCTGTTTGTTCAATGAGTAAACCTGAAGTAAGCGGCTTTCCGTCTACCGCCAATACTTCTTCTGGAATCTCCCTAGCCACCTTTGTAATACCCAACTGTTCCACCAACCCGGAATGTATGAAATTTCCCGTCGCTCCTGAGTCCAACATGGCTTTCACCTGATAAAGGCTACGGCCGTTGTCCAACCACATAACCAACTCTATGTGTCTTTAGGTTTGTCCCTGTTGCGTGGTAGCCACAGAAGGGATTCTCCAGAGTTTGCCCTCCGACGTCTCTGGAGCTTCCGCGGAAGCGGAGCCCCCTTCAGGACTGGTGACTACTGCTATATTTTTTCTATAGCGATTGTTTACCCCTGGTTTCTTGGGCCTAGCCGGGCATTCTCGAACATAATGTCCTTTCTTCCCGCAATACATACAGAGCCCCTGAGTTCTCCTGCTCTCCCTTTCAGTACGAGACAACGAGGCACGAATGGCACCTACCTCCATGGGTTCTGGTGCCAGGTCGGTACCTGCCGTCTCTTTCTTGCCTTTTTCTCCCCTAAACCTATCCCCTCCTCTATCTGATATGCGCCCATCTAACCTTAGAGCCAAGCTGACCAGAGCGGCACATGTACGGGGTTGAGGGTCTATGCGGGCTATGACGTCTTTTAACTCATTACAAAGCCCCTGGTAGAAGAGTGACATCCTTTTTTCTTCCGGCCAATCGGCTTCTGCCACCAGCCGATTGAATGAGGTCAAGTAAGTCACCAATTCATTCCGTCCCTGTCTTAGTTCTAGCAACTCCCTGTCTGCACTGAATGTCGTCGTGCGTCTGTCGAAAACTCCTTCCAGAGCGACCCTAAACTCGTCCCAATCGGACAATATCGGATCGTTATTCCTGACCAATGGCACTGCCCAATTGGCTGCATCTCCCGCCAAATAAGAGATGGCAAACGCCACTCTTGAGTGGTTGTTTGGAAAAGAGGATGGTCTACAGGAAAAATGCATTAAGATCTGCGTTAGAAATACCTGAATTTTCTGGGGGTCTCCTGTATAGCGTTCAGGGTTGGCTAATGGTATGGGTGAGGGCACAGTCACATGTATAGGATTAGATCCTGTGCTTACATTGAAGGGGTTTCTAGACAACCTGTCTACTTGATCTCTTAATGCGGCGGTTTCTACTCTGGAGGCTGACAGTTCCTGCTGAACTGCTGCTAGTGCCTGCAAAACGTCCTCCATACTGTGGCCCTATATCCACCCCCCGAACCGGGAGGAGTATTAATACGTGGGTGCGTAATTCTGTCACGATCCGTCCACGGTCCAGTACTCCTCAGGATTCGAGCGATGCCATATGGTATCCACCTCTTGATATCCCCAACTCCTGCACTAAAGGCACGGAGGTATAGAGCGATCAAGTGAGGGAAGGGAAGGAAGGGAACAGCGGGGAGTAGAACCTGTAACGAAAAAATACACAAAGCAATACCTATATCTCTGTAATGCTACTCTCATTCCTTCTCGCTAACCTCAGACCCTTTCTGTGGGCTAACCCTCTGGAAAGACACCGTCTTTCCGCCTATGCCAACATTAGATTAACATCACACATTTTCTCTAGTCCTGGAAGCATAGAGATTTTCTGAGGCTATAGTTTGAACCTGAGCGTTAACAAGCAGTTCACAACATGAGGTCCTAGCAGAGGCAAGAGCTTAAACGTTTACTAACTAACACCACCTTCTCACGTCTGGAAAGAGGGCCCCCTCTATCCGTACCGTTAGAGACTCAACATGACAAAATCATACAGATGAACTGCTTCCAGTTCTGACCAAAAAGTATTTTACTACAGTTCGAAAATCTCGTAGTGAGTCGTTCCTCACTTAAGTACAAAGTCTCGCCACCCCACCTTCTTTTCGAAATATTCCTTTTACTGCAGGAAAATGGGAATCGAGGGGTATATAGTTTTTGGCTGAAAAGTACGAATTATATACACCTCTAACACGCACCCCAGCGCTATGGAAACAAGAAAACTAATTACTACTATGAATCCTGTTACCCGCTCACTGGCACGGGAACCTTAAGCAACTGAGAAACCTGCTGCTTGCTCTTGGGCCCGGGAAACGGTTCCTTAGGGTCCGACTCGGTTCTCTCCTGTCCGAGAGAATGTTGCACTTATCTGTACTCTGGGAGCCTCCTCCGAAAGACGTCTTCCGTCGACGGAGAACCCGCGGACCTGTCTCCGACTCGCTCGCTTCTCCTCCGCGGCTTCTATCGGTTGTAGGCTCCACGCATTCTTTTCGTCCTCACCGGTAGAACGCCATGGCGAGGATGCTTCTCCCACTGGCTCGACGACGGACGTGCTTTTTAGAATTACGCACGGCGTCCATGGGGCGTCTCTTCGGTTTTGTAGGCGTGACTCCTCCCCCGAACTGTGGGCAGGCTGGGAGTTGTAGGCAATGCAGGCGCGCGATTCCATCGCTTGTGCTCTCGGCTTCCTGACAGATATTGTCTCCAAATGCTTACCCTAATATTGGGACTGAAAGCCCCATAGGAGGGTAAGTGCAGCAGACCCCTTCGGTCAGGCTGTAATTGGTGAGGAGAAAAAACAGAGATAACGCCATATGAGTTATCAACGGAATGAAATATAAAGTAATCCAGCCAGGAGGTACAATGGTACCTTATGCGGGCACTGGGTTTACTCAACAAATTACCAGAGGTCACATAGTCATCTATACACGCATTCACACTCTTACTGTATCGTGGTCCGTCCTCCACGTTTCCACCTATATGTGCTCTTGACCCCTCCTCGGCGATGAATGAGTTGAGACAGCACCAGCTACTTATAGTGACTACGGCTGGTGTTAAGTTTTCTAAGCAAAGGTAATTAGCCTCAGGTGTGTATGGATTTCCGTATCCTGTGTCCCAACCCGGTAAGATACTATATTTCCATGGTGTTTGCCTGGGCTGCCTGGCATACCAATGGTGACGGTATGTCCAAAATAGGGGTTTCCGGTGTCCTGGAGATGGGCAGTGCATGTTAGTGATGGCAGAAGGAGTCTTCCGTATAGCCCATGCGTACTGGAGTGGTGTTGGAGCAGAGCGCATGCTTATGGCCGTATAGATTATGCGCATGCGTGTTTTTAGAGATGCAAAACAGCGCTGCTTAGGGATAGTAGTGTTAGCGTTGGTATCATGGATGAGGTGGAAAGGTTTCGCGTAAAGCGCATGTGGGCAGAAGATGAACATGTGTGTTATATACGTCCAAAGAAGGGAGTGCTACCCTTGTGTCATCAGTGAAGGGCATAGTGCTCTGGAAATATTGAGCATAATATGTTAAAACACTCAAGACACAGGCAGAAAGTATATTAATGTTATAATCCCTGATGTCTCAAGGATGTATAGGGAGAACGCTACACCAAAAGAGGTGCCAGTGCTCTTCTTGTCCACATGTGGTGTGATACCGGGTATATACTCAGAAGCAAATGGTGTCGAGGGTAGGTCAGCAGAGACCAATAAAAATGCCGATCCATATTTGTTGTGTGTAACCATATCTGGTTGATATTTAAGATATCAAGAAGTGAGGAGCATATTAGTAAGGTGTTTCTAAGCCAATTATTGAGCCAGCGCTATCCATGGGATCTCATTGTTAAGCCCTTTCTTCCATGATTGTAGGCGATAGACCCCTTTCTCTGCTCTCGGGTATGGAGTGGTTTGGTCAAATCGTTTTTTCCTATACACATCACTTCTAAAACCACCCACTTCAAGTCAGTGTCTTTCTGGTTTTGCTCCAAGAAGTGTCTTGTAAGTTTTGTGTTTGTTTTTTACATCGTATAGTGCTATGGTGTTCGTTAATGCGTGTCTTGATCTTCCGGCTGGTCATTACCACGTACATCAGGTTGCAGGGGCAGGTTAGAAGGTACACTACATTTTCTGTATTGCAATTGCTGAAGCTGCTCAGTTTCCAAGGACGTGTGGTTCCTATATTCACTTCTTTAGATGTCAGTGTTAGAGGGAAAACTACAAAGCCTCCGCATGCATAGTGTCCACTCGGTCTCTGGGTGTTCCAGAGGGTCATTTGGTCCCCCTACTGCTGGGTGGATCCTTGGCATGTACTAGCTCATCTCGCAGGTTTTTGCTTCTCTTGTAAGTGAATAATGGTGGTTCTCAATGTTTCTCAGCACCATCCAGAATATGCCAATTTTTCCTTATGATTTTCTGTACAATGTTGGAGGTTGGTGTGTATGTGGTCACACACACTATTCTGTCAGTTTTCTCCTCATGGTTCTCCAATAGAGCTTTGCGGTTGTTGTTCTGGGCTCGTTTTTTGGCCTTTTTATCAACTTTCTGGGGGTAATGCCGATCCAGTAGTTTGTTCTCAAGATCATTGGCTTGCTCTCATTGAAGCTCTCAGTCTCTGAGCAGTTCCTGCTCATCCAAAGGAATTGGCCCACTGGTAAGTTGTTGCGTAGGGCTTTCGGGTGGAAGCTTTCATATAGCTAGAGGCTATTTTTGTCTGTTGGTTTATTATGTACCTTGGTAGTGATACCACCTGCAGTCATGCTGATGTCGAGGTCCAGGAAAATTGCATGATCTTTGCTGATTGTATGGGTGAATCTAAGGTGTTGGTCTTTACTGTTGACCCATTCCACGCTGCAAACACGGCTTCTGGCGCACTGCCGCTTGGAGGATGAAGTCCACCTGTGTTCTGAGGTCCTCAGGACACAAGAGGACCTCATCGACCCACCAGCAGTGCACCAGAAGCCGTGTTTGCAGAGTGGTGTAAAAGGGGTGTAGCCTCGGACCACCTCTCTGCAACACAGCTATGTGGCGCTTACTGGAGGTGCCTGGTGGGCTAGTTGGCCCCCAGGGACCCTCGGGATTTAAGGGGGCTTAATCTCCCAACTTACAACATGCCAGGGGGCGTGTTTGCACATTTGTTATATCAAGCCCCTCACCCTGCCTGCACCACTGTGCAAACGCGCCCCCCTGGCACGTTATAAGTTGGGGGATTAAGTCCCCTTGAATCCTGAGGGCCCCTGGGGGCCAACTATCCAGCAGGTTCCTCCAATAAGTGCCACAGAGCTGCGTTGCAGAGAGGTGTTCCGAGTCCATGCCCCTTTTTACACCATGCTGCAAAAACTTATTTTTTTTAAAAAAAATGTTTTTTTTGGCCCTGCGGGTCCTTGTGGGAGCCCCTGAGCCAGTCTATGGGTTCAGGGTGTTTGTACCCTGCCCCCTTTTCTTGTTTCACCTTTTGTTTTTAATCGGTTGCCGAGTTACAAAATGGCTACCAACACTTTGGTTTGGAGTGTTGGCAGCCAATCAGAGTGAAGCTCGTGCCCAGGAGCGACTCCTCCTAGGTGCTCAGATATCGATATTTTTGTTTTTGGAATTTCTCAGGAACTACTGAACGGATTTACAGCATTTAAAAAAAAGGTAGCTTTCTGGACCAAGACCTACCTCTTTGCCAAATTTGGTGTAATTCCGTTCAGCGGTTCGGGCTGCAGTCGTGTCTAAAGTTCCTATGGAAATGAACATGGGAAAAACGTGTTTTGGAACCCCCTTTTTTGTTGGCCCCGCTTGCCGAATCACCCCGAAACTTTCAAGGCAGGAGTTGACCGGAGCGCCCCATTAGTTTTGAAAATTTTGCGCAGTTTCGTCAACCAGCGCCAAAGATATTGGCAAAATAAAGAACACTTTTTGAATAGAAACGAGATCCTAACTATAATTATCTACTGGCGACCGCCAGTAGGTAATATATCTATATATACATATGTATATATATATATATATTTCCATCAAAACAATTACGTCGCACTCAAGGGATTTGGTTACAGCAGTTTTATTCGGTGATCTTAGACAGTAAAGGTCGAAACGCGTTTGTGATGTTGACAAGTGAATAAAACTGCTATAACCAAATCCCTGGAGTGCGACGCAATTGTTTTGATGAAAATTTGATACGAGGATTGATTCGTCCTCACACGATTGCACCAGCCATGTTGTGCGTTGCCCTTGGATTCAACTGTTGGCTAAATAGATAAAAGATAATTGTAAAATGCTTTAGAAACAAGAGTCGTTCGTAGAGCTCCTAACAAATGATTTTAATTCGGTGGTGCTATTAGGGGTCTGCCCCTTTAAATGGACACACAACTTTATGGCCCTTTGGAATGCTTCGGATGAAACTCATGGGCTATGTTTTGATTGCAGTGCACTTTGGTTGTTAAATATATTGCAAGATATGAAATAATAAAAACAGATTTTGGACGTCTCTGAGTTGTGCCGCATGCTGATTGAACCAGGAGGCATGTAGATGCAAATTGGAATTGTTTTGGTGAGTCGTTTGACGATCAAAGGTTTCCCACACAGGGTACTGCACTTTAGATTTTTCCGATGGGTGCTCCTTGCACGCAGGAGACTGTTAATGTAACTAGCCTCTCATCAGATCCTATTAACTTTAAAGCAAGAAACTCTACACAAGACCTATTTATGGTGCTGGTACAGGATAAAATAAAGTAATTGGGGTTAGATCATTGAACAAAAGTCTCAGCAGCTGTTCACACCCTTTCCAGATGAGAAGGAAATCATCAAAAAAAACCACCCACATCATCAAATGATAGCTATACATATCTAAAGTACTGGCGAACTGTTACTCACATGAGTCCATGAACAAATAGCATAGCTAGTGGTGAAGAATATTCCTATTGTTGTTCCTGAATTTGGTAATATTTTGTTATTGAACAAAAATAAATTGTTGGTTAGACAGTACTGAATTATGTGGATATAAATTTTGAACCTGATTTCTA
The DNA here is from genome assembly GCF_964204655.1 of Triturus cristatus. NCBI lineage: Eukaryota > Metazoa > Chordata > Amphibia > Caudata > Salamandridae > Triturus > Triturus cristatus. Next base: position 1,029,170,981 of record NC_140582.1, read on the forward strand.
GATTTGCTTTTGAATCTCTCCCTGATGACTTGTGAGCTTACTCTTTGCATTTACGACCTGCAGCCACACCATATGTACTGGTCCTTAATCCCTTTAGGGGGGTGTTGGCCAGCATCCGGCACCAGCACTACCTCCCCAGTATGCCTATACTGGGTAAGGGTGTAAAGGCCTTTATGTAGATATTACCTTGGGCTGCTTGGTAAGAGTATTTATTTTTCTTTTACTGCAATGATGACCAATGCGCAGGGCTCGCTGATGTCATTACAGTGAAGAGAAAATAAAAAGTGCTCTTTTTACTTTCACTGAATCAGTGCTAGGGCCATATCTCAGCACCTGAACACTGATTCTTTTGGGAGAAATATAGTTGGAAAGGGGTGAATCCCCGTCTCTAATGATATCTCTGCCTAGTGGATCTCTGCTTGGGGATCTCCACAGGAGTGCTATTCCCAAGCAGGGATCCACCCACTAGACACCAGGGATTTTCACATAGTGACTCCATGGGCAAGGACTTGTGCTCCCCCTAACCTCCTATAAAATTCAGCCTTTCTGCCCCCCCCCCCAGGGGAGGCAGATGGGATAGTTACCCCCAATCTGCCCACTAGACGCCAGGGAATATAATTATTTTTTAAACTATAGGGGTAGGACTGCCTGGCATGGGCATAGCCATGCCCCCACCCCAAATAAATATTTTGACAGACTTTCTGCCCCTCCAAGAGGGGGGGATGGGTGCAATTACCCTCAATTTGCCTCTGGTGAGACATAAAGCTCATTAGACACCAGGTACTGAATTATGCTGGATTTTTTGGGGGGAGGCCGTCCTCACCCGCACCCTGGGGTCCAATAGACTTTCTTCTCTGGGGGTATTTTCCCCAATCAACCCTCATGTGTGGGGCAGAAAGGCCACTAAACACCAAAACAAACAAAATGAGTTGATGGCCTATCCTGGCAATGAGAAATGCGCCCGACGCAGAAAGTGCAATAGCTTTTTTCTGCCCCCAGGGGACAGATAGGAGGTTTCTCCCTAACAGGGCGGTTGCACCAAATATGACCCTCGTGGGGTAGAAAGCCCACTTGACACCAAACATTTTGCATCTGGGGCAAATGAAAGGGACGCGGGCATCAGTCTCTAACATTAAGCCACACTCCTACCCCAAAGGGGACAAACAAGGATTTTGGCCTCCATGGAGAGCAGCAAGGGAGTTAACCACCAATTTGGCCTTGGGGGCAGAAAGCCCACTGGATGAAAGGACTATTTTGTTTTTAAATTTGACAATGGGGTGGGTTTGGCCCATCCTGATATCAGGCCTCACTCTCACCTCTAAAGACTCAACAGTCTTTCTGCACTCCTGTAGACTATAATATTCCATCCCACGGGCAAGTGAGAGGACATTTGATTCTTTTGGGTGTTGTTTTTCCGTATAGGTCAGAAGAGTGAGGCTAAACTCAAATATCTTTTCACATGGCATGGTGAATGAATGGCTGTATGTTGTGGGCTTGGGAAGGCCACCACCTGGAGAAAACTACCAGACCTAGACATTTCAGAAAAGTTGTATTTCTTTGAAGTAAACTTCTGTAATACACAGCGATCTATAACATTCATACTGCCCAAAATTTCCCAACTTGTTCTCATAAATGCTTGCATGGGTGGGCCTGGTGTCTACAACAGGATAAGCTCAAAATGCAATGTGGAAACATCAGTTTTTTATTTTAAAAAATGAAACTGATTTGGCAATTGGGGAAGTTGTATTAACTGGAGCCTGGCTCGGCTGCCACCTAGGGTAACCTGTCAAACCCACACATTTTTTAAAAGAAGACGTACAGGGGATTCCAGGGTGATGTGCTTTGCATGGAACCCATAAGGTTTTCTAAGCCAGAATACCTCAAACTTTGCCTAAAATAATGAATTTTCCTTGCATTACTGTGATGGAGCATCCAGAATCAGGAGGAATCTACAAATTTTGAAAAACTAGCATTCCCCCACTGGTCCCGATCAAAAACGCTTTCCCACTTGAGTGGATGAGCCTAGAGACAACGACAGGAAAGCATCAAACAAGGATAAACAAAAGTCCCATAGTGGCCATGGTTTGACCTGTTCCTGTCACCCACACTAGGCCAGCCACACAAGTGGGGCAGTGGTTTTATCGGGAGAAGTGGAGGAATGTTGGGTGGTAGGAATTTTGTGGATCCCTCCTGATTCCGGAAGTTTCTATCATGGAAAAGTAAGGAAAATGCGTAGTTTGCCATAGTTTAAGGTTTGCAAGGCATTGTGGGTAAGAATGTTTCATGGGATCCATGCAAGGCGCAACACCGTGGAAAGCCATGACTGCCTAGTTTTCATAAATGTATGTTGTTGGTAGGTTTCCATGTGTGGCAGCCCAGCAGGGCCCCAAATACAACAGCTTCCTTTATCGACAATCTCTCTACGTAGAGCCTTTGGGTCTTTTGTGTAGTGGCCTCTTGGCCCGCCTACAAAAGCGGGGTACCGTTGTTATCAGTAGACATGTGGGAACTCTGAGTGGTACACAATTTGAGGATCCCCACACATTCTGGAACTTTCTTGTGCATGAAAATGAGGAAAATGTATGTTTTTAGTTAAAGTTTGAGGTTTGCATTCGATTTGGGCTGCCATGACGAGGGACACAATTCACAGCTACCCATTTTGCAAAATAAAGGGTCAGTTTTGATTGGAAAATATGATGTGTCCATGTTCTATTTTGGGCCCTTTGCTGTAGAGGGCACCAGACCTACCCACACAAGTGAGGTACAACTTTTATCGAAGACTTGCAGGAATGCTGGGTGTAAGGAAGTTTGGGTCTTCCCCTCATATTCCAGAACTTTCCATCACACAAATGTATGCAAACTGTGTTTTTTTAGACAAGGTTTGATGTTTGTAAGGGATTCTGAGTAAAGAAATTTGGGGAGAGCCACGCAAGTTCCCCACACCCTGGATTCCCCTAGGTGTATAGTTTTCAAAAAATAAAAATGTGCTAGGTTTGCCTAGATGCTGCCTGAGCTGGGACCGAAAATCGACATCTACCAACAATGGGAAAAAAGGGTCGGTTTGGAGTGGATAAATGTGATGAATCCATGTTGCATTTTGCCCACTGCACGCAAGTGAGGTACCATTTTTTTGGTAAGACAAGACATGTGGGAACATAGAATAGTAGAACATTTGTTGTTACCAATTGGATTTCACTGCCTTTGTGCCTTTCAAATGTAAGCCAATGTGTAAGAAAAAAGACATTTTGAAAAATGCTCTCTGAATCACATGCTAGCATAGATGCTCACAAATTCAGAGATGTACAAATAACCACTGCTTCTGAACTTGATATCTTGTGCCCATTTCAGAAATACATAGGTTGCCTCAATACCCTTTTTTCACTCCACGGTTTTCATCATAGGATTTGGCGTATATTTCGAACACAATGAAAAATCATTGAACTGTGCAGCGCAGTTGTTGACTCTGGGTACCCCGGTCTCATTGAGAACCTACAAACCATATATATCACGGCAACCAGAAGAGTCTAGCAGACATAATAGCATACTGCTTTGTAAAACAGGACAAAAAGTTACAGATGAAAATGTCACAAATGCCCGTTTTTTTCTACCTATTTTCAATATTTTTTATTTCACAGTTTGTTTCTTTGGGAAAACCTTGAGGAATCTACACATGAGCCTTTGCTGAATTCAGAATTGTCTACTTTCTGAAATATACGACTTTGTTGATTCACCCATGGATTTCAGACTGTTTTCAACCACAAACTGGAAGTATTTCAAAAGCACAAAAAAACTGAAAAATGCGCTATCCCTTCAAAAGGCCAAAACTGGTAAAACGGTATTTTATTGGAAACAGCTCTGCATGTTTCTGAAAGCTGGGAATATGGTGAATTTAGCAGAGAAACTCTTTTGTTGGAGCCAATTTTCCTAAAAATAATTTTAAAAAATTGCTTTATTATGGCCATTTTCTCTGTCCCCTCTTGGGGAATCCACAAATTCTAGGTACCTTTAGAATCCTCAGGATACTGGAAAAAAGAACACAACTTTGGTGTGGATACCGTATGTGGGAAAGAAGTTATGGAGCCCTAAGCGCAGACTACCCCAAATATCCCCAAAAAGGCTCTGCACTGGACGCGGAAAGCACCAGCAGTTAAGAGGTTAACGATGGTCCACCTGTCTGATCTTTTCAGATTGAGATTCGGACTACGCTGAGAACTATCACAAAGAGCAGGGGATTTACAGAACTTACAGGCACATGCATCATCATAGGGTTTTGCGATTCCTTAATAGCGATTATTAAGGAATCGCAATTAAGGAATAGCAAAACCCTATGCATGTAGGAATCGCTAAAGAATTAGCGATTCCCACAAATTCCTTAATTGCGATTAGCAAATTGCGATTCGCAATTAAGGAATGTCTTCCCATTCATTCCTATGGGCCTCCAGGCCCATAGGAATGAATTAGAGATTGCGGGAGCAATTTGCGAGTACCAGTAGGTACTCGCAAATTGCTCCCGCAATTTCGATGGTGCAAGGGTGTCAAAATGACACCCTATTGCACCCATGTATGTTCACTCTGCACAAATGTTGCATACACACATGCTCTAAGGGCATGTGTGTGGGCAACATGTAACTTAGAAAAATGCAAAGAAGTGCATTTTTCTAAGTTTTCGCAAATTACCATGAGGTCCAGCCTCATGGTAATTTGCTCACGCTATTAGCGAAATCGCTATTTTTTAAAGTGTAATGCATTGCATTTAAGGAATCTCAATTAGGGATTCCTTAAATGCAATCGCTATTTAAGGAATCCCAATTTAGAGATTCCTTAAATAGCGATTTCTGCATTTGGGATGATGCATCCCAAATGCAAAAATACCGGGAGCAAAGGGTCAGATTCTGAGAATCTGCCCGTTTGCGACCGGTATTTTGCTTGATGCATGTGCCTGTTAGTCCGGGAGATCCTGATGATTAGAATAGTCCCTTGGTCAGGAAACACCCAAACAACTGAAAAGGGGATTACATTGTGATAACATTTAGGAGGCCGGAATATCTAAAACATATCATAATTATATTAAATCACACAACCAAGCCACCAAGCAGAATTGTTGCAGTCCCCTTGGGATTCTTCTCTAAATCAAAGGATTTCTTAAGAGAGAAGGGGCTTTACCAAACAAATCGGTGTATCAATGACCTAGTGTATGATAATCCCATCTAAAATAGATTAACGCATCTGTCAACATTAGATTATCAAGACAGACTTGGAAACAGTATTGTAGCATCCTCTACTATTATCAGAGGTCGTCTGGTGATGGTGATATGCCTCTATTATTGGAAGCAGAAACTTAAAAGTAAAACTTACAGGTTATAACGCCACATACTGTTGAATATATAGGATAAGGGGTCAGCAGAATTAGGCAAACTACACAGTTTAAAGACGAGGGGGCAGATGTATGAGCCCCTTGCGCCACTTTTGCGTCACTTTTCCCATGTTAAAAGTGACGCAAAAGTGGCGCAAGGGGCTCATAAATCTGCCCCGGGGTTTATAACATCAACTGATTCAATTCACCTTCCAACTTGGAATGTTGCAGGAGTGCAAGCAAATTATCAAACATAAGCTTGTTAAATGATCTTAAGAATTTTTACTATTATTTGTATGCAAGAAACGTGAGCCACGGTTAACTACTCTGTAGATGGCTTAACTACTCTTTAGATTGCTATAAAATATACAATACGCCAGAGACTTCATCAGTATAAGGTGTGGTAAAGGGATGCCTAGCAATTCTTATCTGAGCCCATCTGCCAAAAAAGATAGTATGGTCTCGATCGGATTTTTAAATATTATGTTTCTGCATTTATGTAAATAAAGAGATTATACTCATCGTAGGAAGCTGGCTCTTTAGTATGATATAACAGAAAAAGGTATACCATGCAAAGAGCCCAGGTATTCCCTTACTATTTGACAGGGGCTTGCTTTAGCAGTCCTAAGGTGCTTTTCTAGGGGGTAGTGTGGTCAAGCAGCCTTAAGCTTATCATAAAGGAGTGTTAAACACCCGCAGCGCGCACACATCCAATAAAAGATACGCACAACTCCATAAGGAGATCCACACTAATTTATAAAAATAACACTTATTTTTAAATAACTATAAGCACAAGGATCGTGAAAATCAAGTAAGTACTTTTTAAAATAGCAGGATAAAAAAAACTGGATTTTAATACTTTAAATCGTGATTAAAGCACTTTGATGTGATGTTAAGCTATGGAGAGAACATATGCTGCATATGGTCACTTAACAAGATAATTACGGGATCGTTTCCCGGAACTTAAGGTGAGTATGGGGCAAGGTCCAAGGCAGCACCAACAGGTCAGCTCAGGAGGCACCAGAGCATCCAGGTGCAAAGGTGTGTTTTTCAGTGTCAGGTGATTTTGATATTTTAAATCATAATTGAAGCATTTCGTGGTAATGTTAATCACTGGAGGAAAAACATGTATTTCATTTAGGCACTTAACAGTGACTTACGGGGCAAATCTTCTGGACTTGGAGTGAGTATAGGGCAAGGTCCAAGGCAGCACCAACAGTAAACTTCGGGCAGCATAAGGCGACCAGGTGCTGAGTTGCCTTATCGCATCGGGTGCCCCATTGAATGAATGAATGAACAAACGTATTTGGTATAACGCACAGCTACTCAAACTAGAGTGTACTGGCGCTGAATGCGGACAAGTTGGCAGGTCAATAAAGCATAAGTTAGTTTTTGAAAAGCCAGGTTTTAAGATCTTTCCTGATGCTTAAAAGATCTGTCTTGGCTCTCAGCGAGGCCGGAAGACTGTTCCATGATTTTGCACCAAGGAACCCGAAAGATCTGCCCCCCATATGAGCCAGACGAATTTTGGGTGTATGGACGAGGTCAGCATTGGAAGAGCTTAACGTCCTTGTTGGCTTGTAGTGATTGACACTCTTATTGAGGTAGTTAGCGCCTCTGCCATGGAGTGCTTTAAAAAGGATCACCATGGCTTTAAATTTGATCTTTTCCTTCATACGCAACCAGAGCAAGGACTTCAGGATGGGAGTGAAAGGGGATCTGGGTTTCGGTCTCAGGACTGCCCTTGCTGCAGCGTTTTGCACCACTTGCAGACACTGAGTAAGGTAATCAGGCAGGCCAAGGTATAGGCTATTCATGTAATCCTATTTTTGATGTCACCAAGGCTTGAACCACAATCTTCCTACTGTCCTGTGACAGTAATAGGAGGAATTTTTTTAACATACTGAGAGTACCGAAACAGGAACCGATCTGTGCTTGAATCTGTGGACCCATAGAGAGGGTGTTGTCAATGCCTAGGTTTTTAACCTTCTCCTGGGCTAAAAGGGAAGGGGACAATTTATCTGGCCACCATGTACTCCAATTACACATGGCAGGTTGGGCAAAAAATGCAACCTCTGTGTTGTCTGGGTTACACTTCAGCTGATTTATTTTGAGCCAGTTAAATACCTTTGTGAGGCAGAATCTAATATTGTCTCCATCAAAGTCGGTTTCTTTTTCACATGTAAAAATCAGTTGTATGTCATCAGCGCAAGAGATATTCTTAGCACCCTCTTTCTCTACTAGAGGTGCAAGCGCAGATAGATAAATATTAAAGAGGGTGGGACTGAGACGAGAGCCCTGGGGTACTCCCACATTCATGTGAGGCATTGGAGATGAAAACAGTGGCATCAAAATATTGTGTGATCTATTTTCCAGGAAAGAGGTCATCCAGGCCAGTGAAGTCCTACCCATACCAACATTCCGTAGTCTGTCAAGGAGTATCTCATGTGGGACTGTATCGAAGGCCGCCGATAGGTCAAGTAAAATTAAGACTGTCCTACCTCCGTGATCTAGTTTTTCCTTAATGTGCTCTGTCACTTCCAACAGAGCAGATTCTGTACTATACTTTGTCCTAAAACCAGATTGAGAGACATGCAACAGGTTTCGGTCTCCAATGTGCTCTACGAGTACTCTGTTTACATGTTTTTTCTAGGACCTTAGATAATGCAGGGAGGGGGGAGATAGGCCTGTAATTGGCTAGATCTTTGTGGTCAGGAGTCGGCTTTTATAGGAGGGATAGGATTTTATCCTGCTTTCAGATATACTGCATTTTACCAGATGAGAAGGATAGGTTAAGTACCTTGTTGATAGTGGGGTAGATAGTAGATGCTAAAGGTGCTAATAGTTAATCAGGGCAGGAGTCAACTGGGGATACTAGCAGTGTGGGGGTCTGCGGGGAGCAAAGCTTTTTATTCTGAAATTGGTAAAAGATCTGATCCTTCACTGGTATTTTAGGACTGTTGGATTTCAGTGATCTTATTGTAGAATGATAATGCAACCTACTTAGCCCACTTCGCTAAAAGTGGGGCTTCTTTCTTAGCAGCCTTCGGGGAAGTAAAAATTGTTACTATTTAAAAAAAATATATTTTCCCTTGTTTTAGGCGTGTTCAATCTTATTATGGAGGAAATGTTTTCAGGCTTCTCTCACTTGCTTGTAGTGGGTGTTCAATGCTGCTTTATAAGTCTTCTTATCTTCAAGAGTATAGTGTTTCCGCCATTTCCTTTCAAGACTTCTACAGGTAATTTTTCCTATTTTGGCAAACAGGATGAAACACCTTTGTGTTTGAAAGTATATAAAAACTCAGCTGTACTTCTATGGCTATCGTTGGTTCTTCCTCTTGTGAATCAAACACATTATAATTGAAGTTTATGAGGGTACAAAAGTGCCCTTGTTGACATGGTCACCCCCCACCTTTTGCCTGGTAGATGATGTGACTGCTAACTAGTTTCCCAAAGCTATGCAATTGATTCCCCTAATTGGCGATACCTTTAGAACACTCTAAGTCTCTAGTAAATGGTACCCCTGGTACCGCTGAGGTATTAAAGAGGGTCTCACAGGGCTGCAGCACAAATTTTGCCACCCTAAGGAACACCTCACCAAGCTCATGTACACTGCCACTGAAGGCTGAGTGCCTTGGTGCAGACAAAAGTGAAGACATGACATGTGCTGCCTGCCAACACTGCATGCAGTATAAATAAGTCACCCCTACAGCAGGCCTTACCGCCCTCAGGCAGGGTGCACTATACTACATGTAAGGGCATAACTGCATGAGCAGGCATGCTCCCCAGCACTGGTCAGTTCCATTACTGCCAATACAAGTAATCAGGGAACCCATTTTAAAAGCATGTGCTGGACACTGGTGAAAATAAGTTCCCCAGCTACACGAAGGCTACACTACAAATAGGAATGTTATGTATCAAACATCTTGTATTAATAATCCTACACTGATGCCAATGTCTGATTTAGTAATACCTGGAACCAGAGGGCACCTTAGAGGTACCCCCTGAAAACCTACCAGTTACTGGTGGCTGACCGACTGGTTTTCAGCAGCCATCCATCCGAGACATGTTTCTGACCTCTAAGGGTGAGTGTGTTTGCTGTCAGAGGGCCATAAACCAAGCCTGCATAGGCACATGGTGCCATGCACCGCTGTGTCACTATAAGTACTCCCTTGATTAACCAGTCTGCCATTAGAAGATGTGGCTAACTGGAACAGTATGCTGATGGTGGATAGATGGTATGCCCTATTTGAAGTAATTAACACCACCTATGCGTGGGGAAGGAAGCATGTCCTTTTGTTATTATATTCCCTCACACACCCTAGTGGTGTCATGCTTCATCATCGGGACACCGCGACGCCTAGAAGTCAGGGTGGGCTCGACCGTTTTTCAGGGAGCACTTACTGAGATAGTTTTTGGCCAGGGGGATAAAGATTAAGAATCAATGTCAGACCCCAGTTTCCCTTTATTCTTGGGTCTGGCAAGGATAATAAAAACAAAAAGTTAGGGGTTTCTAGGGATATTATGGTCCTAGGACCCTATTGCCAACATGCTTCTGTCCCTTGCTGCCCCATAAAGGGTGCTTGGACTTTCTTCAGGGCGTGGGTCCCCTGGGAAATTAGAATAGTTAGAGAATTTCCCTATACTACTTGGCGATAAGGGCAGGTAGCTGCTCCTTATAAACGAGACACTTGTCGTCAAAATCACTCCATCTCTTGGAAAGAAAAGAGGGGAGACAAGACAGACAAAGTGCAAACTCGTTACATCCTAATGACTAATTGAATAAAATTAAAATATATATCACCGTGTTCCACACATCATTGTAAGTGAGAAGAAATAGAATGTGCGCGTGATTGTAGCACATCCTCTCGTACACATGCCACACTCTTTGTAGCGCGTGAATTCAAGGGTGGTCGTTTACCGCATCCTAATTTCATACACTCCTTGGTGCGTGACTTGCTAGTATCAGTCATATTAATCAGACATACTAACATGAAAACACGAGAACACCACAAAAGTGCCCATCTCTCATTCCTGTTTCAAGTGTAGTCCACACATTCTCATATTCATTCATTTTGTATACATTTCAGCTTACCCCAACTTAGGAGAGGATTTGCCCCATGTGGGACCTCAATAAGAGGGGTAGCCCTGTAGTCAGACTCTGCAGGTCAGAAAGATTCGAGGATTCCAAGACAAGTAAAGCCGAAGGCACGGGTATGATTTTTCGTTAGTGGTGGCCAGGTGAATGGTGTCGAACCCGGGAGGTAGTGGGGGAAAGGGAGGGAAAAACGCCCACCAGGACGGAAACACAATAATTAATGGTCTGCGCCTTAGACATGCCCCAAAACGTACCTTCTTGTACAATGTACATGTGGAGACTACTCACGCCATCAAGGGTCCTGCCCCGTAGAAAAACCTAATCGGTTGAGGTTCCCACCGCTTGGAGTAGCCGCTGTGTCTGCGGCCATGGCTTTTTACTGATGTACGGAGCTTCGATGGGAATCTAGCCCGCCTGCTTCCGGGGACGTGTGGCCACGCCCATTGATGGAAGAGCGTTCCTTGTGTGTTCCGTGCTTGGAAGCCTGGGAATTGTAGTCTCGGGTGTTTCAAAAGCACGTAGTTCAATTGTTAATGAAACGCTCTTATATGCTAGTTCTTTGCGTACAAATGAAAACCTCGGTCCTAATTGGAATTTTACATATAATCTCAGCCATTGTACGTGCGTACGATTAATTAGTTGGCCATTCATCACATCATCCAGTTCTTCTATTTAAATGTCAAGATAACTCCCAAACCTTTTCAGCTTAAATCAGTTGACTAATAAAGTTATATTGACATAACTATATTTACCATCAGTCATGGTGCATATTCATGTCTGACCTGGAGTCTGTTGTTTGTTGATATGATTCAAACCGTGAGGTGCAGTTATAAAAATGGGGATTTAACTGTCACCTAAGATGTATCTAGTATTTAATCATTATCGTCTGTAAGACCTGAACTATAAATTTCTCACCTACACCATATCTCGCTGCTCATATGGATCTAATCTACTGACTTGAGAATCCGCCCCTAGGAATGGTCTTATTTATTTTTATTTAATTGGTTCCACGGGATGCTGTCTTTCAGACCGGAGATATGAGTTTTTAATCTGTAAACCCTTCTCTGTTCTCGTTCTTAAAGGGTCCTGGTTATATATTTCTTTGCACCGCTGCCCACAGGATGACCTGCAGATTAGCATTCCAGGGCCGGGTAGCTGCAAAGAGGTCCACTGCCTTTGGTATGTGAATCTCTCTTTTCTTACCAGAGAGGAAACCAGCCCTCTTTGTCCACAACCCTTTGGCACCTGGTCAGGCTGGAAAATAGCTTGGCAAGACAAGAGTGTCCACCCTCAGGTGGGTACCACCCCTGAACTGGGCTACCTGAAGTGGATGCCACTTTTCAGAAGTGACCATCTTGGTGATGGCAAATTTAAGATTTCTGAGACAGGGTTATGCTCACTTTCCCCAAGAAGTGGTCATATAGGGGATGCAGTGACCCCAGGGGTAAATAGCACACTGGCTCCTATCCTATACTTCCCTAATGCCCCTAAATACAAACATTCAGTATTTAGGAGAGCCCTTGCATCAGGAAATCAGATCCTGATGACCTACGAAGAAGAAGGACACTAAAGAGTGGCAAAAGCAGAAGACTGAAGAAGAGCAATTGACTTTGCACCAGACATGCGGGCCTGTCTGCTGTTACCTGTTGAAACTACACCAAAGACGTCTCGTCCTGCAGCTGTTGTGCCTCCAAAGCCTGGGACAACTGTCTACATTCACTAAAGATTCAAGGACTCCTGTCTCTGCATCTTGAAGGCACCCCAAACAAGACGACGGGACTCCAATATCGCAAAGAACCACTGCACTCACACTTCCTAGCCCAAACTGAAGTGGGCCAATGAAGCCAGCGTGGTACCCCAGCCCCCCAGAGACAAAGCCCACCTAGCTTTTGCCCACTTTGGACTTCCTGATGTCGCCAGTGGCGAAAATCTTACGCCTAAAGACACCTCTGCACCCGTCACCCCTGGTCCCTGGAGAAGAGGACCAAAAGCATCACCACGTCCCTAAGCACTGTCCGAATTTGCAGTCCCTTTTCCGATGGACTGATCTCCATAGAGATTGCCCCTATTACTGTGGACTCTCTCAGTCCTGTTCAATCCACCTCGTTCCACCGCGGCTGCTTTACCTTTTGAGCAGAGGGCTGGATTAAAACTCCTTTCCTCACTTCCGCCTGGCTACTCACCCCGGATGTAAGTGCACAGTCTAGTCTTCAGGTGGTCCACTGCCTATTTAACCATATGGCAGAGCGGACGCGCAGCGGACGTGCCAAAGGCAAGCCTGTATGCGCCCGTCAGCGTCCCGGAGGTGGCCGGCGCTGGCTAGGCTGCCCTTTTTTCTAAAGACAGAAGACAAATTCTGTATTATGAGCGCAATGATCTGCTCAGTCTAAAAGTTTCTTGCCTATGCCAATGCTCAGTTGCTAATTTAAATACTCAGGAAAAATGTCAATGTCAAGAGAGTTTGTGGCCGAGAAGATATTGTGGGGTGTCGTCAGTTCCATTCTCTTCATTCAAAGTATGTAGAAGCGCTTAACACAGTGCTTTTGAGGTACAGCTTTAACCTTATAGAGGCTCAAGGGACAATTCTGTGGACCTTGTTGACATTTACTGGAAGAGGAGATTCAACAACCACCAGCCATATATTAATCTCAGATAATCACATTGCATATGCCAGAGGTTGGAGGGTTACTAACACAATTTGGGGCAATCATAATCCAGTAATGTTTGAGTTGACTGTTCCCTTATTGAAAGCTCCTCCAGAAATCTCTAGAAGTAATAAGAACGTTCACAGAAAGAATGGGTTTCATATAGAATGATCGGGGTTGTTGGAAGGGGTGGAATGGGCCACAACACTTAGTTGGCTATGGAGGTACTATCTGCCTACTTGGATGCATCTGTGAGCAAGTTAAAGTTTTTGTGCTGCGCAGATGGGGCCCACAGGTAAGGGGGAGGATTCTCCATGGGTTAGCTCAGTGGCCCATGAGAGCATAAACAGAAGGATCCAACTGGGTTCAGAGAGGCATGTAACTGGCAAGTGTATTAGATATGTTATCCCTAAGGTAGGCTGAGGTAGCACTAAGGGAAGGAGGGTATGTAAGTAAAAGGTAGGGCATGTACTTTTATGGTTTTCATGTACTGGTAGTGACAAACAGCCTATTTTGTTTTTCACTACTGTGAGGCCTACTCCTCCCATAGGTTAGAATTGGAAATTCCGTAATGCACTATTGAGCTATAATTACTGATCAGAGAGGACTAGATTTTTTATGTTCCATATGTTTGGAATGTGTAGTGTAGGCTAGGGAAAGACTGGAAACCAGAGGCCAAGGAAGGTTCACCAATCCAGTTCTTTATATCGGTGGGACCCACACCCACATCAAGCTCCTGTCTGGCTCTGGACCAGCAGGCAACCGACAAACCTCTCTGCTCTAGAACCAGACCATCATTTGATGCGGTCAAGGTTCCAAACAGAATGTAAATGTGCATACGAAACATAACCATGTGTAACACGTTACCCTTAAAGAAACATAATGAATTAAATATTAACTAAAACGTACATACACATTTAACTGCTAATACCACAACACCCCCCTTCCCTACACAAAACAAAAGTATCAAGTTAGAATAAAATCACCCCATTTAGAAAGCAATTGGATAGTGTGCTGGCTGTGAGAGCATAAAGCTTCCTGGTATGATTTGCTCTGAGCCAATACAGTAGGATAATTGGAGTCAACTGCACCACCTTTATCAAATGCACCCCTGACAGCAGAATCACTGCTGCCCACATCGACATGAGTAGCAGACGTGGAGGCTGCCACATCAGAGGTGCTGCAGTCTTGAAACCCTGCGGTAGACATGACCCCTCAGTCAACATCATAATTCAAGATAGAACCATCATAAAGAGCTCTGTCAGAATACATGCACCTAAATATGCCCACTTGACTTTCTGTTAACCGAACAAGCCTGTCCTTATTCCACCAACCTCTCCCATCCAGTTACACAGAAGCTTTACTAACTCTAGTGACTTGTAAAGATAAAGAGAACTTAGACTGACCTTTACAAACCCTATAGGGTCTCTTGATTAGCACCCAATCATTTAAAGCCATTTGGATACTTTTAGCCCCTGTCCTGCTATCATACTGAGTCATCTGTGTGAGCTGCTTGGCAGCCACTCTGTCTCTAAGAAGTTGAACATCTTCCCTCTCACTACTCACCATGGCAAGCCACAACCCAACAGAGAAATTCAAAAAACACTTTTGCATAAGCTTTGATCTGGCTTCCCTGCGTCTGAGAGCTTTAAAGGAGTAACTCCTGTGGTAGAATGAGATGTGAGCTACGCCCAAACCTTTTCCTGCAAAACATCTGAAACATCAATTTTGCTGCAAATGCTGTCTGAATCCCTTCTTTGAGAAAACAGTTAGCTAACCCGTTGGAGGATGAACTATACAATGCCACTTGAGAGTGTTTAATATCATACTTCCTCACAAAATCCACAATCTGTCTAGAGACAAAATACATGCCATTGTCTGTAACTAATTTGTAGGGTGAACCTTCCACCTTAAATATATTCTCAAGAAAAGTGACCGCCGTGGAAGAGCTGAGCGCCTCTACAAAAGAGTAATACAACCACTTCGAAAAGTAGTCGTTGGCTACTGAAAGATAACTTTTTTCAGATGGAAGCAGATTAAATGGCCTAGAAAAAACCAAAGCGATCTTTTCCCAGGCTTTATCAGGAAAAGGGACTGGAAATAACAGTTTTCTAGATACTTTCCAATACTTGCCAGAAACGACACATTGAGGGCATACACCAACAATATTAGAGACTTGCTTATCTAATGAGCCATTTTAATGTTTTTCTCTCTAAACTGGGCAGGTGGAACAAATAGCTCATTCTTAATGCAAACCCCATTTTCAAATGAAAGTTTCTCAGCAACTTTGCAAACTTCCTTATCTCCCCAGTGAGATTTTTCTCAGATGACCACTTAGTTCAAACAAACTAGTCCTCTTTACTCACAACCTCCTCCTCAGCCATGGCTGCACACCACTCATCTTGAGTTACAATCCTTAGGCAAGCAGAAAGCACATTCACAAGACCCACAACACACTCCATGCCGCAATCATCAATGTAATCTCTGTTATGAGGAAGAGGAAGGCGGGACAAGCAATCTGCACGAATGTTCTTCCCTTCTTGAATGTACTTGACCACAAGGTCATACTCCTGTATGTTTGACAACAACCAAACCAAATACAGCATTAACAGAATCATTCCAATCAAATGTAATACCTTTCTTGAGAAGAGACCTCAAGGGCTGTATAGTTAGAGCATAACCTGGCACAAACTTGGCATAATACTCACAGAGGCCAAGGAAGGAGCGTAGAGTGTCCTTATCAGAAGGTGGAGGTGCTTTTTTAATGGCCTCTACATTGCAAAATCTTGGCTTAATTCCCCTCTCAGAAATAATGGTGTCCTAAATACACAACTTCTTGCACAAGAAGCTTGCACTTACTAGGCTTCACAGTCATCCCTCTTGTTTATAAAGTACTCAAAACCTTATTCAGCATTTGTATGTGTTTTTCTTTGGTTTATCTGAAAATCAAGATATCATCTTGAAAAGCCTGCACATGTGGCATATCACCAGATAACCCATCCACGCACTTTTGAAAGACACTTGCAGTGGATGCAAGTCCAAATGGTAGTCTAAAATATTTGAATGCTCCAAATGGAGTCACAACGACGGTAAGTGACTGTGACTCTTTATTAAGCTGAATCTGGTGATATGCTGAATTCAAATTGATGGTAGAAAAATACTTTGAACATCCAATGTTCGCAATCATCTCCTGTATGTGTGGAATTGGATAGCAATCTACCAAGATGTTCTGGTTAAGCGACCTCAAGTCCACACATAGTCGGAGATCACCAGTCTTCTTCTTGGTCAAAACAACTGGAGAAATCCACCCCAATGCCTCAATGGGTGCATTGGTCCCCTCAAACTTTAATTTTTTCAATAGCAACTTAAGATCCTGCCTTATGCTTAGTGGCACTGGTCTCTCACTGTGTGCACTACTGGCGAGCCATTTTTCTTGAGCTTAAGGCAGTGCTCAAAACCCAGTACGATGCCCACTGCATCATTAAAAACACCAAGATATGACACAACCATACTGTCAACAATATTATCTCCCACCTCCAATAATAACAAATCATCATGTGGTTCCCTCAATAAAATGGGAGGATCTTGATCTGGACGCAAAATGATGACCAAACTTGCAAGATCTTTCCACCCTACTATGTCTCTTCCATTCACAGCAACACAGACCTTTGTGAGAATGGACCTTTCTAAACGTACCAATGTAGACCAGAAAAATCCAATAAGGTCATTCACACTCAGATTGCTACCCTTAACCTTATCAAGAGAGCTGCCCGTGCTAGAAGCATTCCTGCACACACCTTGAAAATGACCAATTTTACGACAGGGATTACATTTTCTACCCATCGCAGGGCAAGATGGATTATTCCCTATGTGATTCTTCAAACCACAATGAAAGCTGGCCACGACCCTGATGACTACACTGTGTTTTTTTTTATATAACTGTTTGCTATTGACGGCACAAACAACCTCCTCCTCCATAAGGCAACTAACTGATGATTGAGTTTGCGCATTATGATTAGTAAGCACTCTAGAAATGACACTCAATCTTTCTATGCTTCTCGCGGCATCAAAAGTTTCAGCAAGGATAGGATTGCAAGTCAGCAAGCGTTCCTCCACCTTTTTCGAAGAACAATAGAGAACAAATTGGTTGTGCATGTAAATGTCAACATTTTCACTAAATTCACACTTATCAGCCAAGATCTATAAGGTGGCAATATATTTCTCTACAGTCTCATCACATGTCTGCTTGCACATTGCAAAATGTAATCTCTCAAGCAAAACATTAGATTCATCAGAGTTCTGTTTCCTCATTCTTTCCTTTCCTTCCAGAGAAACATTCCAGAGAGTCTCTATGTTCAACGGTGCAGGAAAATGAGGAAGGTGATCACAAACTCTCCCCGCCAGCCACCCTCAAATGATTAAATAACAGAGCAATTTTTCCAGGACGACAGTATTTATTTGTACCAATGGCAGTCAGATAGCTTTCAGGGCAGCGGCTGAATAACTCCCTGACTCATAACCATATAAAACTAAATTGTAGAGATGTGTCTGAAAAAATTACCTGCAGGGTGAAATTGCCCCATGACTGGCTACTAAAATACGGCTGTCCAGGAGCACAGGCAAAGTGAAGATTAAGCACCAGCACAATGGTGAAACACAAAGTTTACCAATCCAAAAAGGCTGCACGCCTGCGTGACGAGATAAGGTCACAACGTATGCATGTCCAATGGGCAGCAGTCGAAAGAAAGTACAATGCTCCGCAAACTTCACTGGAAGCAGGTTAGGAGTGCAGCTCACCATATTCCCAACTGAGAAGAGAGTGTCACACGAGCATTGATGACATCAAGGAGCCTAAGAGCATGACCTGCCAACTGCTGCACTCAACAATTAAGTCTTTCATCCACACGTGCCGATCTTGCACCAGGTCTCGCGTACAAAGCTCATCACATCCACACAAGATGCATCGATAGATAGTAACTTAACGATAAATAAGCCGGGTTATCACAAAGTACTTTGGAACAGCAGTTTCCAGAGTTTCAATTCAATTATTTTCTCTTTATTAAATATTTGTTGTGGGTGGGTCCTGTAGGTGTAGGAGTTCCCCACGTCTAGTACCAAAATGTAGTGTAGGCTCCAAACACACACAAGTGCCAGGGAAAGACTGAAAACCAGAGGCTGAGGAAAGGTCACCAATCTAGTTCTGTATTTTGGTGGGACACACGACCACATCAAGCTCCTGTCCGGCTCCAGAACAGCAGACAACTGACAAGCCTGTTCCCTCCAGACCCAGACCATCCACATTATCCTTAAAGAAACATAATACAATGAATTAAATATTAACTAAAACTTACATCGACGTTTAACTGCTAATAGCATAAAATGGGATTGATAAATCCTACTTACTGATGAAGTTGTATTTAATTTTACTATTTTAGAAATGTCGCTTTTAGAAAGCGGATTCTGCACTTACTGCCCTGAGCAAAAGTTATCTCCGTTGTGGATGATACACAGTTGCTCTACTCCTGGAATAAGGGGAAAGAGGTAAATAGCTCTCATTTAAAATCCTGTCTCACCTCAGTCTTCCACTGGCTAGCAAAAGCGCAACTGAAATGTAATGAGGACAAAACAGATATTCTCCTCTTCCGGGATTTCCTCCTCAGGTCGGGCTCGATGATGCGCCCACACCAGTTCCCCAAGGAGGGGCTGTAAAATATTTGGAATCTGGTTTAATAACAGGCTGTCCTTTGAGCCCCAAATCAAAAGGCAGTTTGGAACCTGCTTCGGGATCATGAGATCGCAGAATAAATTTCTGCCGCTCCTACCTTTCCATGCTAAGAAAACGGTCAGTCAAGCATTATTCGCGTACCGGATCGACTATGGCAATGTGTTGTGTGCAGGCCTGTCAGGATATCTCCTACCTACTTGAGCTCTAGATTCAGCTTCTACAATCCGTTGAGGCAACTGCATACCTCAAATAAATTGTTGGTCCGTACTCCCAGGATTCGTAGACAGAGAGTTGGCAGCAGATCACTGTCCCTGTTGGGGGCTGTAGCTTGGAATCAGGTTCCACTAGAATTACACACTGTAAGTGATCTATGATTATTTAAAAAGAAACTGAAAACCATTTTTTATTATTTTTA
Source organism: Triturus cristatus (assembly GCF_964204655.1). NCBI lineage: Eukaryota > Metazoa > Chordata > Amphibia > Caudata > Salamandridae > Triturus > Triturus cristatus. The sequence continues at coordinate 1,029,190,217 of NC_140582.1, forward strand.
AAATAGACTGTGCATGCTTCCTTTCTAGCCGTCCAGCAGGTACTGCGCCAGGACACTCTTTGGAGTAGCTGTGCGCAATATAAGTGCCGAATCATCTGATATCATTAAGGCACTTTTAGGTTTAAGTACTGGTTCTCTGACCCCGAAAATTTGACCCAATTCTGGATCTTGAACTGAACCTCTGTCCGTAAGACTGCTGTGCTGTTTAAAAGACTTATCTTTGGACTGCAGACTTGGAAGGCCTGCTTTTGTCTTGTGTTGCCCTGTTGGCTGCTGCTCTCTGACTCAGCTGAAGGAGAGCTGGACTCTGCCTTCACTCCAAGTCATCTACAAAGGCTTGTTGGCTTCTTCCTGTTGCTTTAGACTCGGGAAAAATCAAAGTCTCTACCCCTGCGCTTGGCTCACTGGAAGTGGCCCAGATACTTTCACGCATCTCCTGTTGTGTGTGACAGAACCAGTGCTTTAACCTGGTTGCAGAAGTAAAATCGGCGCATCGCATCAGAACCAGCACTTTGCCACCAGAGATTGAAGCATCTAAAGCATATTGCCACTGCTGCAGCTTGGTGAAATAGACACGTCTCTTCAGCAAAATCAGGCACATCACTTGACGCCTCTCGACTCCGGCACCTGTCTTCGGAAAATTGCCTTCACTGTGTGGAGAAGATCGATGCTTCTCATTGCTTGCGACTAGGAAAGGTACTTTGCTCACTGGGGCCTGTGTGGGTCCCGTAGTCAGCTGGCGCTCCATCACAGTCAATCAATCAATCAATCAAGGCATTTGTATAGCGCGCTACTCACCCGGAGGGTCTCAAGGCGCTTGGGAAGGGGGGGTCCGCTACTGCTCGAACACCCAGGTCTTGAGCTGCTTCCTGAAGGCGAGGTGGTCTTGGGTCAGGCGGAGGTGGGCGAGGAGGGAGTTCCATGTCTTGGTGGCCAGGTAGGAGAAGGATCTTCCTCCCGTTGTGGTTCTTCGGATGCGGGGGACGGCAGCGAGGGCGTGGCTGGTCGATCCAAGCTGGCGGGTGGGAGTGTAGAAGTTCAGGCGGTCATTGAGGTATCTTGGGCCTTAGTTGTGGAGAGCTTTGTGTGCGTGGGTGAGGAGTCGGAACGTGATCCTCTTGTTGACCGGGAGCCAGTGTAGGTCTCTCAGGTGTCCGGAGATGTGGCTGTGTCGGGGGATGTCCAGGATGAGTCTTGCTGAGGCGTTCTGGATCCGCTGGAGTCTCTTCTGGAGTTTAGCAGTGGTTCCGGCGTAGAGGGGGTTGCCGTAGTCCAGTCGGCTGGTGACGAGGGCCTGAGTGACCGTCTTCCTGGTCTCGGTGGGGATCCACCGGAAGATCTTCCATAGCATGCGCAGGCTGTTGAAGCACAATGAGGAGACGGCGTTGACTTGTCTGGTCATGGAGAGGGAGGAGTCCAGGATGAAGCCCAGGTTGCGTGCGTGGTCTGTTGGTTTGGGTGCGCTGCCCAGGGCGGGCGGCCACCACGAGTCGTCCCAGGCGGAGGGTGACGATCCCAGGATGAGGACTTCCATTTTATCTGAGTTCAGTTTCAGGCGGCTATTCAACATCCACTCGGCTACGTCTTTCATCCCTTCGTGGAGGTTGGTTCTGGTGGTGGCGGGGTCGTTGGTGAGGGAGAGGATCAGCTGGGTGTCGTCGGCGTAGGAGATGATGTTGAGGTTGTGTTAGCGTGCGATGCCCGCAAGGGGGCTCATGTAGACATTGAAGAGGGTGGGGCTGAGCGAGGAGCCTTGAGGAACGCCACAGATGACTTCGGTGGCTTCTGATCTGAACGGGGGGAGGCGGACTCTCTGTGTCCTTCCGGCGAGGAAGGAGATGATCCATTCTAGTGCCTTCTCTTGGAATCCGACGTTGCTGAGGCGCTGCACTAGGGTGCTGTGGCAGACAGTGTTGAATGCTGCGGAGAGGTCCAGGAGGATGAGGGCCGCTGTTTCCCCGTTGTCGAGCAGGGCTCGGATGTCATCAGTGACTGCGATGAGGGCGGTCTCGGTGCTGTGGTTGGCCCGGAAGCCAGACTGCAAGCGGTCGAGGGATCCATTCGTCACGAGGAAGGCGGCCAGCTGCTTGTTGACGGTCTTCTCGATGACTTTGGCCGGAAACGGGAGGAGCGAGATGGGGCGGTAGTTTTTGAGTTCAGTGGGGTCCGCTGATGGCTTCTTCGGGAGAGCGCTGAGTTCGGCATGCTTCCAGCTCTCCGGGAAGGTAGCGGTGTCGAAGGAGGTGTTGATGATGTCTCGCAGGCGGGGCGCGATGACGGAGTCGGCCTTGTTGAAGACGTGGTGAGGGCAGGGGTCGGTTGGAGATCCGGAGTGGATGGTGTTCATCGTGCGTAGGGTTTCTTCGGTGTTGATCGGGGTCCAGGCGCGGAGGGTGGTGGTGGGGGGTGCAAGTGCTGTCGTGGGGTGCGTTGGCTGTGTGCTGAAGCTGTTGTGTATGTCCGCGATCTTGTTGTGGAAGTAGGATAGGAGGCGAGGGAGTTGCAGAGGTCTTGTGATGGGGTGATGTCGTTGGTTCCGGCGCTGGAGTTGGAGAGCTATTTGACGATGTTGAAGTGTTCCTTGCTGTTGTGGGCGTTGTTGTCCAGTCATTCCTTGAATGCGGTTTTCTTGGTGGTGTGGATCAGTTGGTGGTGTTTTCGAGTGGCGACTTGAGGGTGGTCATGTTGTCTGGTGTTGGGTCTCTGCGCCAGGCTTTCTCGAGGGCTCGGCAGTTCTTCTTGGAGCTCTTGAGTTGGTCGGTGAACCACGGTGCTTTCTTGCTGTCGGGTCTGCTGGGCGGGGTCATCAGTGGGGCGAGGTCGTCTGCGCAGTTGCTGATCCACTTCGTGAGGTTGATGGCGGCCTGGCTGGGGTTTGCTGAGCTGGCGGGGGGGTCCTGGCTCAGGGATGCGGCGAGCTGGTCGGCTGTGATCTTGTTCCAGCTTCTGCGGGCAACCTGTTGCTGGTGGTGGTGGATCGTGTTCTTTCTGTAGCTGAAGTGGACACAGCTGTGGTCCGTCCAGTGGAGTCCGGTGGCGTTGCTGAAGGTGATGTCCTTGCCTGAGGAGAAGACGGCGTTGAGTGTGTGTCCGGCGGGGTGGGTGGGGGTGGTCACCAGCTGTTTGAGACCGAGGGTGGCGAGGTTGTCCAGCAGGGTGGTGGTATTGCGGTCGTTGTTGTTCTCCAGGTGGAAGTTGAGGTCCCCGAGGAGGATGTAGTCGGCGGAGGGGAGGGCGTGCGGGCTGATGAAGTCGGCGATGTCTTCGCTGAATTGTGTGCGTGGTCCCGGGGGTCTGTAGATGAGGGTGCCTCTGAGGGTGGTCTTGGGGTCGGTGTGGATCTGGAAGTGCAGGTATTCGGCGGCTGTGAGGGTGTCTTCGGAGTTGGTCGTGATGCGGATGGTGTTCTTGTGGACGATGGCGATGCCTCCTCCATTCTGGTTGGCGCGGTCCCTCCGGGTGATCTTGTATCCGTCCGGAATGGCGATGGCGATGTTGGGTGCTGAGGAGGCGTTCATCCAGGTTTCCGTGAGGAAGGCGACGTCTGGTGATGTTGTGTCGATCAGGTTCCAGAGTTGGATGGCGTGTCTGTGGACGGAGCGAGTGTTGAGTAGGATGCACTTCAGGTGGTTGCTGTTGGTGCTCGGCTTGGCTGGTGCGGGTGTAGTGCAGGGCCGGATGCAGGGGAACTTGCAGGATTGGCAGCTGAAGGGTCCGTGGGTGCGTCTCGGGGTGGCTCGGTAGCATCCAGGGATCCTGCCGGTGTTGAGTGCGTTGAGTTCGGTGGCGTTGTAGGTCCTGCGGGTGGGCTCGTGTCTCCGGGGGCCAGGGGTCCTGGCGCTGGGCGCGGTCTAGGCGCGGACGGGCGCAGACGGGCTTGCCTTTGGTGCGCCTTCGGCGCACAATCGGCACGCCCGCTGCACGTCAACGCTGCGCGTTCACGTGTTCGCCATTTATGGCGAAGTGGGAGGGAGGGAGGAGCAGCTGGGAGGCAGGAGCGGGGAGGGTGCAGAAGGAAAAAGGGGGCGTGGCCGCTCTCACGGCGGCAGGAAGCGGGGAGCGGGGCGGGTGTGCACAGGGGACAGAAACAGTGAAATTAGCACAGGGGGCCACACAATCCAGAAATAAGGGCAAAACAAAACTGAATAGGACAACAATAGAACAGAATTAGCAAAAGCAACAGAGTACGTAGGAGACCACGCAAGTGGCGGGGGGGCCGGCTCAGCGAGGCTGAGAGCAGCGGCAGGCGGGAAGCAAACGCAGCAGCTGGTGGCCGTGCGGCGCGGGGGTGTCCTGAGCACAGGTCACACTCACCTGCGTCGTGCGGTCGCCCTTTATGGCCAAGTGGGAGGGAGGGAGGAGCAGCTGGGAGGCGGGAGCGGGGAGGGTACAGAAGGAAAAGGGGGCGTGGCCGCTCTCACGGCGGCAGGAAGCAGGGAGCGGGGCGGGTGTGCACAGGGGACAGAAACAGTGAAATTAGCACAGGGGGCCACACAATCCAGAAATAAGGGCAAAACAAAACTGAATAGGACAACAATAGAACAGAATTAGCAAAAGCAACGGAGTACGTAGGAGACCACGCAAGTGGCGGGGGGCGGGCTCAGCGAGGCTGAGGGCAGCGGCAGGCGGGAAGCACACGCAGCAGTTGGTGGCCGTGCGGCGTGGGGGTGTCCTGAGCACAGGTCACACTCACCTGCGTTGCGCGGTCGCACTTTATGGCCAGGTGGGAGGGAGGGAGGAGCAGCTGGGAGGCGGGAGCGGGGAGGGTACAGAAGGAAAAGGGGGCGTGGCCGCTCTCACGGCGGCAGGAAGCGGGGAGCGGGGCGGGTGTGCACAGGGGACAGAAACAGTGAAATTAGCACAGGGGGCCACACAATCCAGAAATAAGGGCAAAACAAAACTGAATAGGACAACAATAGAACAGAATTAGCAAAAGCAACAGAGTACGTAGGAGACCACGCAAGTGGCGGGGGGGCCGGCTCAGCGAGGCTGAGAGCAGCGGCAGGCGGGAAGCAAACGCAGCAGCTGGTGGCCGTGCGGCGCGGGGGTGTCCTGAGCACAGGTCACACTCACCTGCGTCGTGCGGTCGCCCTTTATGGCCAAGTGGGAGGGAGGGAGGAGCAGCTGGGAGGCGGGAGCGGGGAGGGTACAGAAGGAAAAGGGGGCGTGGCCGCTCTCACGGCGGCAGGAAGCAGGGAGCGGGGCGGGTGTGCACAGGGGACAGAAACAGTGAAATTAGCACAGGGGGCCACACAATCCAGAAATAAGGGCAAAACAAAACTGAATAGGACAACAATAGAACAGAATTAGCAAAAGCAACAGAGTACGTAGGAGACCACGCAAGTGGCAGGGGGTGGGCTTAGCGAGGCTGAGGGCAGCGGCAGGCGGGAAGCACACGCAGCAGCTGGTGGCCATGCGGCGCGGGGGTGTCCTGAGCACAGGTCACACTCACCTGCGTCGCGCGGTCGCCATTTATGGCCAAGTGGGAGGGAGGGAGGAGCAGCTGGGAGGCGGGAGCGGGGAGGGTACAGAAGGAAAAGGGGGCATGGCCGCTCTCACGGCAGCGGGAAGCGGGGAGTGGGGCGGGTGTGCACAGGGGACAGAAACAGTGAAATTAGCACAGGGGGCCACACAATCCAGAAATAAGGGCAAAACAAAACTGAATAGGACCACAATAGAACAGAATTAGCAAAAGCAACAGAGTACGTAGGAGACCACGCAAGTGGCGGGGGGGTGGGCTCAGCGAGGCTGAGAGCAGCGGCAGGTGGGAAGCAAACGCAGCAGCTGGTGGCCGTGCGGCGCGGGGGTGTCCTGAGCACAGGTCACACTCACCTGCGTCGTGCGGTCGCCCTTTATGGCCAAGTGGGAGGGAGGGAGGAGCAGCTGGGAGGCGGGAGCGGGGAGGGTACAGAAGGAAAAGGGGGCGTGGCCGCTCTCACGGCGGCAGGAAGCAGGGAGCGGGGCGGGTGTGCACAGGGGACAGAAACAGTGAAATTAGCACAGGGGGCCACACAATCCAGAAATAAGGGCAAAACAAAACTGAATAGGACAACAATAGAACAGAATTAGCAAAAGCAACAGAGTACGTAGGAGACCACGCAAGTGGCAGGGGGTGGGCTTAGCGAGGCTGAGGGCAGCGGCAGGCGGGAAGCACACGCAGCAGCTGGTGGCCATGCGGCGCGGGGGTGTCCTGAGCACAGGTCACACTCACCTGCGTCGCGCGGTCGCCATTTATGGCCAAGTGGGAGGGAGGGAGGAGCAGCTGGGAGGCGGGAGCGGGGAGGGTACAGAAGGAAAAGGGGGCATGGCCGCTCTCACGGCAGCGGGAAGCGGGGAGTGGGGCGGGTGTGCACAGGGGACAGAAACAGTGAAATTAGCACAGGGGGCCACACAATCCAGAAATAAGGGCAAAACAAAACTGAATAGGACCACAATAGAACAGAATTAGCAAAAGCAACAGAGTACGTAGGAGACCACGCAAGTGGCGGGGGCGGGCTCAGCGAGGCTGAGGGCAGCGGCAGGCGGGAAGCACACGCAGCAGCTGGTGGCCGTGCGGCGCGGGGGTGTCCTGAGCACCGTCGGCCTGAACTTTGACTTTGCTCTGGTCCAGCATGATGTAGTACATGCTCAATGTTCTCTATGCTGATGGAATGTTTTTTCACCTATGTTCTCTATTGCCTGGTGAATTCTAGGTTCTCTTCCAAGGCAGTTGCTGTTGGCTTCTGTCGTGGAGAGTCCGCTCTTGTGTTTGCTCCTTACTTAATAAATCACTCTGCAAGAAGATGCCTGCTTACTGCTGTCTATTTACAACAATTTTGGCGACGACTACTGGTTAACAACCCACGCTGCATATCCAAGGGATACAGCAGTCCCATCACAAGAGCGGAAGATCTTCACCCTCCACACCCACATTTGTCCTTCAAAATCTACTTCTGGGTCTTCCGATTTATGCCCTCATCGGCCCAAGGCATGAATTTACTGCATTTTGTCGGCGCAAAGCAGCTGGTTTGCCAACCCTGACCTCAAGGTTCGTAAAACAGGATTTAGTCACTGGAAGTAAGATTTAGTGCTGTGTGAGGCTGAGCCAAGTCCTAGGGATCTCCAGCTGCAAGTCGCTACTCACCGTTGCTTCCTGCTTCATCTCCTGTTCCGTCTGGCGTTGAGATGGCAGTTGATGCGGGAGGAGCTCCGTCGCTCTCGATGGTTGAAGTCTGAATGGTGACGTCGTAGAACTCTTCGGTAGCGGCGTAGCGGAACCTTCGTCATTCAGAATCTGATGTTGGGTGAGATGTGCTCAAGCGTCCCCACGCTCTGACGTCCACACGTCCTGTACGTGGTGGCCATCTTTGTTTATCAACACTGTTGCCTTCACTACGGCCACAGCTTATCGTCTGTGTGCGATCTTCCTTCGTACAACGTGCTGGTAACAGCGGCGATACACACGCCTTTGTGTATTGTTAAAAGACACACAGGTACTGTTATTTCTCCTGTTTGTGTGTATTCTTTTCTTGTACTTTAATCTACTTCACCGTATGCGCGCAAATTCCCTTGAGTTAAAACGACCAATGAAAATCCGTCGATAGTTTTCCCTCCAAGTTTCCTAGCTAGTCCTGGTCAACCCAGCATCTCTTGGGATGATTGGTTCCCAATGTTTGAGAACTATCTAGACGCTTTGGATGCACAAGATTATTCCGCGAAAAGGAAGAAAGCGCTGTTACTAGGTTCTTTGGGCAAGGAAGGTCAACGCGTTTTTCGCTATCTACCACAAGCCTTACAGGCAAATGGCCAACCTGTCCCGGATGAGTACAAGGAAGCAATTTGTCGCTTAGAAGTCAGATATGCCAAAGAAGAGAATTTGGTCATGAATAGGTATAGGTTTTATACCAAGGGTCAAAAGATGGGCGAATCAATTGATAACTTTGTGGAAAGACTAAGGGAAATGTCTGTGAAATGTAAGTTTGGCAATATGGCTGATGAGCTCATTAGAGATCAACTTATTGTGCAATGTAACAATAAGAAAGTCCAAGAGCGTCTTTGGGCGGCTAAAAATCCTAACTTACAAACCGCTATTGAGTTAGCAAAAATAGTAGAAGAGTCACAAGGATATATGAAAGAATTGGAGAAGAAGCCTTCTAGTGATGTTAATGAAATTTCGACTCAAGAGTACTCAGAACAAACTCTTGCTTCTGGTGAACTGACTGATGTTGCTGCAGTGAAGAACAAAAATGTTTTTAAAAAGAACTTTACCCTCAAACCTCCAAGTACACAAAAGTTGTCTTCAGCTCGCATGTGTAACAGATGTGGTAGTTCTGTTCATTCTTCTGACTCAAAATTGTGTTTTGCAGCTAAACAAGAGTGTCTAAAGTGTGGTAAAATGGGCCATTATGCGAGAGTTTTTCGCGGCAAACCTCGCTCTTCTGTCACTACTGTCGAAGACTCTATCTTGTTTGATGAGGAGGGTCATAAAATTTTGGTCATTGATGATGACCCTGCAGGGAAAGTTGATGATAGGCGCAAAGTTAGGCCTAAAGCGCTTTTCACCATTAATGGTAAGGAGGTGTACTTAATGGTGGATACAGGTTCGAGGTACACAATTATTCCTTATGAACTTTTCAGGGACAAATGGGGTTCCAGGTGCCTTTTACCCAAGGACATCTCCCCGGGTGGTTATCAAGGCGAGACCATTGACATTGTTGGGTATTTCACAGCGAACATTGTTTTTTCATATAGGAACATACACGGCAAGGTTTATGTGTCAAAGGTGGGTCCAGCGATACTCGGGTGGGTCCATCAGTATGATTTAGGGATAATTGTCAACCCCCGTGCTTCCCCACAAGTAATGGTAGTTGAGGACAGTGGTTTACAAGATATTCTAGAGAAGGCCAACTCGGTATTCAGGGAGGGTTTGGGCCAGCTCAAGGGATATTCTCATCGTATTGTTTTGAAGGAGAATTCTGTTCCAGTACAACACAAAGCCAGGCGCATTCCAATAGTTGTCAGGCAAGAGGTTAAAAATATGATTCATGACATGCTTGTTTCTGGGGTTATTGAACCTGTGGAAGCTTCACCATGGGTTTCTCCCATTGTCGTTACAAAAAAATCGGATGGCAAGCTCCGCTTCTGTGTTGATTTGAGGTCTTTGAATGATTGTGTGATTGCGGACACTTTTCCCCTGCCTAATATTTCAGAACTGGTCACTACTCTGCATGGTGCTAGGGTGTTTTCTAAGTTGGATCTTAGAAGTGCTTATCACCAAATTAATCTTCACAAGGACTCTAAACACTTGACAGCTTTCATCACACCTTTTGGCACGTTCCAATTCACACGCTTGCCCTTTGGTCTCATTTCGGCTGCCAGTGTGTTTCAAAGGATGGTGACTGATCTTTTTGAAGGTGTGGGCAATACCGTTTTTTTTCAAGACGATATTTTGATCTATGGTAACTCTGAGGAGCAACATAATGTCACTCTCAGGATTGTTTTGGATAGACTTTCGTCAGCTGGGCTGACGTTGCGCAGAGACAAGTGTAAGTTTTTGACTGAACAGATAGATTATCTAGGATACACTATTAGTGCAAGTGGTGTACGTCCAAAACAAGACTTATGTCGTGCTATTCACTCTGCTCCTCGGCCTAAAGACAAAGATCAGTTGCGTTCCTTTATGGGACTTATTGAATATTACTCTAAGTTTGTAAAAAAAAATTCTGATAAGACTGTGTCTATGAGGTCACTTTTAAAGAGGGGTGTTAGTTTTGTATGGTCTTCTCAGTTGCAAGAGTCTTTTGAGGCCATCAAAAGAGAGATATGTGATGCAAAAGTGCTTACTCCTTTTGACATTAAAAAGAGTTCGGTGGTGACGGTGGATGCCAGTGCTACTGGTTTGGGAGCTATGCTATCTCAAATTTCTGATCGGTCTGAGTGTACGGTTGCTTTTGCCTCTAGAACCTTGACTGATGCGGAAAAAAATTACTCGGTGATTGAGAGAGAGGCCCTAGCTGCTGCTTGGGCGGTGGAATATTTTAGAACTTATTTGTGGGGTTTGAAGTTTGTGCTGAAAACTGACCATAAACCTCTCATAAAAGTTCTCTCTCCTGGGGGCACGGGCAAGGGTTCTGCTAGACTGGCTAGGCTTGCCTCTAAGCTCCAAGAATTTCAATACACTGTTCAACACATCCAGGGCTGGAAAAACACCCAAGCTGATTGTCTTTCAAGGTTGTCTTTAGATTGGAGGTCAGTTATTGATTCCTCGACTTCCAGTACCTCTAATGATATTGCAGTAGCTTCTGTGGAAGATGCTGTGTTTGTTGGTGAAGGGGCTTTCCAAGCTTGTGATTGGGAGCGAGAAATGGTTGTGGATACAACGTTGCAAGAGGTCATCAAGCTTATTTCGCTTGGCTCTAGAAGGGAGAGTGCGGTGTCAGTTTCTGTGCGTCCTTTTCTCAAGGTATTAGATGATCTCTCGCTTGTTGGTGACAATCTTATTGCAAAAGGGGAAAAATTCATACCTCCTTGTGGCCTAAGAAGTAAACTTTTGGCCTTGGCACATGAAGGGCATTTGGGTCAAACCCTCACTCAACGTCGTCTTAAACATCATTTCTGGTGGCCTGGAATGGATTCTCAGGTCGTGGATTGGGTGGAGAACTGTCCAACATGTAGAGAGGGGGAAAAGAGACTCAAGATTTGTCCTGGTACTTCGCAGGGGCATCTGCCTAATCCAGGTTCACCTTGGCACACTATTTGTTTAGATTTTATCGGTCCCATGGGTGAACTACATGAGAGAGATAGATTTGCCATAGTGGTGGTTGATGTGTACTCAAAATGGTTAGTTGTAGAATTTACCAACAATATTACTACTGACACCACTATCAGATTTTTGGGAAATTTGTTCAAGGATGAGGGTCTTCCTTCTATAATCATTACTGATAATGGTACCCAACTCATCTCTTCTGATATGCAATCCTTTCTCATGGGGTGTGGAATATCTCATCATCGCACATCCTTATACAACCCACAGGGCAATGGAATCTGTGAAAGGGCCAATAGGGTGGTGAAGGGCATCATACAAATGGCTTTTACTGATGGTTCTATTGTAAGGAAAATGGTGAATGAAATGTTCTGGGCGTATCGCACTACACCCCTAATTGATGGTCAGCTGTCTCCTTTTCAAATCATGAGGGGGCGAGCTCCTGGTTCTAAATTGATTCCTGCTTGGATGAAGAGGGTGGTCTCTGGGCAAAAGAATCTTTCTGCACTGCTGCCTACTTCTCCTGTGCGTCCTTTTTGTGTGGGGGATTTGGTCAAGGTCAAGAGGGGCAGGATAATCAAAGGGTTATCGAAATTCAAGGGACCTTTTACAGTAAAGAAGGTTTTGGACCATTGTGTTATTCTTAATAATGGGGAGTGTTGGAATTTCAGGCGGGTAGCCCTCTATAGAAGAGGTGTATCTCTGGAACGTGTTGGAGAATCTCCTTCTTAGGAAGAGGAAAGCAGTGGGTATCTTTTGGCTTCACTGCCTTTGGAGTCTAACTCTGTTGTTGCTGCACCTCAGGTTGTTGGGGGTGCTGGGGATTCGTGTACATCTGGATGTATTTCTAATCCTATTTCCTTACCCATGCCTTTGGTCTCTAATCGCACTCCACGATTTAGAAGGGCTCCAGCTTACTTGCAAGATTTTGTACGTTAATGTGTTTTTTTTTTTTTTTTTTTTTTTTTGCTCTGTTTTGTTTGTTTTCTTTAGAAAGGAAGAAGATGTGTAGTACATGCTCAATGTTCTCTATGCTGATGGAATGTTTATTCACCTATGTTCTCTATAGCCTGGTGAATTCTAGGTTCTCTTCCAAGGCAGTTGCTGTTGGCTTCCAACACATGACATAAAGTATTTTTTTTAGTGGCACTTGTTTCTAAACATTTTACTACATTTATTCTTTTCAAATTCAATATCTCAACTTCTATAGATTGGATTTTTGTTGTTTTGGTCTTGTTTTGTTTATAATTTAATAATCTTTTATAAACCTGTGTGGGGTCTTTTTGTGGTGTATTCATTGTGTTACTGTGCACATCTTGCACAAATACTTTACACATTGCCTCTTTAGATAAGCCTTATTGCTCTGTGCCAAGCTACCATAGGATGAGCACAGGTTATCTTTTAGTGTGTATCCAGCTTACCCTGACTAGGATTGTGGCTCCTGCTTGGACAGTGTGCATATTTTTGCCAACCAGAAACCCAATTCCTAACAGGGGTTAATCTCATGAACTTGATCTCCACTCATATGAATGAACTTAGGGTTCACTTACTTGACATTCCAAATTCTGTTGAGTCTATTTAATGACTGACTCATTGCTTACCAAGAAGATAATCAGTGCAGCAAATAATCATCCTATTGGATGTTTGATACTGGATGCTGCCAAACTCAAATTACTCTCAAAACTGCTTTGAAATGGGTGCCAGAAATCCAAAGTCATATTTGAGAGGCGAGATTAACTTACACAAAAAGATCCAGGAGAGAATTAACTTACTAAAGAAGGAGGCTTTGCATAGACTAGTAAAAGCAAGTGTGACCAATTACAGTGCATTCTTCTGGCGCGTAATTAACTCTCCATTCCTTACTAATAATTCTGGTTCCACTCATAGTGTGGAAATAAAATCTGAGTGAATTAAATACCTCTCCATTTTCCATGAGGATGACCCTATCTCTGACCCGGCCTGCTTGTATATAACTGGCCCAAACAAATTGAGGTTTGATATTTCTGAAGGTAAATAGGAGCAAAAGTCTCTCGGGTAGAGTGGCTGGCCCTGTAGATGTTTTCAAAGATCATAGTAATCTCTGATTCCATTGTTGATCAACATCCTAGATAGCATTGACTGAACAGATACCAAAAACCTGCCTTAAATCCATTATAGTCCTCATCTGTAAGAAGAGTATTTGAGCTCAAACTCAATGCTATCAACCAATCTGTCTGGTAGAACCTTCTGTAAAATTATTAGGAAGAGTGCTGCTAGTGAGATTGGAACTGTCGGCATAACAGAATTTGATCATGTTGGACCTCTATTTGGGTTTAAATAAAGATCTGGGCGTATTTGAGCAGGATCTTAATCTTAGGTTATTGATTGCTAAATACACACGGGCATAAAGGGGATCCATATATCTTGACTTCATGGACCTGTCTAATGTGTATGACACTGTTAGTCATACCAAATTTTGGAACATTTTGAAATCTTCGTGGGTGGATGAGTCTATCTATAATTTGCTTAGTTATATTTACCAGCATGCCATGGCCCTGATTTGATATGATCATAATGGAGAATGATAAACAGCCCTTTAAAGTAGGGAGAGGGATTTGGCAAGGGTGTATCCTAAACCCTCTTTTTATGTACAATATGCATAACTGGCTTACAAAGAGCATTGCTTCACACACCAGCTAACACCCAAAAATTGGTACTCACCCAGTCCCTGTGTTATTATATACAGATGACCCCGTTTTCATAGCCCAGACCCCAATTGCTCTACAGAAATTGTTGGATATTGTTGCTGATTTTATAGAGAATTTGAACTTGATGGTCAGCCTAAAGAAATCCTTCATAATCATAAGTGCTAAAAGAGTTCCTGTTCAGAGTACATTTTGTTTAAAGGGAGCCACATTACCAAAGATTGATACGTTCTCCTTCTTGGGGATTCTATTTGGATGATTAGGTCACTGGAAGCCATTACAGTTTGTTAAGGAACAGCAACTCTGGAAAAATGCAGGTATTTTTAGATTTGATTCTAAATTAGGCTACAAGCTAATCAAAGAAATGTGCATGATTTATTCTAGTAAATGTTTCTCTGTCGTAACTTATGTTTCGGCTATTTGGGATTTTACAGATTTCCTGAGTCTCAACAAAATTGAAAAATCATTGGGCAGAAGATTATTCTCTATTCTTAATAGTACTGCAGCTTAAATTGTGCACAAAGAATGTGTATTACCTTAGTTTGAAGATATAATCTTAATGCACCCAATACTGTTATGAAATTCCATGTGTTCTAAAGAAGAAACGGATTGTAACAGGTCATTCATAGCAGATTCACTAAAATAAACGATGTGTCCATGGCCAACCTACATAAAATCATAATCCCGATGGTTAAAACTCTGTCCTTAAGGAATTATGAGGGTTTTCGGAGAGGCTGACGGGTTCCTTAAACCAATTGAACTGCATCAGATTTCCCGGCCAGTTTAAACTCCGACTGCTGTCATCATAATATAGTGGTTGGACTTTCAACCTATCATGTTGGTCGGAAAGCCTCCGACCTTTGGTCAGAGACTTTCCGACCCACATCGTAATCAGGCCCAGATTCCGACCCACATCGTAATCAGGCTGCAGATTCTGCAGAATACCGCTGCCAGACTCATCTTAAATCTTCCACCGGGATCTCCGTCAGCTCCCAGTCTGAAGACCCTTCACTGGGTCCCTGTAAGAAAGAGAGGCCGCTTTAAAATTCTTTGCATCACCCACAAGATCATATATGGAACGGGACCCTGTTATCTAGCGAAAAAGCTTAACAGGTATCAGCTAGGAAGACAGTTGAGATCCAGCTCAAAATCCCTTCTTACCCCACTATGAATACGTACTGCACAAAGTGGGGGACGATCCTTTTCTTTTTTTGCCCCCCACTTTTGGAATAAGCTTCCGTCTTATTTCCTCTCTATCACTAATCACAAACATTTTCGGAAGGACTTAAAGATGTGGCTATTTGATCAGAAATAACGCTGCCCAGTTCTGACCATCAGTCTTTTGGAGTTCTGCTAGTGCCACAAGACCTTCTGGGGTGATTTGTGCGCTCAATAAGTTCCTTTGACTTTGACTTTGACAGAGTACTCTTCACTTAATTGTATTATAGAAATTCTACAACAAGCCAAGAGCTCTGTACATTAAGGTCTTAGTGCAGAATTTTAAACAATGTAAACCAGTACTTATTATCCTGCAGTGATTAGAAAGTATGTTTATTAGTATGGCACTGATGAATATTTAAACAAATCTCTTGGAATTAGAAAATCAATGTGGTAATAGCTGATTGTTTTAAGTGCAATAAGTTGTATCTGTATTTTTATGGTAAATATAATTTATAATAGTTTAATGTATTATGTTTTTGAATGAACTTTAAAGCTGTATAAATGCTTTTATGGTCTTTATAAACCAAATAAAGAATATGACTACTGTGAGTTCTGCAGCCCACTCGTAATATTTAATTTACAGACCCTGGGTACAAGTAGTACCACAAACTAGGAATATAAACGTAGATTAATTGGACCAATCATGTGTATACTAATTTTACAAAGGAGAGCAAAAGCACTTCACCACTGGGTAGCAGGAGTAAAGTGTACTGAGACCTGATGCCCACAAAAACAGTCCAGCAAAAATAGAGTATTGAACACAAAATATATGGGGAAATACCACCTCACAGGTGTCAGGCTTAACATCTCTTACAAGCTTTCTCTGTTCTAAGATCAAAGCACCAACCATGGACATCTAAAGTCGAAAAATATGGCAGACTGCAATGGAGTGTGGCTCTCATACAAGAAGTAGATTGGGCGTGGTCAGCGCTTACGTTTGGACTTGGAAATAAGTTTGACGAAAATGTTCTGAGAAAAAGTTCTGCGGTGCAAGGTTGCAGGAGGTGTTTGAGAAGGGAGAGTCTTAAACGGATAGCCTTGGATCAAAGCTGTGTTGAAGATTTCTATGTTACGACATAGTCTCTCAAATAGAAGTCGAAAATCTCCAGCAGGATGAGGCTGAGGGCTGCAACCGAAGACAGTTCCATGAGGCTTGACAACCCCTTGGCGAAGGACTGCTGAAACAGATTTTGCAGATGCAGAGAAGAACATGGCGGGAGAAGCTGCAAAGTCAATCTGACCGGCGTTGCACCTCGGTGGATGGGCAAGCAGATTGCTTGTGCTCTCCTCCTAGTTCTCAGAGCAGTTTTTGTCCAAAGATGTGCAGTCCACACTTTTGAAACTTGGCTATCTGGGCACCTTTAGCACCACTTTCAAGGGCCCGGGATCGGAGGGAGACCACTTGGAGATTCAAGACTCACTCAGGCTGGGTCCAGGTGCTTGTTCAAGATGGAGGAAGCCTTTTGTGTCCCTATGGCTCTGAACAGGAGGCCAGCAAACAAGCCCTAGCCAGCAAACCTGCCCTTGAGGTCCTGGGACAGCTGTATATCTAGTCCTTGTCTCAGGACCGAAGGCAGCAGAGCAGCAGCATATCAGTACTTTAGAGCAGCAGCCTAGTAGAATGGCAGTCTTTCCATCAGCACAGTATTCCTCCTTGCTGGCAGAGTATCCACAAATGTAGAAGTCTACAGCAGAGTATGTGTCTAAGGCCCGACTTTTATACCTTGGTGCCCTTGTTCTTGAAGGTGAGAGAAGCATCTAGACAGTGACTTTGAAGTGCTTTGAATTTCCTGACTCCCCTGCCCTGGCTCCAAGCTGGTTGCGTTGAAAACTTGGGGTCAATAGGCCCTTTGTGTGAAGGCAGAGTACAGGCTATTCAGTTGCAAGTGTGGCTGTGCTTAGACCAGCCCTCCCATTCTACCAGCAGATGACCGATTGAGGCACACCTAACCTCTATTGTCTGACTGTCTGGGAGGAATTTACAACGTCTAACTGTCAGTTACACCTAGTCACAGACTCAGGCTAGGCTACAGCACAAAAGAGCTAAGGGCAGAAAAATGCAGAAAATGACAACTTTCTAAAATTGCGATCAAAAACCTGACTTTACCGTTAAATAGGGCTCTCTACCGCAATGCCAAGGACATCAAAGATGATATAGCTACCATCTCCGATTAGGAAATTATAGTTTATTAAATTTAATTTAAAAAAAGCTCCAATGTTATCCTATGGGAGTGGTAGGCCTCACAGCAGTGAAAAAAGAATTTGGGAGACATGTCAAACTTAACAAGTATTTACAATGTAATAGGTCTCGCATTCACGCGAGTTTGAGCTTTTGCCATTGTAAATGACAATACCTTTTATTTATGTTTTGGGTTTTAAAACATAAATAAAAGCCATTGTCATTTACAATACTAATAGCTTAAACTCTCGCAAATGTGAGACCTACTGCATTGCAATAAAGGGCCTTCTCGACCGCTTGTACCATTGTAAATGTCAGAGGAAGAGACTATTTGGGAATAACCCATTCTAACCATGGTTTGAGGGAGTATGCACAAGCACATTAGCACTGGTTAGCCTTTGTAAGGTGCACAGAGCCCTAAGCCACAAAAAATACATTTTGCACAAAGTAAAGGTTAAAAGAAAAAATGTTTTGTGGTGACCCTGCAGAGAGGGCGCTGTCCAAAATCATTGTATTTGGGGAATGACAGAGCATCCCACCATATACTGAGTTCTTGCATTGAGAGTTTTTGCAATCTCTTATAAGTTTCTTAGCTGACTTGCTGGAGCTTGTTTGTAGTGAATTTAACATGTTCCTCACATCTTTGACTTGCACAATCCCTGCTAGGGACGTTAGGAATATGTGGGTCCCGTGAGCACTATGCCATGCTGCACCTGATTGGCAAGCCCCAATCAGGGCAAAACCAGTCTTCAGTGGTTTGTGTTCCAGTTCAGGGAGGGCATGGCCTGGCAGCACGAGCTGGACTGTTATTGCTGGAGCAGCATCGAGATTGATTTGCATATGGTTGGGTCCAAACTGAGGTGGCATGATGTGCAAAACAATGATGGTCTGGGATGCGAATATAGTGATTACTAGTGGCTGAGATCTATCTATCTATCTATCTATCTATCTATCTATCTATCTATCTATCTATCTATCTATCTATCTATCTATCTATCTATCTATCTATCTATCTATCTATCTATCTATCTATCTATCTATCTATCTATCTATCTATCTATCTATCTATCTTAAAAAATAAAGGTTAAAGTGACAAGAAGAATGAAAACAATGAAATTCACCAATAATAGTTTACTGAGTTAACTGTCAGGTTAGGATGGAAGAAATCAATGATGTCAGAATGTATTCAGGTGTGAAAAAACATCTTTCAAAGTAAAAAGACCTTTGCAGAATCTGATTCAGCTAATCTGGTTGAACTGTGGTTTGACAGTGAAGCAATGGAGTGATGTGTTTAAATGCAGATAGGGTGACTAAAGGACCACTAGACTGTGATGTGAATTGGGCACCTCCATTGGACTCAATCCTTACAGAGGTTTTTACTTCGATACACAGGTTGGATGTTGGGTGTTTATTAAGAACTAAAGTCTAATAAATTAAATGGAAGAATAAGATTGGAGTGCAAAATGTTTTAATTTCTGAATTATATACATTGGGGTATAACCTTCCTTTAAGGAAGATAAGTTGTGCTCCCACAACACACAGCTTATGACTTCACATATTACATCACTCATGGCATGTTAAATGACATCATTCATAACTTTGCTGATGACATCTCAAATGTCATTATTAGCATAATATCTGAATTAAGAGGTTTTCCATGGTTCAGCGAGAAGATGGGCTACAAATTGACACTTATGATTTTTCAACTAAAAGCATATTAGTGTTGACATTGGAAAAGAGATGCATGGAAGCACCTGAGGGTCAGATTCTTATGGGCTGGGAATTAATTACAAGTGAAGGAAAGGAGTTTTTTATATTTATATTTTTTATATTTTTTTTAAAAGCCAGTGGCATATTTAAAAATAAATGTAGCATAATCGTGTTGAAAGAAGTCCCCAGACGAACTGTCATTTTAATAGTAAATGTCATCTGAAACGGAAAGACCACTCACTGCTGCACTGCACTGCAATCGGCAGAAGAGGTCTGTTTAACATGACTTTTGGCTACGCATTTGCACTGGCATTCTGACATCTATTAATGTGCTGTGTGGAGTCTGGGGGTATGCTACTTGAATGGGCTCGTTTCCAGCCGCTGTGTTTCCTGTAAATATTGAATTAAATGTATTTGTGGTGCAGCTGTACTAATATGAAAGTCACTTGCAAGAGAAACAAGCATTTTCAATGCAATAGGTCTTGCATTTTGTAGAGTTAGAGCTGTTGACATTGTAAATGGTAATGTTTTGTATGTATGTGTTTTGGTTCAGAAGTGTAGTGCATGTATGTGTTTTAGAGTGAAATGATGTGCATTTTGTATTTGTTAGTTGTGGATTGCATTTGTGTAGTGGAATTATGTGGCAGGTTGTTCATTAGAAAAGGATTATGGCATTGATAGATAGTGTGAGACAAAGATAGTTTGAGTGGCTAAAGTAAAGTCAGAGCGAAGCAATGGTTAGGTAGATCTACCAATTTGTGCACTTGAGAAATGGTATGATAAAACCTGGAATGTGAGAACCCCTGGAAAAGAAAGTTATTAGGCATGTGGAGATATTGAGACTTTGTTACAAAAATTATTCACATATTTTTTGCTTAATTTAAAGAAGTTTTTTGTATTTTGAAGTTTAGCAGGTCGTATAGATAATGTGTTCTATAACAGTACAAAACAAATTGCTTTATTTACATTTTTTGTTATTTTTGGATGGTCCACTGTTATGCAATGTTAACCTCTGGAGCTTTGAAGCTGTGGAAATGGTTGGTGAAGTCTGCAGCTGAACACAAAAAATACAAACAAAAAAATAGAATACAAATTCAATTATGCTTGCGGAAATGCGATCGGTAAAGTTTGTAGCTGTCCTGCCTGCAACCATAGCTATATATTATTATTGAGTAGATTAGGAGAAGTCTATAGCTATAAAATACAAGCATTTGCAATGCAATAGGTCTCTCATTACTTAAAGTTTGACCTATTGGCACGACATTATTATTAGCAACGCCGATATCTAAAATTTTCAGTAATTGCGAGACCTATTGCATATGCTTGTTGTTAGAGCAGGCACAACGATTGTTAGGTCCCAAAATTTACAGCAAGCAGAGGCAGCGATGCAGGAGCTGGTACAGAGAAGGAAGATACCCGAGCATTGTTGCATAGAGAGAATGCCAACACCCATTGCTCGGGCATGCATCAACAACAGAATCACAGAGGATAATTCACTCCAAAAAGTGCCCATTACACTGTTATGACTATTTAATGATGGCACTACACATGCAGGTCCACAGGATATGGGCAGAACTCCGAGGAGAACACGCTGCTGCCAAGTTACTGCATGAGGCACAATGTGTGCAGAAGCCCTTTGGCGTCCAACAGGATCCTGTGCAGCATCCAAAAGGGGCAATGGGGAGGGCAAAAGAGCTACAGAAAAGAGGAGAACAAAGGGCAGAAAAGGTTTAGATGAGGAAAGAGAAGGGGAGAAGAAAGCAGCTATGGGAAGTAGAAGAGGAAAGGGGAACAGAGCAGGGGAGGGAGGCTATAAGGGGGGGGCAGAGCAGGGAGGGATGGGAGGAAAGAGCGGGTGGGAGGGGTAAGAGAGCCAAGGATGGGGGAAAGAAGAAAGAGTTCAAGGGTAGGCGAGAGAAAGAACAGTGCAAGGGTGAGGGAAAATAAGGAATAGTGGGCAAATAAGGCTTTAGCGCTGTTGTTGCCCGGTGCAACAATGTTTGCTGGTGCCCCCCCAATGACCACCTCCATCACGGATTCCCTCACTACTACCCTTCAAAAGTGCCCCTCAAGTTTCCATCGAGTCTCTCTCTGATGCATTTATTTAGTTTTATAGAGCCACTCATACCACTGTAGGGTGCCAGAGCACATTACATCACACACATATTACACAGAGACAATCAATCCTACATGTCTGAATCATTGTATAGGAAACGTTACATAGGACAGAGGACTACAATAGGAGTCATGTCATCCATACTGGTAGGCAGTATAGTTTAAGAGTGCTTGGTCTGGAGAAGCACAAACTTCGAATATAAAACGTAACATCATGGTTGAGGGTTCTCTTTAATAATAAAAATTGATTTCTACCCGAATGAGCCCATTTTGCAACATTAGGACAATGAAAGACTGGGGAGGGAATCATAATGCTTTAACCTATACCATGCAGTTTTCTTGCAGCTCTTTAATGTTAGTTAATAGCTCACTGTTTTACATTAGGAATTTTAACTTATAAACTGCAAGTAACAATAGGATCTCTCTGACAAAAGCAGTGACCTACTGACCAATTTACATTATATGCTCTTTGTGATCTGCATGGTACATGTTCTTTACAGCAGGCATATTAACCTTTTGTGCTACCTTATGATGAGTCTAAACTTCCACTCGACAAAACTCCTATCTATCTCCCTCTCCAAAAAGAACATTAAACACCGGTTATCATGACATTTTTGATGTTGCTTGAAAATTGCTGAAGGCAAAGAACTCAGCAGGAGGTGCTTTTAAAACCATAATATATGGCTACCCCAGCCGAAGTCAACGCCCGGTGCAGTGGCACTGGTCCCTCCGCCCTAGACCCGGAGGTGATGTCCACAAATTAAAACTTGCTGCTCATCCTTCCACGGACGATAAAATGAGCACTGTTAAATTTATTACCCTTTACAACTGTTTGGTGTTTACAAAAGGTAAAACTGTGATACAAAGTGTGTAGGTCCAAGGAAGCTACAACCCTTAGAGGCAGCAGGTGGAAAACATCCAATAGGCCTTTTTCATGGGCGGCTCGGCAGAGAAGTGTGACCGGTGGCTTTCAGTTTGTTTTCCGGCAGTGTGCAGGTCCAGCTGCAGCTACAACTATGGTGAGTGAGAGGGAATGAGCAGTGTGAAGGGACTGAGTCAGCACCATGCAGTGTGGGTTAGAGTGGAGGCAACACCAACAAGCATTTGGAATGCAATAGGTCTCACATTTGTCAAAGTTAGAACTATTGGCATTGTAAATGTGTAGTGGATCTGTGAACAGAGACACAGAATGAGGAATTACTGACCTGACCAACGATGCAGCTAACAGCACTGCCTAAAGGTCTAAGAATGGAGGATTACCACTGGGAATAGAGAGACAGCTTCAGCACTGCCTAGAAGACTTAAAATGTGGGAATTTCCGATGGGACCAGAGTAGCAACTAGCAGAACTGTCTGGAAGACTTAGAATGAGGGACCAGAGAAGCAGCTTGCAGCACTGCCAAGAGGATTTAGAATGAGGAATGATCGGCTGGACCAGAGTAGCAGCTAGCAGCACTGCCTAGAGGTCTTAGAATGAGGAATTACCACTAGGACCAGAGAAGCAGCTAACAGCACTGTCTATAAGACTTAGAATGAGGAATTATCTCCGGGACCAGAGAAGCAGCTAGCAGCACTGCCTAGAGGACTAAGAATGAGGAGTTACCACTGGGGCCAGAGAAGCAGCTGTAGCACTGTCTACAGGACCTAGAATGAGGAATTACCAATTGGACTAAAGAAGAAAATGCAGCACTGTTTAGAGGACTAAGAATTGGGAATTACCACTGGGTAAAAAAAATCACAGCTCTGAAGGATTACCTGAAGACTCAGTCAAGACTGAGGCCATCACCAAAAGTTAACGATATTTCACATTTTGTGGTGAAGCTAATACTCTAGGTCGTTTGCAAAAGCTGTGTCCAACCAGCACCACTATCAAGGCCACAAACACTTATTAACACAATAATTAGGAGTGCAAAAACGATCTACACACTGAGTACTAGACTCACAATCTCAAAAAGTGTTCCCGGTTTACACTGTAGCTCCCCCACATCACAGTATGACTTCCTTTACCATAAGTAAATAAAACCTGCAAAGAAGCATTAAGCAAAGAAATCTCCACAGGGAGAGCGTTTACAACGAGGCCAACTGAGTTGGAACTTACAAGAAAATTTGGATGACGCCCACAAACTAAGTGGGATCGTTTTATACCTGTTGCAATTTATCTCGATTTAATATACAAAATAATAGCAGGACAAGTAATTAGTCTATATAATAAATTCAGGTACTGCAGCATTAGTTCGACATCTCCAATCCAGTGTTTGCCCAGATTAACATATTTCATGTATTTGATCTCCGGACTGGTCTTCACTGCCAGGAATGTTAATGAGTTAAATAACTGTAAGGCAGTCAAGTGGGGGCAGACAGCGCAGTTTAATTAGGCAGCTCTGTGGAAATCTATCCGTGGGCTGGAGGAGGCCGTGGACTAGAAGCAGGAGGAGTGACCAACAGAAGAACCCCTGGATGGTGGGAGCTCTCATTTACCCTGGCGTTGGGCTGGTTGCAGGTAAGAGGGAGCAGTATAGGGGGTTAGAAGAGCAACAATGTATCTGCATTCTGAATAAAAATCACGTTCACGTTTGGGATAAAACAAAAGTGCACACGATCTATGAGGGGAAACTCAGGAAGTGATATCACTGCCTGTTAACATGCCGCCAATGCATGTTGTTGGAATCCAGCATCGGAGTCATCCACAGCCCAGCCCATTAAGCCTAATCGCGTGATGGACAGGGTTGGGGGGGGGGAGAGTTAGACCATAGATCCTCACTAACAGTTTCTGAGAGGCCACAAAGTATGGTCTGTGGTTGGCCTGAGGGCCGCACTGATGCTAGCAGGATGGGATTGGGGCTTTGTGGATGGTTAAATGTTGCAGGATGCTATATTATATTCTTTTCCTTTACTTCATTTAGCTTGTAAATAAAAGCTTTCCTATTTATTTAACATCTTTCTGAATGTTTGTGCTCTCTGAAGTGAACAGCAGCCCAGTGCTGCTGTTAACCCAGGGGCCACATGTGAAGGTCAGGAGGGCCACAAGCGCCCCCCGGGCCGTACTTTGAGGATCACTGAGTTAGACAAAGAGCTGCAATTAATTAACAAACCAAAGTGCACACGATCTAGGAGCAGAAACAGAGGAAGCAGTAAAAATTTACTATGAAGGGAAATGCATGAACGTGCATGAACACAAGCCTGACGCAGACCCAAACAAAAGTAGGAGGGTGAATGCTGAAATAAAATGTAAGCAGCTACGTCTAAGCACCCACAGTGTAATATGAGGTTGAAAACATAATAAAATAGTCCCCAACAAGCTTGTTTGTTTTGTTTTTCTAATACATGTCAAACTGCACTCTCTATGGAACACTAACCCGGTGAGATGGAACAATTGCCAGGACTCTGACTTCAACTGAGCTATGGTGGCTGTGTAAGTAAAATACAAATCATATAATAGACAGTGACATTTAATTTTAGATACTTCATAGGGGCAATCTATATGTCCATCATCAATTGCCAATATGCCTTAGCTATGCATTTAAAATCGATTGAAGAAGACACAAGTAGAAAGAATGGGAGGATACTTCACTGCCATAATATATCAAACTCACAGGAAAAACTAAGATTTATGAAATATGAGAGTTTCCACAAATTGGTCTCCTGTTACAACTTATAAGACAGTGGTCACTAACTACATGAAATAAAGGCTCAAAGACTCCATGCGATTCACTACAAATCCCATGAAAACAATAAAAAAATATAGAGTTCTGGGAGCAAATCTGGCCTAAATTAAAAAATAAACATTTAATTAGATGTTGTATTAAGCAATAAATATCTTCTTTTGCTTACTTCAGAATTCTTGACAGTGTGGTAAAAGAATATAGTCGTAAGGTTGGGAAGAGAGTTTAGTCCACATCAATGGTGCCTACATTTTTTTACAGGTCTAGTATGTGTGGCACATTTGTAGGACTTTTGGAGATTTTTTTATATTCTCAAGTACACACGATGATGGCTGGTACTGAGCCTCATAATGGCTGTGCAATACATTATAAAAATTGGGAAGAGCCATTGAAATGAAGAGGGAGCCACCACTGGAGGGAAGATTTTTCATTCCTTTAGGCAGCAACCTCTTACAGCAACCGCCAACTGCCAGCACCTCCCACAACTTTTTTCCCGCTACCCCATCATCGAACTCCTGAACGTTCCGCATTTCAAGTAAAGCAGTGCAGAGGCATTACATATCCCAGCCCTTTACCAATGGAAACACATTAATGAGAAAAACAGAACACAAGTTAACAAAAGCTCCTTCTAAAACAGTGAAATAGACTATAAACTTAAACTCTTAACAAATGGAACATATAAATCCAAAAGTGACTATAGAATACAGTGGACCAAATAATAAGAGGAAACATTCCAGTTTATAAGATTGAGAGAATCTCCAGGATGGAAATTCAAACCAATACATAATCCTTAAAGGGATCAGGTACACACTTTGATAATGCAGCCTGAGTATGTTGTAGAAACTCTCCACTTTCTGAACCATCATTGCATATCATGAGACTCCGAACCAACTCTAGCTTATCTTTGGGAATCATCACCACTCTGCTGTTATTCCAAACATGTCCATCATTTGTGCGTCTGGCATGAGACAACACTTGGACTACCTGGACACGAGGGGGATACCATGAATCACCTTTCACAACATGGCCAGGCTTTCTTATCTTCACCCAACACCCCTCTTTTACATGCACCTTTCTCATACTACCCTTCTAGGTTATATAACAAGCTTGAACCTTAACCCTGACATCCACAACCTTGCCCAAGCATGAAGCATCAACAGTTTGGTGACTCATCCTTATCTCTATTCATTTTGAAACCAGGGACACACACCCTCAACAAGACAAAAGGTGTTATCCCCTAGAGAAATTTGGTGTAATCCGTGTGGCCCACAATATTTTTCCCTCCAATTGTTTCCAATCTCGATCATTGATTAATGCCAATTGCAATTGATCCTTCAATGTATTGTTGAATCATTCTACCAGCCCATTACTTCTAGGTTGGTATAATAATAATAAGGTCTGTGTGTGATTGATGCCATACTTGCTAAAAACAAATTAATTTAATCCTAAACCCGTTGCATACCAATATCCGTCACAATCTTCTTAGTATAACTTCCAGGACTGAAAACTCTCTGTAAGAATTGTACCACATCCTGCGTATAAACATTATTCACAAATGTGTCCTCCGGCTACTTGGACATGTAGTCAAACAAAACCAAACCTTACTATGGAATTTATCCTCTAATATTAGTGGAACCATAAATAGCTAAAGCTAACTTGGAGCATGGTGCCATATCTGTCTGTACTGTGGTTAACAACAACAGATTGGTAACTTAGGTCTTGTCACTCTCAATACAACTCTCAAAATCACCTACAAACATTCAACAGCTATATCAAATCCTGGCCACCCATAATGCAAATGCAAAATGAGGAACAAACTTAGAGTAGTACTCAATCAGACCTAGGTAGGACTTCAGTTGTTCCTTACTTTCAGCAGACTGCACATCCACAATAGGTTTCAAAATCTTCATTTTAGGCTTCATTCCTTTAGCAATTACATGGTGATCCCCATAATACACACCATTTGGTTCAAACTGGCTCTTGTCAAAACCCAACAAAAGTGCTCTCTCTCTCAATCTAGGCAATACTTTGTTTAACCTTTCTTCATGCTCAACCAGATTACTTCCAAACACCAAGGTGTCATCTTAGAAGTATAATACATCAGACAAACCTTGGAACACCAACCATGTCAATCTCTGGGAAACAAATAAAGCTGATGCCAGACCAAAAGGCATTTGTTTGTAATGATATGTTCCCATGGGAGTGATGAAAGAAGTGAGAAGTCTGGATACGTCCATCAATACTACATAGTGGTATGCAGCTGACATGTCCAGTGGTACAAATCCCCTCTCAAATGTACACTTGTTGATATTCAAACTTTACTGAGTCATAAGAGGGCTCGTTGCTGGCATTGAACATATACCGATTGCCAGATCAGCCTGGGGGCAAAAATGTGAGCCATTCCAGATTCAACACGTTCAAGCGGATGCTCATTGGTTGAATTGGAGATAGGTACAACTTAAAGATCTGAAGAGCCAGGAGGGAGTCAAAAAAGGTGAAAGTAATAGTACAGTTAACAAAAGCAAAAAGTATTAAATTGAAGAGAATAACTATTATGTGAGCCTTTGATATGACATTTTAGGATTCTTAATCAGTAAAGATGCTAAAAGAAGTAGGATAAAACTCATATTTCTGTTTCAGAAGAAAGGGAGAAACAGGTGGTCATATCCAGTAAGAGAACACCATTAGAAGTTCGCAGGTATCTGGGGTACAGAATTAGGGCAGGCACGCATGTACTGATAAATTATTTTTAAACAACTGTACATCAAATTAAATGTTATCAGAATTTGGAAACACCGTTTTGCATCAAGACACTATGAGAAAATAAAAATAATTCTTTATTTATG
The DNA here is from genome assembly GCF_964204655.1 of Triturus cristatus. Taxonomy (NCBI): domain Eukaryota; kingdom Metazoa; phylum Chordata; class Amphibia; order Caudata; family Salamandridae; genus Triturus; species Triturus cristatus. The sequence continues at coordinate 1,029,217,374 of NC_140582.1, forward strand.
CTAATTTACATCTTTGAGTAATAAAAAACTTTGCTATAAAAAAATCTAAATGTGAGAAAATGGTTTCTCAGTAGGAGTGGGCATAACTTGCTTAATTTCATGTAGCGTATTTACTAAAAAAATATGCAAAATTATGTGGAATTATGTGAGTTGCTTCAGGCATATGTCACTTTAGAACAAGTATGCAAGTGATGCTTTACATGCTGAAAAACAGTGCTAATGGCACCTCGAGGGATGTAAGCGACTATACTGTTTACTCCAGCCTGCTCCTACTTACCCATCCAATCATATTTCCTGCTCTCTACACCCCCTGCAACCCAATACACCCTATTATGTTTCATAAGTGAGCCTTTTTTTATTATATTTTCACTTTTATTTTATTAGTTTCTCACTCTTTTGTGTTTATTTTACATTTTCGTTACATGGTTGTCTATTTTGAATTATTTTGTGCCCTTCCACCCAACCCACAATGTCATAGTCAGGCAGTGCTACTGTCATGTGTGCGAAACCCCCTGTGGGTGACGGCAGCAGTAGGGGGTGACGCCATCCACATTTCTTCAGAGGCATAGATGTCAGTGTTTATTTAAATTGCACAATGCACCAACCCTTTATAGTGGCAGCAGGCTGCGGACCCGGCGAAAGATACCTGGGTATCTCTCTCATCCAGTAGCAAGTGACGCACCAGTGGGCCAACATTCTCGACAGAGAGCAGGATCTGCTCAGCATCGAAGTGGCGAGGTTAGGTGAGTGATGTCTTGTAACAATTTTTCTAAAATGTATATGTATTACTTTTCAGGCATTTACAGCACCATAAATTCCTGTAGCGCATTCGCTGCAAAAAAGAAAACAACAATTGCAGTCTCCCGCGATTGTTAAGACTAGAGCTCATGGGTGATCCTGGTCTCAGGGGCATGTGTATATACTTTAAAATTGAAGGAAGGTGTTGCATGAGGCCCCCTCCCAGGCCATTATTCTGCCCCAGAGGCCACCACCACCCCTTCTCTTATCTTTCTGTTATTGTGTGATCCCCCAGGCCCTGGATCCAACCACCCCCAGGACTTTATTTTTAACAATTGTGTGGGGGGCTGCTCGGACCCTCCTGAGCCCTGGGGACCACCACCTCCAAGGGGCTTTAAAATAAAATATTGTGTGGGGTCGCATGGACCCCTCTGAGCCCCTGGGACCACCACCTCCCTGGGGCTATATAGAAAGAAATGGGGGTGCCTCGCGGACCCACCGTACCCCGGGAACCATCGCCTCCCCGTGGCTAAATTTAAAGTCCAGCTTCCTGTGTGTAAGAGCAATGCTGGCTCCTGCAGGAGCCAGCAAACCAGCAAGTAGGGCTTTCAAGCTCCCCTCCCGCCGTCCCCAACAGTGGTGACTGGGTGCCCTGGGTAGGCTTCAGGGTACCCAGCATTTGAAGGCTGGGCACCGGGGGATTGTCTCCTTGGGGCCAAAACTGGCCTAGGCAGGGGGATGCATGGCCCCCCATCCCCACTGATTTAAAGAGGCCTGGGGATGGGGTCCCCAGGGCCAAATTTTGCCCAAGGAGGTGGGCTTCTCAGCCTCCCACCCCATTTAAAGGTGTCCGGGCCCTGGGGAAGGAGTACCCAGGGCTGAAATTGGCTTGGATAAGGAGTCCCCAGGGCTGGAATGGGCTCGGGGAAGGGGGCCTTGCGGGCCCCATTGTATTATGGTGGATCCTGGGGGATAGGGTCCCTCTGGGGTCAAAATATGCCCTGAGAGGTGGGCTGCATGGGCCCCCTCTCCCATTGAAATTACAGCAGCCCCCCTCCCCATTATAGAGGGACAAATTAAAGAAACAAAAAGGAAAAAATAGAGAAAAAGTCCAGAAAATGCAAAACAGAGGGCAGAAAAATGATCGGGAAAGGTAAAAGAGAGAGAGAAAAAACTAACAAAAAAGGCAAAATAGAGGGCAGAAAATGAAGCAGAAGAGGGCAAAACAGAGAGCACTCAGACACTCACACACCCTCTCACAGGCCCATTTAGACACTCAGGCACTCACTCAGAGACTCACACAACTACACACTGACCCACTCAGAAACCCATTCACCACTCACAGACCACTCCCAGACCCATTCAGAAACTCATGACCCCACTCCAGATCCACTTAGACACCCACATACCTACTCACAGACCCACTCAGAAACCCTTGCAGTAAACAACATTAAAAAAAACCTTAGACATTCACTGAAAAAACAAAGGTTACAGGGATGTTATAGGTAGAAAATAGATTCTTTTTTTTATCTTCAAAATTCACTGAAAAAAAACAAAGGTTACAAGAATGTTATAGTTAGGCTTACATTTCAGTCATACAAATCCAGTGAAATTTAGCAGTTATAGTTAGCTGGTCTAACTATAACCTATACCCCCGCAATGCACTGCTTAAGACCTCACATACTATATCAGTCATGACATGAACAGTGAACTTACTAATATAGCCATTCAGATACCCACTAATTTGCCCATACTGTCACTTACACACCACTCACCCATCCATATAGCCAATCACTCACCCATACAGCCACTAACACAGCCACTCATCCACCAATATAGTCACTCACACAGCAACTGATTTATCCACACATCTACTCACTCACCTATTTATACACCCATACAGTCACTCACACATCCACTCACACATCCATACAGGGACTCACACACACACTTTCACACAGATACACACAGTCACTCACATACATATGTTAGAAATAGTATAACTCATTGGTGGTATAGAAAGTATACTATGTTAACTTTAGTAGTACTTTGGCATATACATTTAACAATTAGAAATGTTTAGAAAACACTCACTCACTGAATGATCTCATCAGTGATGACATTTGAGATACCATTAGTGATTTTGTCAACAGGGATGTCATGTCATGAGTGATGCAATATGTGATGTTGTAAGCGGAGGCGTAAGTTATAGTTAGCACAGCTAACTATAACTGCTGAAATTTTACTGGTTTTGTGCGAGTGAAATGTGAGCCTAACTATAATGTCCCTGTAACCTTTGTTTTTTCTGTAAATCTGTCTATCTACCTATCCATCGATAGATAGATAGATAGATAGATAGATAGATAGATAGATAGATAGATAGATATAGATAGATAGATAGATAGATAGATAGATAGATAGATAGATAGATAGATAGATAGATAGATAGATAGATAGATAGATAGATAGATAGATAGATAGATAGATAGATAGATAGATAGATAGATAGATAGATAGATAGATAGATAGATATTCACTAAATAAAGAACGGTAACAGGGACATTATAGTTAGGCTCAGATTTCTCTCACACAAAACCAGTGAAATTTAGCAGTTATAGTTACCTGAGCTAAATATAATGTACGCCCCGCAATGCACTGCTTATGACCTCACATATTACTTCACTCATTTTGTTATTTTTTTTGCTGAGGATCAGCAGTTCCACCCATGAATTTGCTGCAAAATTCAATAAACAAAAATGCCTTTACCCCACCCCCCACCCACAGCATATCTGGGGGGGACAGTGTATTCCTACACTGCCCCTTTTCTTTTTTTTCTTTAAATTTTTGGGGATTCTGCTTCACGTCAAGTCCCAAGATGTCTACTAACACTTCCTGTTTGTAGATGTTGCAGTATTGTAACATCCTGTATCTAGGCACCAAGAGTTCGGTTATTGGGAGGTTACAGTCATCTAAATGCCGCTCCCAGATTACTGATTTCTCTCCCTACATTTTGTACCATCTCAGGGCTCCTTCAGAAACGTCATTGTTTGCCCATTGAGAGACGTATACAGTTTAAAGATTTAAGTAAATCACACAGCCACATGTATGCATTAGGAGACCCATTCTCTCTAGACTTAGGCAAACTTGCCTATCCACAAGATACCTCCGTCATCCTGCTTAACCTGGTGGTTACTCCATGGTTTAAAAAAATTAGATCAGGAGGCTGCTATGACTCGCCACTATCACAGGCAGCCTAGGGTCTCAGCCACCCCTTTGTAGCAGAAGCACTACCAACTACTGCCCTCCACCATAAAATTGTGCATGACCAGGAAGATCTGAAGAAGGGCCAGCAGAACTTTGCTAAAAGACTGGCGACTATGAAAGCCTATTTTTTATTGAGAAGGAGGAGAGAGACTGTTGTTGTGGGAGGTGAGAACATTTGGAGACAAGGTAGTCAGACATTCAGGGTTTTGAGGGTATTGTTTTAAGTGAGTGGGGTAGGTCGGTTGTGGGAGGAGAGGCTAAAAAGGACAATTGGGGAAAGAAGGGAAGATACTTGTTTTTATGGTGTTCTGCTTTCTTGGGTGAGTTATGGAAGAAAGGGTAGGACTTTATTTTTAATTTTATAAACGTGACTTTTTTACTTGAAAAACAGGCTTAGCATTAGTAATTAGTGTAAAGTTACTGTTAGTTAAACAGAAAGAACAACATAGTGACAAGAGGCTGACCTACACACCTGTCCCACTACAAAGGAGTTGTAACACAGTGAGACCCCAAGGCCTAAACAAAAAACTGACTGCACAAGCCTCCGCCCTTTATTACTTGATCAGGCTGTGCTACACCCATCCTCCTATCAGTAATAGTTTTATATATTGCTTACTCATTGCCCTTGCCAGACTCTCTGTAATTGGTGCCCACTAATGTGGTCTGTCTCTCACAGTTGGGCCATACCTCACTTCAGGGATTTCCAAATGCACTTCTTAATGTTGGTGGAGGTGGCCCAGTGTACAGGAAAAACAAGGTTCTTCTTATTACAAATGACTGTGGAGGTGTGATCTAGCCAAATCATTCTTATAATGCATCATAGGCAACTAGACTAAAAGAGAACACAGAGTGAGTGGACAATGCAAGACGGACATCACCATGTCAACAAAACAACAACTAGCAACATGGTGTTGAGCTGTTTACCAAAGCATAATGAAGCCCTTAAGTATCAGGAGTCAGGACTCAGAAGATCTTTGATTCAATAGAATCCATTGGGCATAGAATGTGTAAAAACATTGCATAATTAATCGCTTGACTATAATATCCCTTTCATGCCAGGATAGAAAGCATGGGTTGGGCAATGTGTACATTTTGATAACCACCTCCTGTAACAGCTTCAACCACATCCACCATACCAAGTGTAAGAGCCGTCGATGGTCAAAATTAACACACACCTCAACTGATCATACACAACCTGCGGGAAGATGGTTTCATGAATGAATGGATTAGGGAAAGGTCAGTGTTAGACCTGACAGCTTTAGAGAGGTCTTCTCCCAGCTTTTTGTCTACCTCCTGCACTTTTCAGACCTCGCTTTTGCTGGCTTTAGGACTCTGTGCACTTTACCACCGTTAACCAGTGCTAAAGTGCCTGTGCCCTCTCGCCTAAACATTGTAACTTTGGTTTAACTCCAATTAGCAGATTTCATTTGCTTATAAGTCCCTAGTAAAGTGGTACCCCCTGCTCTCAGGGCCTGTAAATTAAATGCTACTAGCTAGCCTGCAGCACTGATTTTACCATCCACTGAAGTAGCCCTTTAACCAGGTCTCAGGCCTTCCACTGCAGAGCCTGTGTGTGAAATTTACACTGCCATTTTGACCTGGCAAAATAAACTTTTTGCCAGGCCCAAATATTCCATTTTTATACATATGTCTCCCCTCAGGTAGGCCCTGGACAACCTAGAGGGCAGTTTGCAATGTATTTAAATGGTAGAACGCGTACTGTTAAATTTTACATATCTTGTAAGTGAAAAACTCCTGAAGTCGTTTTTCTCTACTACAAGGCCTATCTCTCCTGTAGGATAACACTGGGATTTCAATGGATAAAACATCGCCATTCTTCTGGCATTGTCTCTCTCAGGTGCAGGGCTAAACCACAATGCTGGAGTGCTATGGAGCATTCTTTTTACAGAAGGGATGCCCTGTGGAATACAAAATTAAAAAGGTCAGTATTGGAGACTCAAAGAAATTGATAACCAGCACGTTGAGTGGAAGGCAGCGGATAGGCTGATGCAGTACTTTGCCATTAACAAAGAAGCGAGGAGAACCAATCTCTTACTACCAATTCCAATTAGCTGTGTGTACCAGACTGATCACTTTAACAATAACAACATTTTGCTTTGTCCAGTCAATCAGACCACAAGTCAACCACTAAATTAGAGTGTGCCATTATAGCCACTACTCTGCATTTCGTAATCAATGTACCTCTCTCAAGGCCAGAGGGAAAGGCCTCTTTGGGTGCTCTTGCTTCCATTTAAGCAGTTAGGCCATGGTCCTTCTTCTGGCTGTTGCTAGCAGTACTTTAAGACTTCACACAAAAGAGTATTGTTGAACAAGAAAATGAAAAGTATTTGAGCATTAGTTTAGTCATAGTAAATGAACTATCTGGTCTCAGAAGAACCTAGAGATGGTATATATCCCAGTAAAGTGTGAAAGACAAACTTTGAAGTAGAATGATCCTCCAAATATTACATTCTCAAGTTTAATTTACCAGACCTTCTCAGCCACCACAATATGAATCTGGTAAAGGTCATTGGCAGAATTAAGGTACCTGTTCCAAGTGTGGTGTCCATTTACGTGTATGTCTGTCTTCTCCATGAAAGCAATACCCAATATAGGGTAGCCTTTTAAATCTTCACTTACAGCCCAGCAGGAGAATGAATCAATGGATTAGGATTTGAGACATCTTCTTGTTCTTTAAGTTTTTTTTTTAGTGAATGGAGTCTTTCTATTGCAGCAGACTGTCGCCATTTGCTCAATCAATGGCTGAACCGAAGATTGAATTAATGTTTCTCAGGTCTCACCACTCATTCAGCCCAGGCCACATTATTACAGTGTAAGCTGCATATCAAATATAAATTATATATAAATATTTAGATATATATTTTGTTTAACAAGCCCTTTTATGTTGTTGCAGGGATTCTGCTCATGCACAGAACTATACACAGGAAACTAGGACCTCAGTGCATTGTGATGTACCAAAAACCTCACCTCAGTACCCAGAACCCCTATCCGACAAGCATCAATGTCTCATTCGTTCTCCGTATCATCTCAAAGCTACCAATAATGAGACAACCCAGAACAAGTGACTTAGGGTACTCTCAGGAATGGTGGGAACAAGAACACCTTTTCGTTGTTATTCTCATATCAGTCCACAACGTGAGTAATAAGAGACACAGAAAAGTTTAAAATGTTTATTTTTAACTACGTTTTCTAAGATGCAGTATTTTGGCTAACATAAGCAAACAAATGATCAGAAATAAAACCATCAGCATTGTTACAATTCCATATAAAACAAAGGGAGAAATCATAATATAATGATAGTGGAAACAGGTCCTCTAATGCCTTGTGTACCACTCTCCCCTGGCTACTAAGCTAGTTTTATAATAATAATAGAAGGTCTCTAGATTTGAATGGGGAACACCATACCTCAAAGATCAGCTTAGATGAATCACATCACAGGATCAGCACTGCTCTCAGTGTCTGGAAAGGTTTTCTCCAAGTGTGTCAGCATCATGCATGCAATGCAATATTAAAGGCACCCGAGTTTCAGATATTTGCAGCTGTATGCTTGTTGTGTCTAGAGCCTGGGCCGATCAACCTGAATTCAACAGCATACATTGTTATTTGACCTTGACGGTTTCTGCACTCAGTGATCAGACTAAGGTCGCGGTGCACGTCTAGGGATGTGAAAAACAGACCGTTCTCATGTGAAGAAAAAGCAAGCAAGCAGTTTTACTTATAATAACAACTACCTGTAGTGTCGTGTGTAAAAGCAGCAAAGTGGCAAGATGGCGTTAACATCTAAAACGCTTATGCTAACATAGCAATGTGTGAAGGCAAAACCCTGTCTCCACTACAATGTAACTTCTTTTGTTTTAGTCTGGAAAGTAGACCTCATTTTAATCATCACCAATCCCTCCATGTTTGACTGGCCCTTTCGACTGTGACATCTGCACATGCATCACTAAAAACACACTCCAAACACACACCAGCTACCGGACATGCAAGATACTTTATTGCTAGCTTGCTGAGCTCTGGCCTCTCTGCACACTTCCCATATCAATAGGTCACTAGGTATTGATCCAAGTACACCTCTGTTGGGTCATACAGATAGTCTTGGACCATATTCTGAATTAACATTGATGCTGCCACTTGCTCGGCATGTGTTGCCTGTACCATTGTTCTGGACGTGAGTGCCGTTGAATGAAACCAACCCATTTCAGAGGTTGGCAGTGAACTTGAAGCGGTTATTGCTAAGGGTTTTGGAATTGCTGTCATGGTGTTGGCTGCTGCTGCACAGACTGTGAGCCAACAAAACTGTTCTCAGTGGAAGTTGACTCTACTTCAGAACTTCTGCCCCAGCCTTGAATTGGCAGTCATTCTCCTTGATCACTCACTTTAATGAAAATACAAGTCTTGTAAACTAAGACACCAGTTTCAGTAAAAGTAAAAAAAGGTTTCAACTCTCATATCTTACACAAACTAAATTAATCCCTGGCCATTCCATCCTGGGCCCACCACCAGACAAGTGAGAGAGGGCCTCTATCTAAAGGGAAAGGTATGCACTAATATGAACAGTGTATTCATTATTGAAACAAAACCTAACACTTCAGAAACGAAAGTCAAGGGAGGGCATTTCTCGGAATTAGATGAGAGCAGTTGGGAACAGCTCAAAATGGCACCTGAAAAAAAATGGTGCAGCGAATGCTAACTTACATAGGGCACTGCGTAGGCATAAACGTTTCCTTTCTAACAGACCCACCTTTTAGCATGAGCTAAACATTTTTAACTGTAATTAAAAATATAATACATTGCAAGCAGTAATATTTATCACATTAAGGTACAGTTATGAGCACTCCATACCATCAGCATCAGAAAATCAAACAGTAAGGAGAGATGAATGTTCAAATATTCCCTTATCAATATTCATTAGATCCTCAACATCCTGTTGAATCACTATAGCAGCATTTGTGCCATGAATAGAAATCTTCTTTTTGGGTGTGAGAATAGTGGTGCAATAGGAACAACAAAAGGGAAGACACTGAACAAAAGCACAGCAGAGCACCAATACCACAATAAGGTAAATCACTTTTTCAAGAATCCTGCCCAGCTTCCAAAAAGAGACCAACTCCAATTCCCACTTTCCATTCCTTTGACGTTTTCAAGAATATCCAAGATGTGTTTAGTAATATTCTTTTCCATATTCTTGATCCCGACAACACACTGATCGCCCACTACCGAGCATACACCACTACTCTTAGCTAGAATAAAATCAACTGTATATCTGGTCTGTTCCGAATATTATCGCATATTCTCCAACTGAGTGGTGATGTCACGCAAAGCTGCTATTGTGGTTTTGATAGAATTTGCAGCTTACACCCAAAATATTCTCTAGCCTTTTCACCCCTGGCCATGGAAGTACCACCCAATGTGAAAATAGAAGAAAGGATGTATCCAAAAGTGATCCCATTACTATAATTATTGACCTCTATATTGATCAAACCCTCACAGAATTCTTTCGTCAGGGTCCTTTTAATACGTCGTATGTTAGGCTTGGCATATTTACAAGGTACACCCAAGGGCAATACCATTCCAAGAGCTACATCATCTGTACCATTATGAAAAATTAGAATATGTCCCATTAGACAAAATAAAAACCCTGGGTGTGCATAATTCGGTCCCTCATAACCCACTGCTGCATTCCTGGAGTTAATTCTGAAAGTACTTGGATCCTCGTCATTTACCAATGGGTTTGTATTTTTGTACAACACTATTCCCGAGCAATTTATATATAGTGAAGTATCAGTGCTATTCACGGTAGGGTAACAGGCAGGGTAATAACCAGCCTCTCGGGTAACTATCAATTGCTTGTTATGCCATCCCACCAATGTAACATTCTGTTGTTCCATATAAATAATTGACGCAATATGTATTGTTATCACAACCAGGATAAACCATCCCCAATGGCTTTCTATGATATAGACATGGCCCCAGAAAACCAAAACCAAACACTCCTTTCACGTCTGTAAATTGAGGTGATCGAATATAGGTATAATTTATGAGTGACAATGGTTATGCAGTTCACAAGGTAGTGATAGATTCAGTGGGGTAACAAGCGGTCCCCTCTTTGAAGAATCTCTTGTGTGTTCCCAAAAATTCATTACACGGAGCAGTTCTTTTATTTCATCTCGGGGAATTAAACGTACCCTTGCTGCGTAAAGGCACATTTTGATCATTTTCCCAAATTCATGACATCCCACACAATATTTTCATCAGCAGAATCAAAAGAACACATATTATTTTTCTTTTCTGGGTCCATATCATACCATACTGTGCAACAAGAACCATTGGCTATTCCTCTTCAGCAACCTTCCTCCCAAAAGGATGCATAATGAATCAAAACAAAAAAAAGAAAATTCAAGGGAATATACAAGTTTCCGGTGTCAGTCAGAGCCTCACTGGTACAGGCTCCTATTGTCCATCAATAAGTTGGCTTTCTTGAGCATCTGCAGTTGAGCTTGCTCTGTCCTAAGCTCTTTTAATCTATCCCAGGTCAATAAAGGTGGTATACTTCTGCTCTCCCTAACTAATGTTCAAACAACAAAGGCAAAGTAAGCGCAACATTTTCCAGTAATTTCAATTAATTCTGTTGGTAATGTTACTCAGCCTTCCACAGTCCATTCCTAATCTTTCTTCTCCTTGGATTCAGTAGCTCTCAACTGAGGGCGCAATTTGTACCTGGCAGCCCCAGGCACGGTATCATCAATGAACAAAGGCTCCTGGATAGCTCATATTTCTGGTGGGACAACCTCGTGCAAAACATCGTCCTTCTCCTTGTCTCTCTGCGTCCAGGGTCAACTTGGCCTACTAAAAGGAACAAATCTGGGCACTTGCACACTTCTGGTGTCACTGACACCTTCTTTGATCCACTGGTTGTATGGCAATGGCAAAGGACTCCTCCGGCAGTGGTTGACATGCACCCAATTGTTCCGACCAGCAACCTTTACAGCCATCTGTGTCACCAACAGAACCTGCTCAGGACCCTTCCAGCATGGCTCCAAACTTTGCTTCCTCTGGAAGTTCTTTAGTACAACATAATTGCCGGGCTGGCTATCGTTGCTGGGCCCCTCTAGTATAGAAGGTAGGGACTCCTGCACCTGTTGGTAAATGGAACGTAAACTTTCCGTTAACTGACCAAGATAATCAAGCCATTAAAGTTAATGTGGTAACCCTGTGTCCCGCAGAACCTGGGTATTTCTGCTATAACAAACAAGTGGTTCTGTTGGGTAGTATAATAACTAAGTTAACATGTATTTAATACCGAAGCAACCAGACTAATCAAAATGTTGTCCAAGTTTTACAAAGACTTGTTGTGAACAAACAGTAAGAACACACAACAGATCAACAATTTTTGCAAAAGAATTAAATATTTACTTCTTTTCTTTTTTGTAAAAGGGACATGTATGGCTGTCAAGGATTGCATAAACGTATTGCAAAGAGACAGAAGTGACCTTTGTGACATAAAGTGAAGAAAGAGTGACAAGTGAAATCATTAGTGAAAATATGTACAAGACAAAAATGAGTGACATGAGTTAACAAAATATAAGCATCCTGTCACATGTGTACAATTATTTACATTAATCCTAATCCAAATATTGTTTTGAAAGTAGAGGACAAGGAGACAGCTTGAGCCGACTGATGGGGGACCCGTGATGTCTCTACCACTGTAAGCAACATAATAATAGCATAAACTGCAATGGTGGTGCCATCTTGTAATTTAAAACAGGAGCCATCGACATATAGTTCCCTTTGAGGGTCAGATGAGGGAACATCAGTCAGGTCTACCCATCCTTTTGTCTCTTCTTCCGTCCTGAAAATACCGTCATGTTGGTCAACTGCATCATTCTCAGAAGGGAGGGATAGTAACGTGGCTGGTTTCAGAGTGGCACATCTTTTAATCATAATATTTTTAGCAAACAATGTCAATTCATAGCCAGTAAGACGTGCACTGGTGAGGTACTGTATCTTTGTCTTCTTCAAAAGTGGATCTACAGCATGGAGTACCATAACTGTGTGGTCTGTATGAAGTATGAGTCCAGCCGATTGTCTGATTGAAGTGTCCACAACCGCGACTGCTCACAGACAGCTCAGGAGGGCTCTTGTGACAGGGTCAAGCACAACAGAAAAATAAGTGAAAGACCTCTGTTTGTCCCCAAACTTTTGGGTTAAGAAAGAAAGTGTGCAACCAGCCATTTCATGAACATAGAGCACAAATGGTTTATTATAATTCAGTGTGCCAAGCACAGGAGCCGAACAAAGCGCAGGTTTTAATTGGTCAAAAGACTGCTGACATTTGGGCATCCAAGGGAAAGGCTCATGCACTGCTTTAGTTGTGAATGCAAGAGAAGGTTTGATTAGTAACAAGTAGTTTGGGATCCACTGGCGACAGTAGGAATTAATACCTATAAAAGTGCGTACATCTTTCTGAGTTTGTGGAATGGGCTTTTTAACAATAGTACTGATACACTCAGAGGTCAATCCCCTACTGACATTTTGAAAAAGAGACCTTATGTCCATGATGTGCCAAATGCATCAAATGCATCAGCAATTTGACTGTACTTGTAGTGAAGATACAATATTGCCTGCCGACATTGCTATGTTAGCATGAGTGAACTGTATGCTTAAACACCATCTTGCCGCTTTTGCACACGACACTTCATGCTTCTGTTATCATAAATAAAACTGCTTGCTGTTCTTCACTTGGGAATGGTCTGTTTTTCACAAGTACAGGCTTACACTGCGACCTCGGTCTGCACAGAGTGTTCAAGGTCGAATAACAATGTATGCTGTTAATTCATGTTGATCAGTCCCACTCCCTTAGACATAACACGGACACAGCTGCAAATAACTGGAACTCGGGTGCTTTTAATATTGCATTGCATGCATGTAGGGAGCACTTGGAGAAAACCTTTCCATCTACAGAGAGCTGTGCTTATCCTGGGATTTGCCTTCCACAGTCCATTCCTAATCTTTCTTCTCCTTGGATTCAGTAGCCCTCAACTGAGGGCGCAATTTGTACCTGGCAGCCCCAGGCACGGTATCATCAAAGAACAAAGACTCCTGGATAGCTCATATTTCTGGTGGGACAGCCTCGTGCAAAACATCGTCGTTCTCCTTGTCTGTCTGCGTCCAGGTCAACTTGGCCTACTAAAAGGAACAAATCTGGGCACTTGCACACTTTGGTGTCACTGACACCTTCTTTGATCCACTGGTTGTATGGCAATGGCAAAGGAATCCTCCGGCAGTGGTTGACATGCACCCAATTCTTCCGACCAGCAACCTTTACAGCCATCTGTGTCACCAACAGAGCCTGCTCAGGACCCTTCCAGCACGGCTCCAAACTTTGCTTCCTCTGGAAGTTCTTTAGTACAACATAATTGCCGGGCTGGCTATCGTGGCTGGGCCCCTCTAGTATAGAAGGTAGGGACTCCTGCACCTGTTGGTAAATAGAACGTAAACTTTCCGTTAACTGACCAAGATAATCAAGCCATTAAAGTTAATGGGGTAACCCTGTGTCCCGCAGAACCTGGGTATTTCTGCTATAACAAACAAGTGGTTCTGTTGGGTAGTATAATAACTAAGTTAACATGTATTTAATACCGAAGCAACCAGACTAATCAAAATGTTGTCCAAGATTTACAAAGACTTGTTGTGAACAAACAGTAAGAACACACAACAGATCAACAATTTTTGCAAAAGAATTAAATATTTACTTCTTTTCTTTTTTGTAAAAGGGACATGTATGGCTGTCAAGGATTGCATAAACGTATTGCAAAGAGACAGAAGTGACCTTTGTGACATAAAATGAAGAAAGAGTGACAAGTGATATCATTAGTGAAAATATGTACAAGACAAACATGAGTGACATGAGTTAACAAAATATAAGCATCCTGTCACATGTGTACAATTATTTACATGAATCCTAATCCAAATATTGTTTTGAAAGTAGAGGACAAGGAGACATCTTGAGCCAACTGATGGGGAACCTGTGATGTCTCTACCACTGTAAGCAACGTAATAATGGCATGAGCTGCAGTGGTGGTGCCATCTTGTAATTTAAAACAGGAGCCATCGACATATAGTTCCCTTTGAGGGTCAGATAAGGGAACATCAGTCAGGTCTACCCATCCTTTTGTCTCTTCTTCCGTCCTGAAAATACCGTCATGTTGGTCAACTGCATCATTCTCAGAAGGGAGGGATAGTAACGTGGCTGGATTCAGAGTGGCACATCTTTTAATCATAATATTTTTAGCAAACAATGTCAATTCATAGCCAGTAAGACGTGCACTGGTGAGGTGCTGTATCTTTGTCTTCTTCAAAAGTGGATCTACAGCATGGAGTACCATAACTGTGTGGTCTGTATGAAGTATGAGTCCAGCCGATTGTCTGATTGAAGTGTCCACAACCGCGACTGCTCACAGACAGCTCAGGAGGGCTCTTGTGACAGGGTCAAGCACAACAGAAAAATAAGTGCAAGGCCTCTGTTTGTCCCCAAACTTTTGGGTTAAGAAAGAAAGTGTGCAACCAGCCATTTCATGAACATAGAGCACAAATGGTTTATTATAATTCAGTGTGCCAAGCACAGGAGCCGAACAAAGCGCAGGTTTTAATTGGCCAAAAGACTGCTGACATTTGGGCATCCAAGGGAAAGGCTCATGCACTGCTTTAGTTGTGAATGCAAGCAAAGGTTTGATTAGTAACAAGTAGTTTGAGATCCACTGGCGACAGTAGGAAGTAATACCCATAAAAGTGCGTACATCTTTCTGAGTTTGTGGAATGGGCTTTTTAACAATAGTACTGACACGCTCAGATGTCAATCCCCTACTGACATTTTGAAAAAGAGACCTTATGTCCATGATGTGCAAAATGCATCAGCAATTTGACTGTACTTGTAGTGAAGATACAATATTGCCTGCCGACATTGCTATGTTAGCTTGAGTGAACTGTATGCGTAAACACCATCTTGCCGCTTTTGCACATGACACTTCATGCTTCTGTTCTCATAAATAAAACTGCTTGCTTTTCTTCACTCGGGAATGGTCTGTTTTTCACAAGTACAGGCTTACACTGCGACCTCGGTCTGCACAGAGTGTTCAAGGTCGAATAACAATGTATGCTGTTAATTCATGTTGATCAGTCCCACTCCCTTAGACATAACACGAACACAGCTGCAAATAACTGGAACTCGGGTGCTTTTAATATTGCATTGCATGCATGTACGGAGCACTTGGAGAAAACCTTTGCATCTACAGAGAGCTGTGCTTATCCTGGGATTTGATTCACTACATCTGATCTTGGAGGTATGGGGTTCCCCGTTTAAACCTAGAGATTGTCTATTATTATATAAACTAGCTCCGAGCCTGGGGAGGGTGGTACACGGTGCTATAGTCCTGATTCCACTGTCATTACAATATGATTTCTCCATTTGTGTTTTATGGAATTGTAACAATGCTGATTGTATTAATTTTATACATCTTTTTACTAGTATTGGTGAAAGTACTGCATCTTAGAGCACGTAGTTAAAACCTATATCGTGCCTCTGATTACTCACGTTGTGGACTGGTAGAAGTGTTAAACCGAAAGAGTGTTCTTTATTCCCACTATTCCTGAGAGTTCACTAAGTCGCTTGTTCTGGGTTGTCTAATCATAGGTAGGTTCGCTGTAGCACGGACAACGAATGAGACACTGATGCTAGTCGGCTTGGGGTTCTGGGCACTGAGGTGGGTTTTTGGTACACCACAATACACAAAGGTCCTGGTTTCCTGCGCATAGTTCTGTGTATGAGCAGAATCCCTGCAACATGGCGCCCAATGTTTGGTCTTGTTTTCGAGACACTTTAGTAGTGCTTATACTTGTCCACAATATCCTCACTCCTGTTTCCAGGCAACAGTTGTGACGGCATAACCTACCTATATAGTTCTGTTATAGGTTCATTCAAGCTTGAGATTGTAGAAAGGTTTATAGTTGAATTACTAACCCTTTTTGTGCTACAATTTATATAAATTGTTTTTCCTCTTCTGTGTCCTTATGGCTGCGATTGACATTGCTCTGCATAGTTGTGCAGCACTCCAGCGTCATTTGACACAATACGGAGTACCTAACGCAGGTATGGCGCTTATCTTTGTGATTGGTGCGAACGCAGAGTTTCCCTTTGAGATATTCTACTCTTGGGTTACTTTTGGGGCAGTAGATGGGGATGACGACTTGTTCGACTCATATACTCCCACTGCAATACCTGCGAATTATAGGCCATATTTGACACAAGAAGTTCTGATTTCAGCATGGCAACACCGTATTTGGTTTAATGGCGCCCTCCCCCACTCAGTGACTCAGGTCCGGTTAGGCTGTTTGTCTATACCTGGGGCCACTTGGCCAGTTTTGGGTGGGTTTACACTAGGGGTGGGCGGAGTTTGCGAAATCCACTTCCGCAAATTATCGCGAAAATGTTTAAAATTATCGCAAACAAGCGGAAATATCGCGAAGATGCAGAATTTTTTTCCCCGCCTGTTCGTGAGATTTTCTGCATGGTTGCGGGTCGCCAACTTACCCATGTGGTTGCTCGCGGGCGCGGCCATCTTGTTTTGAGTTGTCTCGCGGTGCATGATCGCGAGAAGAAAGACGTGATCGCGCGACGCATGACGTCACTGCGGGCGCGAACTGTCGCGAGACAGCGCAAATGGCTAAAAACAATCCAACATCTCATGGAGAACGCGACCGGATCAAGAAAACTTGTCGGCGAACGCAGGGATTCAGGTAAGGCGATCGCGCGCGAGAATGTATTATTTTACAGCGCGAGCAAGAAACAAATTATCGCCAAGCTGCGGAAAGCGGAAATTTTGACATTTTCGCGCTCTCCGCGGAACGCGAAAATGTCAAATTATCGCAATTTCCGCGAACGGAACGAAATTTTCGCCCAGGCCTAGTTTACACCACATCTACATTATCTACAGGCCCGGTAGATGATTTATGTTTACTGCATACCTCCTTGATTGGGGTATATTGGGCTTTAGTATAATACGTTTCTCGCAATCTCCAGGTGGAGGCACCTGGGGTTGCGGCGCAACCAACTGGACCGGCCGGGATGTCGATTAGTCCCGTCATGGTTAATTCGGTTATGGGCAAGCGTCCCCAAAGTAAAGATGATTGCAACCTTGTTCTGTAGCAAAAGCAATCATCAGATCGTCAACATACTGCATTAATACATTACTGGAGGAAGCGATAGTGAATCCAACTGGCTTTTTAATGCCTGACTATAGATGCTAGGACTTTCTGTATAGCTTTGAGAAACACGACAGAACTGAAAGCTTCTGCCGGACAGTTTAATCCCAAATAAATACCTACTGTCTGTATGTATAAGAAAACTGAAAAATGCATTTTTCGAATCAATAACAGAAAAGACGTAGCAGTTGATGGAATCATTGTTAAAAGCATAGTAATATCAGGAACAACCGTAAATTGCAGAACTACTATTTAATTAAGCTCGCGCAAATCAATCACAAAGCGCTAAACATCATCAAGTGTCTCAGCGGAACCCGAGGGTGTCCTTTTAAGGACCTCAAGAATAGGACTATTACAAATGTTGGCAGACATTTCTTCAAATACTCTCTTTCGTATCAAATCCTGAATAATCTGAAGAAGAGCCTGTTCTCCTTCCTGCGGTATTTTATACTGAGGAATGCAGGGCAGAATAGCATTATCTTTAACTTGTATAGAAACTGGTGGCATATGCAACAGACCCACATCTGTATCACCTGTGGACCATAGTGTAGGTGGTACATGAGCAAATTCAGCTGGAAGGGGCACATCCTGGGACAAACACTGTATACTACCCACATCTGGACCCATGGTGATATAAACACCAGTAGGGGAATGATAGATAGTAGCATACAACTTCTTCAATAAGTCCAAACCCATCAGATTTTCACCACAATTAGATGTTAACAAAAATGGAGATTCTACTGTGAAAGGACCATCAGTTAGTGCAAGGGGGCGTGAAATGGGGCTTACAACCTGTACACCTGAAAAACCTATCAACACATTATTGTGGCCAGACAGAGCCTCCTAGGGACCATATGTCGAGAAACAGAACTCTTTGTCGCACCTGTGTCCACCAAAGATTCCTTAGTTGAGCCTTGCAAATCTGCTGTGACATAAGGACCACGCTGATCTACAGGTATCTGAACTGGTCCCTTACCCTGTCCCTGGCTGTCCTAGCTGTAATACATACCTTTCATATCATCCATGTCATAATCATCATGATAATATTGTCCATTTCTCGGGTCATCAAAATAATTATTATCAGAATGGTCCCCAGGAGCCGCAGCATTCTGGTTCGTGTCGGTACCACGACCTCTAGCACCAGAACCTCGTCCTCTATGGGACGCAACCTTCTGTAAGAGCACAGGGCACTGGTTTTGCCAATGTCCTTCCTCCTTACAATAAGCACATTGATTCTGCCCCAAAGGTGTCGTCGACGACTGCCTAGTATGTGGGAGTTGTCTGGAAAGACCTCCTCGCCCTCTGGTATTACCTCGAAATGCCTGCTGCAACAACACCTTTGTCTTCAAATCCTTATGTTTTTTGTCAGTTTTATTCTTCTCCTCCTGATATCGATGTTTATAATATTGCGTCATATTCAAAATAACAGAAGGAGAAGATGTAGACCAAGTACTTTCAGACGCCTGCAACTGAGTCCTTATTTCAGGAAGAAGATTAGTAACAAACCTATCAACAAACAAACTACTCCCTCAGAGGACATATCCTGCCCACTATAATCCAAAAACGTATCCTCAAACCGAGTAAAGAAATCAGACACGCTCTCATCCTTCTTTTGTTGAAAAGCAGTCAATCTGTCCCAACTTACCTTCTTAGGAGGAATAAGTGTGTGCATGTATGTAATAATACGACCGGGCAAAGCAAGTATCTCAGCACAGGGTTTATCTCCTGGCTTCCTTTCCTGATCCCATACTTTCATCACATCCCATGCAGCGCCCAATTCTGCAACATGATCAACAAATATCAACCGTAACAAGAAGACCAAAAACATAATAACACTTGTGGGGCCTCCGTTTTGATATGCGTGCGCCAAAGATATATCAATGTAGTGGACAAGTGATGGAGAACGTGCTGCTGTAAAAAGGGCTCCAACTCATGTACAACTTGCCAAATATCTTCAGTACTATAAACCACATTGCTAACCCACTTAATAGCATGTCTTGCTAATACCTCCTTCTCATCCTCACCTACCCTGGATCGCACCAATGGACCCACTCGCTCACTGTTTTTCACCCAATCCCTGTCTTCAAACCCTCCTTCAGGCGTTTCAACATAAAAAAAATATGGGAGGATAAATAACCATAGGAGGAGAAGCAACATAAGTAGTAGGTACAACTGTAGTCAACGTTTGCACCGGAGGAGAAAGAACAGAGGAGAGAGGTGTCGGAACAGTAGATGAAACAGAGGTCACAGTCATCAAAGATGGCAAGGACAAAGAAGGAGCGGGGGCGTCGTAGCCAAAGCTGTTGAAATAGCAGCCGTAGATACGGGGGCAACCAGAGCAGATGAAACAGGCTGCTGTGACAGGAACAGTAGGATATATCCTCTGTGGGGCATAAGGAGGCAGGAGTCGAGTATCTAACAACTCCTCTACAAAAGTGTTGTTTTCCTCTTTGGCCAAATAGGACTTGTCAATTTGCAACCAAAATCTCCTATCCTCACATTCAATTCCTGTCTCCTGTTTTTCTCTATCATATGCTACAGCTTTCTGCGTCAATGTCTGCATTCTCCCTTTCCATTCCTCTTTCTCCATTTTTAACCACCTTTGTTTAGGCTCCTTCTGCCAAGTTCGAAGAGAATCAAACATTGACTGTCTACTTCGTCTCTTAAACAACTGTTCCTGTAAAAAAACAACATTTTGTTCATCAAAGTTGCCCGTCAAAGGCCAGTGCAACTCGCCATTGTCCCTCATATATTTCTGTCATAATGTACAAAACATAATCAGGCCAAGATCATGTTTCACAAACAATTAAAATTAGGGCTGCCTTCAATAGGTGCCAATTGGGCTTCTTCCAACCGAACATCTGCAGAACAACAACGACAACACAAAGTCAAAAATTTGCTAATGCCAGGCATGGCAAAGAAAACAAAGTCATTATTTTTGCCTGGCTAAGTATTTGCAAACAATTTTTACCAAAACAGTCCGTAGACCATAAGGAACTCAAACAACAATGGTACCATATCCACATAGAACCAAAACAAACTCACCTGATATCAACAGTACAAACGAACCAGTTGTCCACCCCTGACTCTTCAGACCAAATGTTCAGATTGAAGGGTTTCGCCGTTCAGGACTCCAGTCAGGATGACCACTGAATGAGGCACCGTCCGGTAGGATGTGCGGGGATCCCTGAGCCATCAGTCTGAAGCGACGATGTCCTCGGACTCTCCCCTGTCTGCGGAAAGGGGATGGATCAATCACCTGAAGGAGTCCTTGTTCGGGAGCCAACTGAGGGAAGTGACCTGTTTGGGGCCACCCGGGTAACTAATGACCACCTCTCGGCCTTCCTCACCAAATGAAGAGATGGTCAGACAGTAGAGAATACAAACCAATAACTGTTTATTTATGAGCACTCAGAGTGGAGCCCCATCTGTACAGTTGCTAGGATTGCTACAGAGAGGACTGAAATCGACAAACATAGAGATACATTATGTACGTTTCGTAGCTGGGAAAAAACACGCACAGACAGATGCAACTGAACAGTGAAATACAAACAAAAAAGGTTTCAACTCTAGTATCTTATACAAACTAACATAGTCCAAGGTCAATCCATCCTGGGCCTGCCACCAGACAAGTGGGAGAGGGCCTCTTTCTAAAGGGAAAGGTATGCGCTAATATGAACATTGCATTCATAACTGAAACAAAACCTAACACTTCAGAAATAAAAATCAAGAGAGGGCATTTCTCTGAATTAGATGAGATCAGTTTCAAACAGCCCAAAACGGCGCCTGAAAAGAAAATGGTGCAGCGAACGCTAACTTACATAGGGCACTGCGTCAGCATAAAAGTTTTCCATTCTAAAAGAAATACAAGTTGCCAGCGCTTTTTGATATAGTGGGCTCATTATGGTGGCACAGATGTAGTCTTTGGGGGACACAATCTAATTTTGCAGCCATTTAGAAGTGCACAAGTGATGGATTAAGCGGTCTACCATAGAAGTTGCTCATGGTAGTGCCCGACTTCCTAACTTCATTATCTCAAAATGAAGTAGCATACATACCAGGCACTCTACTGGCCCCAATTTATCCATCTACATTGCTCAAACAGGCATTGCAGCGTGCAGTAGACTGTGTTCCAACATTCTGGCACCTCCGGCATGAGGACTTTCACTAGCATACTGAATGATATTCAATGTCTTCCGGGCTTTGATTGAATGACTAAAATGACTACATATTCTTTGGCAGGTGACCTCTATGTAGCTAACTATCTTTTTGGGAAAGTACTGCACAATTAGAATAATGCTCCAAAACATGACTCTGAACTATCCACCATCAGCCATGGCTTTGACTATATTACTGCCATTGGCAGGGGCAAAAAAATCCAATTGTAGGACCTCTGGGTTTAAGCCATTCAAAGACCTTGGTATTAAACTTGTCCAAGACGTTCGCAGCTGTATGTGATTTCTCCATGCTGAATATCACAACTGCTGCATGCCACTGAATTCCCCAAAAAGCATCATTAGCAGTGAGACTAGCAGCTTGCCTTTGCTTAACTCCATGGAAAGAGAACCAGTGTTCAGCGATGCACATGTATTCTTTTTATTGACAACTGGTCCGCATGTCTGTTGTGAGGTGTATGGGCTGAGCAGTGCTCTGCTTCAAAGCATTGCCAATCAATTGCAGCACTTCATGATGGCAGCCACTCTCGCAAAATTGGTCAAATTGGAGGAGGTCAAGCACAAACATTTTAGTCAGCTTACCATTGTAGAAACATGCTTTTTTGTGGTTCCCTTGATAAAAATAGCTGTGAGAAATTGGGTTGTTGGTTGAGTGGGGAGTTAACCCTGCTCAAGCAACAGCCTCAATCCATTTTAAGGTAAATCACAAAAGTCACTAAATTAACATGTGCTTCACCCTCTGGTAGATTTGTACAAAAGCAGTCAGATAGAACTTAGAGTTACCAAAGGGGATGATGGACGGAGCGTTTGAGCAAATCAAACACTCACCCCCAGTCAACTGATCTGGGTTTAATCCATCATCATTCTTTAGCTCACTCCACCACCTTAGTTCAGACATGGCCATATGCAAATCAGTCTGACCCTGTGCCTCATGGGAATAGTCCAGCCCAAACTGCCAAGCCATGGATTTAGGCCTAGATCTCTGTACTCGGGTGAATGTATGACATTGTTCTGCATTCTGTCCATCAATAGTTCTTTTTACAGATAGAACTTAGAGGCAATTTATGAAGTATTCATGTAGCTTGAAGCTACGGGACAGACAAGAACAACCAGTCACAGTCCTGGTACAGTTCTTGTCTATCCCATAGCTTCAAGCTATGGGACAGACGAGAACAACCAGTCACAGTCCTGAGGAGAACCTTTGAATTACAGGAATGCCTCACCTCCAAACCAAACGGTTTACATGCACTTCACTGTGTTCAACCTCGGTCCATAACCCCCCAAAATATTTTATCACACTGAACTTAATAGGGTAAATAACTATGTGACTTTATCTTTTTGGTGACAGAGTGAGCCCGCAAGTCCAGCATAATGCCCATCGTCCACTGTTTATCATTTAATGGATGTCCATTAGCTCTTCCAGGTCTCATAACCACAAATGCTACGGCTAAACATATTCCACACGTTGTCATGGAGAGAGAGGTACTGCAAGCAATCATCATTTATGATTGGAACTGTAGGACAACCTTTGCCAATCTTAGTGTACCACAGAGAATTCTCAAATTCCAATTAGCTGTACAGTCCGCACATGCATTTGTCCAAGCCGTCAAGACTTAATAAACAATACCACTTGCAAAAAACCTACACATGCAATGAAACTTGATTCCAGGAGTAAATTAGGTAGCTTGGCACTTTCTGAAAGCCCTAGAGGGTGCCACGGCATGTGAATCTTTTCTTCTGCAGTGTCTAGTGCCCCTCAGATAGCTGGGTAGAGAGCAAGTCTTTCCATTAGAGTAGACTTTCCTTCCTGCCCTGTATGTGGCATGAACCCACTGAGAAGTGTGCGCAGGAAGGTATACATGTCTCTGTTCTTTTTCAGTTTTAGGCTTCTGTAATGGAGAGTTTTGAGGGGGCATTGGGACAAACTGGGCTGGGATATGGCGAAGGACGGTAGCTGTCAGGTCAGGTACCTTTAATGAATGCACTCACTTCAACAATAGTGACAACTGTTACAGTGCACTGGACACCTAGAAAACTCTAGTCCTTTTTTTGTGTCTACTTCACTGAGTCCTTCTTTGTTTTGCTTTGGAAGTGTCTAGCAGTGATTCAATGTTTTGTTGACTTCCACCTTATATTCCACACCAGGTAGAAGGAGTGTTTTGTTGTAGGGGTATGAAAGGAAATTGATACCTCAGAGATGATGTGTGTTTAAGAACTATTTGCAGTATGTACATGCAGGCTCCTTCGCACAGTGACAGTCGGGAGTGGACTCAGAGTGGTGGCTGGAGAGGCTGTCTGCTGGGAGACAGGAGGTAAGGCTTACATACGAGGACAAGCCATCTGGTTCTTGAGGGTTGGCACGTATTCAAAGGGAGTACTGACGCTGCCTGCATGGTACCTCTTACATTGGCCAGTGCGCTGTCCAGTCACGATCTGAATGAGCCTGACGGCGTCATCTCGATGAAGAAACTCATTCTGAGTTTGCTGTTAATGTAAAGATCATGAATGATTACGGATTTATTTTTACAAAAACTAAACAAACACCCTATTTCTTCCAGCAGATGTCAATGAGTTAAAATATAGTGCAATGGGCGGCACTTTGCTGTTGGGAAACTCCACGTAGTGCGGTGGAATTTTTGGGTCACTTTGCGGAGTGCCGCCAAGCAGAATTCCAAAAACCCCGCCCAGGCCTTGTTTTAATATCAGGAAATCAACAGTAAAAAACAGTCTAGCAGACCATAAAACAGACCCCAAACAGCCAGAAAACCAACCCACAAACTGACCTTTCAAACCAGCCCTTCGGACAGTGCTGGATTGCCTGTAGGTCAATATTACCCTGAGCTTTGTACTAGATGAGTCATATTGCTTCAACACTAGAGAGAAGAATGAAGCACTGCAGTAAACTAGGTGAGTCCCTTGATGTTGGTCTGGAGTTCAAAGATCTGGAGTCTAAAAAGATAATACTACCTCCTGTTACGTAGTTTCAAAGGCAGGCAGAGATAGGTGGTTTGATTGTGACTTAAACTCAAGAGCTTGCATTATTCTACTAAAATACTGAGTCTTAGATATCATGTTAAAAAATATTGTGAAGGTAAGCATATACGGGTAGAGATAGAAAAATTATACTTATACTTGAGTCAACATATGTTTACCTCAATGATTCAAAAAGTACTACGATTTGAATAGAAAATTGATGCTAAACTGCATATACTTACAATATTGAAATTTTTGTTATTCTATTTTTATAGCACAATATTTTTGTGGCTGATATTCTGACATACAACTGTGCTGGAATTCCTTGACAGAGCTATAGGAAGTATCAAGGGAAGCAGAGAGTTCTAGACTGACTGTGGCTTTTAAACAGAGCCACAGGGAGAGCCGCATGACAGTTATGGGAAGATTGTAAGAGAAATCCTCTGCACACTCCCACTGTGAAGCATTCTTTATTCCACGGGCCAGGTAGGCTCTGTAGTCCAGGCTTAGCATATTCTAGTTGGTGCTAAGTCTAACACTTAATGCAGTATAACCCAGTCAAAACAGTCAATACAATCAAATAAAGATTAATATGCAGCCAAGGTTAATTTGAAACAGGTAACACTAATAAAACATCTTCAAATACCGAAAGACTAAACACTAGAATAAATAGCGACAGTTTACTGACTCTAGTGTTAACCGTTTCATGGTCGAGACCCCAGATAGTTTTGTGTGGCTTCAAGGAAGGAATAATTATGAATTTGGGGGCTTATTTACAAGCCCTGTGACTGCCGGAATGTCACTTGTTGTGACGTTCTGATGGAACATCCGAGTCCTGTTCCTTCATACAACCTGATGAAAAAACAGAGAAGCCACGCATACAGAAACATGAACAAATAGGGATAAAGTGAATACGATTATTCACTCTTCACGGAATACTGCCAAATGATCTGCATTTGCATCAACAATAACTAATAGAGGCATGCTGAATGTAGCGTTCCCCTTCACCTCCTCTCCAAAAGAGAAGGATATCGTCAATGTAACGCCTCCATATTAATATGTTGGCCCTATATAGATTGTTGTCCCTTAGTATGAATTTCTCTTCAAAGTTGGCCATGTAAAGACAGGCCAGACTCAGAGCGATTGTGCTTCCCATGCTGGTCCCCTGGACTAAGAAACACAACTCGGATGTTCCATTAGGCGCACAGATGCCCACACCTACCTTGAGGTACCATAGGAATATAGAGTACTGCCATCTAATTCCTATTTTTAATACATTTCTTCATGCACATCACAGTCCTGAAGAAGTGCACTGGGATCCATTAGGGGCCAAAGTAAGCGTGAAACATGTCGACCTAGTCCTAATTTCACTATCACTCACATTCACAGATAAGAGAAAAGCAGGACAATACTCACGCCTCTAAATAATTTGTTTAAAAGAGGTTCTCCTTATCCTTTATTGTTGTTTTACCTTGCCTCCCGGACCCCCAAATAAAAGTCTATTCACAGGTACCGGTTAGGCAATTTTATCTCATGCACCTACTTTCTAGACCCACACACCTGCATGCATAACTGCGGCGTCTCTCCTTAAAAGATCTCCACCAAAGAGCCCTCTTGAGGGGCCCGTGGGGGACAGCAGCACCACATTCATGAAGAGCACCACACCCTTTACTCCCCACCCCCCTCTCCCCTTTCAAGATGGCCGATTCCTTAGGCATCTTTTGCTGACACTCCTGCCTCGCTCTTCAAGGGCTGACCTATGACCCTTAGAGTTATTCCCCGCTTACTATGGGGATGTGCAACCTACTTTCCTGCCAGGGAGGTTTATCTCTACATTGTTAGGTGGACTCCTACCACCATGGGGACTTACCCCTTACAACTGTTCTCCACCCAAGACTGTGTACCTCAGCTACCCAGTACTTGTGATAGTTCCTGCCGTTCGCCGTTCCTTTTCCCTCCCACTAAAAATATATATTCATTCCCTTCCATCCATTTACTATGTCCATCCCTACTTACACCCCTCCGTTCTATACCCACATAGGTGCACCGCCCTGCCAGCTGGTATGCCACATGGATCGCTAACTATTCCAAGATGGCGCTGATATTACACTGATCACGTGACCTGGATTTTCCTCACTTCCACCCGTAACTACACTTAAGGCCTGTGAACAATAGGTTTGGAGCCTTTGCCGACTGATTGATGCTAGATGTCAGTGACCTGACGTCCACCTTTCTAGTATGCAGAACCGAACCCACGGCATACTGGAAAGTATGCAAAATGCCCTCACCCTTCCTCTCCACCTTGACCTGTCCCGCGATGTTCTCCATGACTGTACTTGAGCCCGATGACTCTCTAACCCCCTGTGTTTCTCTTCTTTTCCCCTCCTCCTTCCTTGTAGAAATTTATCGGATTTACGTTACCGAGCAGGATTTGCTTGCCTTTTACTCACACCACGGTAAGCTTTATTACACTGCATCTGACCAGAGAGCATGCGCCCCACCCCGGGGGATCTCCGTATACAAATACATTAGCCTTTCTCCCTCCACACCCCTTGGACAATCAAGTGGCTCCCTACAGTCCTGTTAATTTTTCAGGCCAAGTTCACCCCATATATAGCCCTCTTCACTATGGCCTATCTCAAACGGATCACCATGGAAAAACTGGTTTTCCATTATCTCACTGGACCAAACAACATGACGCTAACCTGTTACAACTAGAGGCTTGGTCTTATGCTGACTACTCTCTCACGTGAAAGCTTTTGAACCTAAATACCTACTATATATGATGCACACTGCTCCTGTTCATTTTACTTTTGTATTTCATATTCCGAATTATTGGATACCAACCTTACGTATGTGTATTAATGAAACCCTTTGGGACTTGAATTACACTGCTTGTTCCACAATATTGTCTCACCTCTGATAATATGGGATAACGTTTGGTTATTTCTCCCAATTTTTTCCTCTTTTGCACTCTCCTTCTTCCCCCACTATTCTTCTGTCTCCTCCCTCACCTCCATGGAACTGGTATATTTACTCTGCTCTCCATGTCCCCATCTGCACCCCCTATGTCTTGTATCTTTCCTCCTCTCCATCTCTCTCCCCACCTCTCCTCTTACTGTTACTAATCATTCTTTGATCGCCCTATCTTTTTCTCTCTCCCTTTTCCTTCCCTCTGATATCCCTTCATATCTTTTCCTCACCACTCTCTATTCATACTACACTCTCACGGGTGACGAGTAATTTGTTTAACTGTGCTGTATTAATGTAAATACGCCTTCATTTGTCTGTAATTTTGATTTGATTTTGACCTTATGGTTCGTTTTTATGGTGTTTTTAACTTCGACATTTCACCCCTGAGGATGCCTCTTGGCCTGACGGCCACACTAGGGGGCGAAAAACGTGTTGGCTGCTCTAGCTGAATCTCACTTGTCCTATGGTACTATGATCTATGCTTGCTGTACATGACTCTGAACGCTTACAAGACTCAAGTACCAAATAGATCTCCTAATGAAGCAATAAATTGGAATTGTTCCAGAAAAAAGAGTGACAACTTCTACTTGTTCTGGCACTTCATCAAGAGGCCCACACTGACCTGAACACAAACAACCTTCTAGAAGACCTGAACACTCTTGGACTCACCCAACGAGTGAAGAAACCCAACCACATCGCTGGATATCTCCTCGACCCTGTTTTCAAAACCCTCTCCAACATCACATTGGGCAAACCCTCCCACCATACCTGAACCGACGACTCCCTCATTTCTTTCAACCTACACCTACCCCACCAACACAGAACCACACTCACCAAAAATACTCAAAGTAGCTTGATCAAGATCCCTGAGGAAACCTGGACCTCAGAACTATAAACCCACTGTACTAAGTTAACTGCTTCTGATCTGTCACCAACTTCAACCCTTGGGTCACCTCCTCACAGAGACCCTGGCCCCACTCACAACCAATGCCACTTCATGGACCAGGCTATAAGCAAGTTAGTACACAGCTGATCTATGACTCACTGATTTCCACTGCACACAGCTGGAGCACTGGTAGCATCACACTCACTACAACGACTGAAATACCTACAGATCAGCACTCTGATTCTACCATCAAATGCTCCACCCTGACTGAAAGGATCAAAAACAGCTCTAACAGCTTACAAATAATCTTCTCCATAGTGAAGCAATTCCCCTCCCCCTTGCCTGCTCTACAACTGTCATGCCCTCACATGTACACTGCATACAGCTCTCCTGCAACTTCAGCAACACAATTAGCACAATATACAACTACTTTGCACCCCAACCAGACCTCCCTACCCTTGCAGCCCTCCAACAAGATAAGAAGAACACACCAGAGACTTCCCTGCTCCATCATTACTCCTCTCTAAACTGCTTCTACCTTGTGTTGCATCCACTCAGGAGCCCCTTGTATCATCCTTATAGGTCTCTTGTAGTTCCGCTAATGGCTTGGCAACATCAAATATGGTTTAATGGTGCCCTTCCTCACCCTATCACACTGGTCTTTTTAGGCCCCTTATCGATAGATGGGCTACGTGGCCCGATTTGGTTGGGTATACCCCATACCCAAACTATCTCACTGCTACAATCGCAGAGCTACACGTATTGCATACTTCGTTAATACATGTACATAGAGCTGTTATTCAGTTTATGTCGTGCAACTTCCAGGTGGGACACCTGGCGTTGCTGTGCAACCACCACCACCTGGTGATGTAATCATCAGTCAATTAATGATTAATTCTGTGATGGGCAAGCATCCGCAAAAGAAGAATGAATTTCCTTATTGGCTTGCTGAAAAGTTTGGACAACTCGAGGCTGTTTTTCCAAATACCATGCCTGCGGAGAAAACAGGATATTGACCGTGAGTTTACCTAAAGGCCTTTTCCAAAATAGCTGATTGTAACTTGGGGTAGAGTGTGTGCAGTGGTATATTCAATGTGTTTTGGCACGCCCTCAATGACCGTTCTCCTTCCGTGATAAAACGTGTTCAGGATGAACAAGCGGCCTAAGCAGCCCTGGAGTTGGGATTGAGACTTGTGGGTGTGTTCGACATTGTTTGCGATATGATCCTTGCTAATGAATAGGGTGATGCTGTGAGCTTACAGGTGGCGCAACGCTTGGAGGCTGTGGCAGACGCAGACAAACACCACGAATTGCCAAAGATTATTGCTAAAGCTTATAAAACCTTGGGTCGCAATAGTTTGGGAATTAAGCCTTTTACTCAACCGCAAGCTCAAACTCAACTAAAGGCCCAGACTGATAAGGATGGGCACCCGTTCTTTCCTAAAAAGAATTGGAGAAATAAAAAACAGGGGCAGCAACCGCAGAAGCAGGGTTTGCGTGCTGGTTCACGACACCTGAATCTTCTGAGCATACTCATGACTTGCGCGACAGCACTAAAATTAAGACTCCTGATATATTTCAAGTTCCTGATCAGCGCTCTCGTTCTTTACAGGACACATCGGATCAAACTCTCAAGTTGGTGGTGGGGAACGCCAGGATCATGGCAAAGGTCCGACCATGCAGCAGGGAAGGGATCAACCTCAACAGTTTGATGTTAAAGCCAAACAAGCGGATCTGCCTCGGTTTACACCCCCGTAACAGAAGAAAATGTTGCCGCTTTAACAGCAAAGTATGCTTCAGAAGGTGAGAACACGACTTCTAGATTGGA
This sequence comes from Triturus cristatus, assembly GCF_964204655.1. Lineage (NCBI taxonomy): Eukaryota > Metazoa > Chordata > Amphibia > Caudata > Salamandridae > Triturus > Triturus cristatus. Next base: position 1,029,247,489 of record NC_140582.1, read on the forward strand.
CATGAGCGGTGACTCTGCTCGACAGCGCGGTAGAGGTTACCATAGTGCGGGAGACACTGCGTCCTTGTCTGGAGGCGAGAGCAACTGATCCATTTATTATAGTAGAAACAGAAGATAATCGAGTTGCCCCCCCAGATAGACTATATGAAGTAGTCTTCCAAATTGAGGGTTGATACAAAGCGTACAATTACAGCGTTTTTTTGTGAAAATCTGACTTCCACTCATGACATTTTGTTGGCGCATGCAGATTGGCCCCCACCATTTGTTTTGGCCGTCTCTAGGGGGGAAGACGTGATACTTCCAATGTTTTCACCATACATCCCTTCAGAGCATGCTAAGGCTTTTGCAGATGAGTGGGCTTTGGCCCTTGCCCCGGCTGTGTATCATAATCAAGTGGGCTGGAATTGAGATTCACCGGCACACGAGATTCCATTACAGTCTATGCCACAAACTAAATATCCAATCAGGGGGGAGGCTAAAGCTCCTGTTTGTGACATTCTGACTCAATTGTAATATCAAGGTGTAATTGAATCCTGTATATCTCCTATGAATAATCCTCTCTGTCTGGTATTGAAACCGGACGGTTCATATCGCATTGTATTAGATGATCGAAATTTGAATAGTCATTGTCATACATTTGGGGTACAGAACACCCATAGCTCTGCGCTAGTGAACAGCATAGTTCGTAAACCATATATAAGACGACACTGGATGTATCCAATGGTTTCAATAGTCACAACTTGGCTCCTGAGAGCGGTGACTTGACAGCATTTACCACCGTCAGGAATAAAAAAAAACGTGCACTCTTGCCTATGGGGTATAAGATTAGCCCCAGGGCTTTTGCTGCATGTGTTGTGTCTTTATTACATAGCGTTCTCGTATGTTGATGATATTTATCTGACAGACGACGATCTGATGCAACATCTAGTCCAAGTCGACAGAATTATATTGTCGTTCGTCGACTATAGATACAAATTTAATTTTGTAAAGTCACACATCGCTTGCTTGGCGGTGTTCTTTTTGGGTTACGAGCTCAACAATGAAGGTAAGGGGTAAGCCCCCCACTTTCTGGAGAAATGTGCACAATTGCAACCTCCTTCTACACTGAAAATACTTCAGTCTTTGCTGTGATTTTGGAATTTCGGGAGGACATACATTACCGATTACGCCCAGTGTATCAAACCGCTCTATGCGTTGATACAACCTACATTTGCTTCTGCCTGCTGGTTACCGGTACATACCTCTATTCTACGTTCTTTGCAGTCTGATCTGCTATAGACTAACTTCTTGTTTACATGTGATAATTCTATGAACCTGGTCATATGTATTGTACCAGGGATGGTGGGCTTCAAGTACCTAACGTTCAACGAAGGGGATACAGTACCTATTGCATACACATGACATCTATACACAGCAGCGGAGATGCGCTTTCTGAATGTTGAAAAGAGTTTGACTGCAGTCCAAATAGCGGTTCTAAAAAAATGCTCGCTGGTGCAGGGAAAACCCATTCTGATGGTTTCGCCTATCCCTGCTTTAGAATCAGTGACTAAGGCAAGTGTATTTATTTATTTATTTATCCTGGTGCTGACAAACACGAGTGCACGTATTGTGGGTAGACCCCGAGGAGCAGACAACAGCTTAAATAATGGGAAATAGCCAGGTTTTTAATCTCTTCCTGAAAGGGAAAAGATCCCTGACTTGTCTCAGTTCCAGCGGAAGCTCATTCCATAGACTGGCAGCTGATACACCGAAGGCTCTACCGCCTGATTTGACTTTCTTGACTCTAGGTATTTTCACCAGTCTAGCTGATGCAGAGCGCAGGCATCTCCCTGAAGTGTACCATTCAAACTTTCTCTGCATGGAGACGGGCCCGATCTCATGCAGGGCCTTGAACACCAAGCAGAGAGATTTAAACTGGATTCTCTGTCTAATTGGGAGCCAATGCAGCTCCGCCATAGCCAGTTAGGATGATGCATCTCTAGGCCAGCCTAGTACTAGCTTAGCCGCTGTTGACTGAATCTGCTGAAGTCTATCTAAAAGATATTTCGGGGACCCAAGTAACAGCGCATTACAATAATCTAATCTGCTTATTATAGTACTTTGTACTACTAGCGCTCGCGCCTGGGAAGGCATTAAGGGAAATATCTTTCGCAGAGTTTGTATAATGGCGAAGCAACCTCCCACTGTTTGGTTAACCTGAGCTTCCAACGTTAACTTGTTATTAAACATAACGCCCAGGTTCTGAACCTTCTCCACCGGTCGTAGGACGGTGGGTAAATCTAAAGGCCAAAAGTTAACAGGCAGCACCGAAGGAACCTTTCCGACTGAATAATAAAGGACCTCGGTCTTTCCAGCATTAAATTGCAAAGAGTTTCCTCTCAACCAGTGAGCCATGGCCCGCAGACAGCTATGAAACGCTTCCAAAGAGGTCAACTCATCTCCCTCTAAGTAGAGAATCAGTGGTGTGTCATCGGCATAATTTACTGCATTAATATTATGCGCCCTAATGACAGCAATCAGAGGTAACATATAAATATTAAAAAGAATAGGGCTAATTGCAGAGCCCTGAGGTACCCCATGTGTGATATTAGTAAAGGGAGATTGATAAGGAGGCAGGGCCACTGCTTGACTCCTCTCCGAGAGAAAGAATTGAAACCAGCTCAGAGCAAGGCCAGTCACCCCAACCTCCCTCAGCCTCCTCAACAAGATGGCATGGTTGACCGTATCGAATGCGGCAGACAGGTCAAGCAGAATAAGAACTGCTGCCTGCCCTTTGTCTGCCCGCATCCGAAGCTCGTCCATCACAGTCACCAAAGCCATCCCAGTGCCATGCGCTGGCCGGAAGCCAAATTGTACATCCTCTAGGATTTTTTTTTTTTTAGGTGTTTAAAGAGGTAGCCTCCAATCACTCTTTCTACAATTTTGGCCGAAAAGGCAAGAGGGAGATAGGTCTATAGTTGTTGGTACTGGCAGGGTCCAGAGTGGACTTCTTCAACAGAGGAGTCACCAGTGCCTGTTTCCACTGAGACGGAACCACACCACTAAGGAGAGACTGATTACAGATCAGCCAAAGTGTGGGAAACAGCTCTGCTTCAAATTCCTTCCAAAATCTCTGTGGCAGGGGATCCAAAGGTGAACCCGAAGAAATCCCTACGGCCACCTTGGAAAAGTGTACCAAACTCTAAAGCTTTACATCCCAGTTGGAGTCAATGGGCTACTTATTTGACACCGGCTGATGTCACGTTTATCTTTGATCTTGCTCTTGAGACACAGGAGTTTTTACAATATGAACATGTTCATCCTCCTCCATTGTTTTTGCCTCCTTTGGATGAGTACAAATGTATCATCTACACTGACGGCTCGGCTCAACCGCCCATTGGGTCCAAACATGCTTATTCCAAGGCTTGCGCAACTGTTGCTGGTTCCATTGTAAAAGGTGAGTTTAAGCCCTCCATAGTGCATACACAGGCACTTGAGGAATGTACGGCGCAATTAGCGGAGCTGTGTGCTCTTATTCTAGCTCAAGAAGTTGGCCGATCCTAAAGTGAATACTCTTATTGTCAGCAATTCATACTACTGTGTCCAGTCCTTTAATGACAACTTATTCTTTTGGTCTCAAAATGATTCTAAAGGCCACGCAATAAAGCATAAAATGCTCTGGGTTCCAGTCACGGAGCTTAAATAACTTCTGCCACTGACATAGGTTATACACACTCTTGGCCATCAGCGTGTGGGAGCACATGCTGTTGGTAATTCTTTAGCTGATGAGGCAGCTAAATCTGCAGTAGCCATGTGTTCCGTAGCAGCAGTTACAAGGTCCATGACTAAGATAGATAATGACATCTTGGCAACTATAGCTGCTACAAAGGATAGAACTGCTTATCCTCAGGGATTCCCTTAGAAATATTCTTATTATTTATCTCCCGAACAAGTACCTTATGCTTCAATTCCGTCAGTTGGGGATCGGCTGATTTCCAACATGGATCGCAGACTTCCTTTGATCATAGCAGCTCATGAAGGCATGACTTCCGCTCATGCTGGAGTGTCTGCGACAGTGTCTATTGTACAGCAACGCTAATGGTGGCGTAGTTTGTATAAACAAACTCATAGTTATGTGCTTTCTTGTGACATTTGTTAACTAATCAAACTGTCTACAGTTTGACGTCTACCACAGACACAGCTATATATATCAAATCAGCCATTCGGCTGTATATATCTTGATCACTGCGGTCCGTTGACTTCAGATACTGCATATAAAAATATTTTTGTTGCAGTTGATTTGTGAACTAGATTCCTCTGGGTTTGGCCACAACGTAGTGCTGACGCTTGAAATGTCATAAGAGATTTGCGTGTATTTGTTGGGACTTTTGCCTGTGGCACCTTCCATTCTGATCAAGGTCCAGCGTTCACCTCTAAGGCGTACAAGGAGCGATGAAGTCGATGGGGGTGCAGGTGCAGTTTTCGTCTCCATACAGGCCTGAGGGCAATTCTATAGCAGAGCGAATGAACTGGGACTTAAAGCAATCTTTGACAGCTAGGGTCTTAGGTACTGGCAGGAACTGGCTAGCACATTTGTATAGAGTTCAACGTGCACTCAATAATCTCCCCAGAACATCTCTGGGTGGGCAGACCCCATACAAAATGCTCTTTGGCATTAAAATGTTTGTACCAGACCTTGATGGTCTAGAAGTTGTGGTGGCTGCCACAACCTTTGACATAGATAATCATTCTACTATGTTACAGGACCTACAAAAAAAAACAGTGACAGCTACGCAACTGAACATTTGTCCTCTACTAATGAAACTGCACTGCAGATTCTGGCCACCAACTGGCTTCCTAAGATTGGAGATCTGGTACAAAAAAAGCAGGAGAACAAAAAGAATTTGGTCCCTCTTATCGGACACCGGTTCCAGTACATGGATTGAAGGGTACTCATATAGTAATTCTACCACCTTTGCCTAGTCGCAAAGAAAACAGATACACTTTGGACAATGTCAAGTTACACCGTCTGGCCGATTCTGAATAGCGTATCTCCAGCAGTTTCATGCAACGCTATCTCTTTGAATCCGGTGCATTCATCCTCTTCAACTAATCCATATATCGCTGAGGGTGAGATGGACACTACTATTGACATTTTGCCTGTCCTACTACCATCCTCGTCCACCGACGAAGTTGAGTATACTTACCCTGCGGATAAGTCCCAAAGTGAGGTGCCGACCAGTCCACAACAACATCAAGCTGATACTGCCCTACCACCTTTGATGACCATGGGTGCAAGCGGTTATTTTGGGGACCGTGCAAGCTTCTCTTATGACTCTTCCTCCTCTACTTCCACTTTGGCACTTCTACCGACAAAAATAAGCGTCTTTATATCTTGGTTCACAAAGACTTACCTGGTCCCACCCTGGACCTACATCTGGTTGGTACTTATCCTGATTTTCCTCTTCATGTCTATTGGATTTGTGGCAGTATTTGTTTTGCTCATCAATGGTCATTATTTGCCAGAACGCCCTGCTGCGAACTTGGTTGATGGAATTTTGGCCCCCTATTCATCGTCCCATATCATGAAACGTGACCAAACTCATGTGAACATTTCGGCTTTCCTGGTCGCAGATGACATCGCTTGGAATAAAGTATCTTTCAAAATTTATGGCCCGATGGAAGTCCTCGAGATACCATAAGTGTTTTGCGTTTCTTTTGGAGATGTGGTAACACTGGACATACATTCCGATGATTGGGATGTGCAAGCAGTACATTCATTGTTTTCTTATTTAAAGTATTATGCTGCTTTTGATGCTGAAGATTTGTATTTAAATTCTGCTAATTCTGCTGATTTATTCTGTTATCAACATTATGGGCATCATTACTTACACATTTAGACCTGTTTTTAATTACACGCAATGGGAACATTGTCCAACTGCCATAGAGGGGAGATCTAAAACACTTCAGGAAAAGTTCACCTATTTTACTGATTGTAACACGTCCAATCTAGAATCCTATTTCTTTAGACTGCAATTGTACTCACAGCCAAAATGTATTCTTACCCCCACTAAACAAATCTATTCCAGTTCCTTTAGTACTGAATTAGCCACTGAGGGTTATGATCCCTGGAAAAATACCATTGACTTGAAATCAGTTTGGGGCACTAAGGCATGGCAGATTCAGGCAACTGAAGCATTGCATCGTGCCTGCCTAATACCGACTCAAATTTTGTTTTTAAATGATACTGTGCACCAAACTACTTGTTTTGGCTTGGCAACTGCCAAAAATGTGATTATCCACTCTATTCCTTCTTTAGCGGAATATGAATATTGGCGTACACAGATGAATTATACAATAGAGGTATTGCAAGCTTTATTTCAAAATGACACTTTCAATGTATCTGATGTTGACCTGTCCAGCTGGTTAGTGTGGCAAACCAATTCAAATACGTTTTTATAATGTGACGCCTGGTTTCACACAATACTAGACTGGATCCTCATTTACACATACACATTCGGTCACCACATACTCGGTGGGTAAATTGTGACAAACATGGTTAAAACACTCCACTTTGTCGTCAGTAAAACAACACTTATCACTCTTGTTGAGCAACATCAATTTGGCTCATTTTATTTTAGGTCCTAGGATACCTAGAACAAAATGATTTATCTATGCAGCTTACAATGAAATATGGAAGCTTTTGCAGATTGAAGCAGCACTACGTCTGCGCCATATTGATAAAGCAAAGTTAGAAAAGGTCCTTGCAGTGGTCAACAATAGTATCAATACACTGTCTTCACGCATCTATACCTTGGATAGTATTGTTTCCTCTGTTATTTATATTGTTCAGAATGATGTATTTCTGTTATGTCATGGTCAACATCAATTACGATTAGTGATGCAGTTTGCATGGACGTTACAGACTCTCAAAATGGGAAAAGTCCTTTGGGATTATTTGAACGTTTCTGCATTGTTTTCGCCATTTAATCTAACGGATAAACGGAGATTTATGTCCATGAAAGATGCTACATACACGCTATTACACATTAAGCGATTAGAACACTTGCCATTTTCCGTGGCGGAGACGGACTCAGCTGTATGGTTAATTTATGGGGTTATCTATCTCCAATTTTCGCTGTTTCAGTTTAAATCTTGCATGAAACATTTTCCAACTGGCTGCTTTGAACCCCTGTAAAGAGTGTTTCTCCATGAATTATGGTTCCTACCTTTCTCTTACAGATGCCAACCGGAGGATAAGGAGGTTTTCCTGACAGGGGAAGACTGCGTATCCACAGTGGGACATTCCCTAGTTTGTAAACACGTTAAATTGCACGGTGCTTGTAATGTATCGGCACCTAATCTTGCTTGTTTTTTAAAAGGAACTCCAGTCCCAGCGGCAGTTATCTTATTTTGAATAACCAAGACTGCTGTGTTTCACAGGTAGGGATCCCGCATATAGTAACAGTTTCACAACGAGTTAATTGCTGTAGCAATGTGCTTTTTCCGACCCCGCATGGGACAGCCAGATAGTTCCATTTGGCCTTCCACTCCGACTTTGAAAACAGATTTCAACAAATTAAGCAGACTCAAAGCGCTATTGTTTCAGCAAGAAGTGCCTCTAATCTCGGCTCGAGAGACCTTCGAATTGCAGGTGGCTAGAATATCTAGCGAGATTTAGTCACTTCTGAATACAAACCTCCCACTTCACTTTGGGGAGCTTATTCATCAATTATTTAATGCGTCTGATACCAAAGACCTTGCTCATTTTTTTAAACTTGGGGATCCGGCCTTGTGACTTCTTTTCAGACAATATTTGGAGTAATCTTTTCTAGCGTCTTTGGAGGGTTCCCTTTGTTACTGGCGCTTGCTGGTGGAATCCTGATCCTTCTGCTCCTGCTACGCAATGGCTGCTCATCTTGTGGTAATGCACAGGCCAAGACACTTGTAACTGTACCATGACCAAATGCAACAACTTTTTGGATGATTGCCATTAGCAACGCTTAGCGTGAGTTATGGACTAACTTTTCACTTTGCCTACTTCTCTTGCGTGCAACCTGTGTTCTACTCTCAGCGATGCCCCTTTTATTGGGCATTGGATCTATGCCTCTCCAATACGTCATGTTCATACCCAGATTATGTCCAGTTAATGGGTCCCTTAGTGGCCCATGAGCAGGCCGGTTCTGGGAATAGCCGTATGGTGCGTGCAGCTGCACTTGGAGTCTTGGCTTAATGGAATATCTGTGCAGCTGCGCAGAACCTCATGCGAAGGAGTTTCATCGAATATCACGCAAGTTGCCCGTAAATGCTCTTGGAAGCATCAGTTTATGAGGAGCACGTCTGTGTCCCTTCGGCATACTTGAATGGATGACATCATTTTTTCTACTAACGATAGGGATGGCCTTTTGGAACGAATTGCATTCTTAAGTTCACGTACTTTGATGCATTTTCAACTTCCTTCTTAATCACGTTTTCATTGCAACTACATAATTTTAAACGACATCCAAAATTCTATATATTTTTTAATTTTTCCAATCTGGTGTTTTTTCATGGGCTTCTGAACTCTGCTTAACTTGAACTCTGTTTTATATAGACTACGACCTTACCAAGGGGAAGGTGTTATATGGCCGTTAGGGTCATTGTCGACATTGCTAAGATAGCATGAGCTCTGCTGCCATGATGCTGCTTTTGCGCACGTTACTACATGACTTTATTTTGCAAGACTCTGTTTGTGCCTTTCACATGAGAACTCTCTGCTTTCTGCCTTTTCTGTCTGTTCCTGGATTTTAGTCTGAACACTCATAACGGGTGGAATTTGCGTAGTCGCACTACACAAAGCTCTGTGAAATGGTAAAAAATCTCCACGAGCATGCAGAGTTCCGTGAAAACGCGGACTTGCTTGTTCCGCCCGTTCGCGATGCTTTTTTCCGCGAACCCTGTTTGTTTGCTAGGGGGGAAATAACTCACGAACAAGTATTTTGAAAGCGTGAACAAGCAAACAATTCCGCGTTCTCCGCAGAGCACGAAATTACCCAAATTCTGGCAATTCTGCAAGCGAAATGGAATTTAACACCCTGCCCTACTGAACACGATGTGCAAGTTCGCCAAACAATGCCCCTTGCTATTCTGTTCTGGTCAGTCCCTAGCACCTAGACAAAACATGCTAACATAGCTGCATTGCTGGAAACTCATGCTTTAATATTACGGGGATGCATGCTGTTCAAACACACACTTGGAGAGGGACCTTTCCATGGAGAAGAGCAATGCTGTTCCTATGATGTAAAACATCCATCTAGGCACTAAGGTATGGGGTCTGCTGACAAAGCCCAGAGATCTTCCTTTACATAATAAACTTCAACTTACCCCGGGGGGGGGGGGGTGGTTAGGCCTTATAGTCCTTTTTCCACTGTCTGTATATGATGACGGTTTTAGGTTTATCCATTTTGCTGCTGGTAGTGGCTTGTATACTGCATTATAGAGCACAATAGTTAAAATAAACATTTTGAACTATAACCGTGACTCTGATAATTCTTATTGTGGACAAGTACAAGTGAGTGAGCGAAAGGGTATGTCTTGCTACCGCGATTCATTAGATTGTCAGGAGAGTTGTGTTCTGGGTTGTCTAATCATTTGTAGCTTCATGATTATGTAGGAGAACGAATGAGACACCATATCTAGTCGGTTTTGGGATTATTGGTACTAAGGTGGTAGGAAGGTTCCACCCCTATACACGAGGTCCTGTTTTCCTGCGCATAGTTCCGTGTATGTGCAGAATCCCTGCAACACCGACATCGGCGTTTATTGCTGAGATGCCGGAATGGAGAGGAGAGGAGAGGAAGAAGGAGCACAGGGAGCTGAGGAGCAGGAAATGGATTTGGGAGATGGACACATGCAGGACACAAAGGGGCAAGGGAGGAAGATGAGGGTTGAGCAGGTAGGTTTATGGCAGGGAACCAGCCCACCAGTCCAGCCTTTTGTTTTACAGGACAGCGAGTGGCATGGCGCAGCCGACTCGGCAGAGCTGGGAACGGCTCGTTGGTGCCAAGGTGAAGTGAGGGCTTGGCTCAGAACGGCACATCCGATACCACTGGGGGAGCCTGTCATGGCCAGAACAAGTAGGCCCAGAATCGCCTCGTTGGCCCCAACACCCAGAGGGTATAGCAGGACCCCAGGGGCAAAGAGGAAAGATGCTCGGCGCATAGGAAGTGCTAGAAGGGCACCATAGAATATAGTCACCCCGCCAGAGAGGCATTGGAGGACAGAGTTGGGGGGCTACTAGGGCCCCATTGGGGCAGGTGCATAAGGGCCATGGATAGCAGCAGGATTTGGTTTGGGGAGACGAAGTGCTGGATTTTGATGAAGAGAGCCTTGAACAAGGCGAATTAAGGGAGGATGAAGAAAGGGATGGGGGCACTCTAATGTTTAGCATAGTGTGTTACATTGGCCATCAGAAATGCCATTCAGGGTGTCATTGCCTTGCAGCGAGGCCAGCTAGACCAAAAGAAGGGATGGGGCCACTGGTGAGGTGGGCTTCAACATTACGGGAACCCTCCTTGGAGCCAGGTAAGGCAGATAGCACGAAAAGAAAACCTGTCATGGTATTAATTGGGATAAGTGCGGGGGAGCTGTGGAAGGAGGGGGATGGTAGGCTGTGGAGAGGGAAGTATGTCACCAACATGGGAGGGGGCACTAGCGACATATGGAGTGCAGGTGCCATGAAAGTAGAAAATGGGGCCAATAAAGAAAAAGTTTTGGAAGACGGAAAAAAGAAAGGGCATAACAAGGATGGCCCAGAAAGCAAGGAATTGCAGTTTAATAAACTTCCGTACATGGGGGTGACTAAATCTTTGGGGGGCCCAGCTTATGCCGGTCACAAAAGAGCGCATTTGGAAGGGGTAATACGTAGAGATGCTAGAGCTCTTGCACAGGGAGGTCTGGTCCAAAGAGGGATCAAATGAAGAGGAATATGAGTTGGCCAAATGACCAAATGTGCTGCTGACAATAGAGAATTAGACATCAGCATTCTTGATTTGTACAAGCAGGAGGGGGATACGTGTAGGCCCAATATGACGAGGAGTTCAGTGCGCACCTAGCATGGGACCCCGAAGCGAAATGGGGGGAGCTCGATACTGATTTGTGGCAACACATGAATGGGGTGGCGAAGGGGGGGGAAACAATATTCACAGCCAGTGGGCTGCCCATAGTTTACTGGCCCTTTCAGGGGGGACCCATCTGGGGAAGGGTGGGGGGACAGGGAAGAATCAGCCAGGAGCAGGAGGGGCTTGCTGGGACTTCAATAAAGGAATGTGCACATGCGAATTCTGTACATTTTGCCATGAATGCTCAAAGTTTAGGGGTCGGTATGCACTGGTCAATTGCTTTGGGGCAGGGGGAGGGTACCATCAGGCGGGGCACCAATGGCAGCAGACAGGAGGGAATGCAGGGGGTTACCAACAGCAGTTTTCGTGTGGTCGAGGGAGGTAAGGGACCACAAGGGGCTGGGCCCAAGGGCTCATACTCCGTTTAGAGTAGAAAGGGTGGCATTGTGGCAACAGTGCTATGAGAATCAAGGGAAGGCGAGGGTGTTAAGAGAATTTATAATCAGCCACAGAAAATAAGCAGGCAGTGCAAGACAAGCTGGATAGAAAGGTGTGGGAGATTAGGATGGCAGGACCTTTTGAGGAAAGGCCCATGGAGAAGTTGATTATTTCTCCCATTGTAGTAGTGCCAAAAAAGGAGTTGGGACAATTCAGGCTAATTCAACATCTGTCATAGCCTGAAAGGAGTTCGTTCAATGACTTCATCGATGAGGATGCAGCCACGGTATCATCAGTTCACGTGGTAGTGACGGCAGGCGCAGCTGCACCAATGGCAGAATGTGATATAAATTTGCCGTTTCATCTGTTTCCAGTCCACCCAGACGATTGGGAACTATTGAGTATCCACTTTTTTTTTTTTTTTTACATTGCGTGATCTAGACTCAAGACATTGGGTATCAGAGCGCTTTACATGAGCACCAGTTATGTTACAGAAGGACACATTCATTTTTGTTTGGCTTGGGGAGATTAAGTGATTTTCCCAGAATCACAGGATGTTGAGCGTCATTACCAAGACTCGAACCCCGTTCCCCGGCTTCGAGATTGACCGCTCTAGCCATAAGGCTACATCCTCTATTCTTTGATGGAAAGTGGTACGTGGACAAAGCACTGCTGATTGGCATTTCCATTTTGTGCGCTCTTTTTGATTGTTTCAGCACTGTGGCTGTTTTCATGACGCATTGGCACCAGTTGGTGATGCACTACCTGGATGACTTTTTCCTTGAGGGTTCCCCTAGCTCCACGGAATGCCGGAAGGCACTGGAAACTTTCCAAGAGCTGATGGGGGAGCTTGGGGTGCCACTGGCAACCGAGAAGATGATGGGCCCTAGCATGGAGTTGTAATTTTTGGGAATCGAGATCGATTCAAGGGAAATACAGGCACGTTTGCCACAGGACAAGAAGGATAAAATGCTAGCATTGTTTGTGGGACATGTTGTCCCGTGAGAAAGTGAAGGTGAAGGAAGTTCAGGTTCTCTTGGGTCACCTCAATTTTGCTTGGGTGGGTAGGAAATTTGGTAGGTAATTGGGATGAGCCTTATCGGGAAAACATTTACCCCACTATCATGTTCCGCTGTCAGCCAGAGTCAACGAAGACTAGAGGATGTGGAGCGTGTGCTTACAGTCATTCAATGGAATCCTGTTAGCAAGGGACAAAGAATTAGATAGGACGCGCGCATTTTTTCGGATGTGGCAGGTAGCCTGGGCTTTGGGCTGTTCTGGCAAGGGAGTTGGTGTACAAAACAATGACCAGCACACTGGCGTAACGGTGGCAGGAGTGTCTCTTTCCTAGAACTTTTTCCCCTGGTGGTCGCAGTGACACTTTGGGGTGAACAATTGGCACACAAGAGGGTGCTGTTTAGGGTGGACAACATGGCATTGGTAGAGCTTGTGAATCACCAGACCGCCAGGAATGAACAGATACTGTAACTGTTGAGAGTTTTCGTGTTGGGATGCTTGCGTCATGATATCGCTTCCAAAGCCTTGCATGTACAGGGTGTTTACAATGACATTTCGTATGCTTTGTCTCGTTCACAGTGAGGGAGATTCCGTTGGCTAGCCAAGGACGCCAACAGGACCACGACGCCCACACCCCTGCATCTGTGGTACGTAGGCAACTTCGGATGTTACAATTGGTTGTAGGGTCACTTGCCAAATCCACTAGAGTGGCATACATTTTGACATGGAGAGTTCTTGAGTTCGGGTGCTCAGCGGATGGTTGAAGGGTGACTGTGGGCCAAGGACATTATACAATATATAATGGACCTCATTGACAGAGGCTTATTGAGAGTCATAATTGTCGGGAAATTAGCAGGAATTGTTTTTATGGAGAAGCTGTTATGGGTAGTGGCTCCTGGTGACATTTGAAAGTGGTGGGCGTAAAATTATTGCCGTACTGCACTATGGCGAGCAAGCCCGAACAACTTAAGGGGGGTTTGTGGAGGCTCTCCCCCCGAAAAAAATATTAAATAAAGAATGGACAAATGGTGCATTTTTAAGTAAACTTGAGGAAGCAGGAAGGTGAATAAAGCAAAACAATTTCATTATTTATCATTTAAGAAATTGCAAATTTTTATGAGTTATAGAGGACAATCTTTGCGTATTTTACCGGCAGAGTGCCCGCTCTTTTACTAAATGGCCTGAAGAAAGTCACATTTTTACCCTTCCCACTGGTTACCTCGAAGGTTTCAGATACATAGCACTCTGGTCAACAGCCTCAGGTAATTAATACTCCACGGCCAGCCCATGGTACCCACTACCAAAAGACCACTCACAGCTGCCTGAGTGCAAGACATACATGAACTATACCAGCAGACTTACTCCTGAAAACCCTATGCATGACCAGTATTGTAAACCCATTACAGACAATATTAAAAAGTACAGACAGGTCCATTTTAATATTATTATTACTCCAGCAGACAACATTTGTTCTATGAGAGGGAGTTGGGGGGTATCACTAATTCAAAACAACAGACTGACCCTGTTTAATAGGCGTGCAGTGATGCTGCACTATTCCTGGCTGCGGCAGGGGTAGCTTCGTGGGGTCCAGGCACGGGGCCCTTGTCTCCGATGCAGCAGGGCTGTATATGTTCTCATAACCCCCCACCCCCCAGCCCACCAGTAAAATTAATGACATTTGTGAGAAGAGAGACTTTGTCAATACGCAGAGTCTGTCAGCAGGGGAGGGTCCCCATTTCAGGTGTATTATTTAAAGCTTTTTGCCATTTCAGGAACGGACAAAGAGTCAAACTGAACCACTCTAAGGACACAATATAATACATCTGTTCGTTACCGGAGCAAAGTCAACAGCGCACGTCCACTGGCTTCACAGGGCAGTGAACAGCTTAAATCTCATTTAGTGGCATGATGTTGCCGGAGTGCGAAGCCAGATTTCTTGTATATTAGCATGACGTCACAGCTGTAGGCAGCAGAACTTATTGTACATTTGGAATATGCCACAGGCTGAATGAAGAGTGCAAATTCATTATGCAAGGCTGTGATGTCAGGGAATACTCGCGGGTGGGGTAGAGCGGGGTAAGGGAGGATTTTAAAATAAAAAGAAAACTTACCTGACCGGGTCCGTGCCGCCTTTGCTCCTGGGTCAGGGTCCGGCGGTCTTCTGAATAGGAACAGGCATGCTGCAGCTTTCTCCCCTCCTGAAAGCCAATCACAACGCTGCAATGGCAGCGTTGTGATTGGTGCGGAGTCCCGGACGGTGCCCAGCCAGGCACCAGTAGGGAGGCCATTTTCTCTATGTAGGAAAAAATGTATAGTGCGCATGACTGCTTTGGTCAGTCCAGGGCCGACCAAGCAGTCAGGGCACTCAGAGTGGTGCAAGCCACTCCTCCCCGACCGGCCCACCCACCCGCCCCAACCAGGCATATGCTCCCACCCGCCCCCAACTAGGCATACCCCTGCCGTCAGCATTCTCGCAGCGCGAGAAGCAGAAAATAAAATGGTATTTAAAATACCATTTTATTTTCTGCTTCTCGCACTGAGAAAGCAGTGAGACGGCGCTCCAACGTCCTAATGGATCAGCCGCCACTGGTTATGGGGCTACGCCCCATCAGCATGGGAATTGGGTTGGAGAATTCTACAAGGTTGGGAGGGAGAGCAGGGCCCAGGGCCCAGACTAAGGATGCCGCTATCATGGCAGATGTTGAGTCAGGTGCTAACAGTGTTGCCAGAGGTATGCAGAGATGAGGTAGAAACATGTCTGTTTTCCACTGTGATGGTGTGGATGTTTTTTTTTTTACCTTTCAGGTATTGGAATTGCTGGGAAAGAAGGGAGCAGGGGAGTTTTTGGGAAGACGTGGTCATGCTCAGCAGTTGGATCTAAATATGGTTGAGCCAGTCTAAGACAGACAAGGGGGAGCAAGGAAAATGGGTCGTGCTACAGGCATGGGAATCCCCCCGCACCTGCCCACTTAGGTGGGCGTGGCAATGGTCAGGCTTATCAGGGGGCAGTTTTCAAGCATGCAAAAGGGGACAGAGTGGCAGCACACCAGTTGTTGGCATTATTGAGGAAAGCCATGCAAAGATTGGGGGTTAACGGGGCAGGTTATCGGACTCATTCTTTCCGCATTGGTGCAGCATCAGAAGCAAGCAACAGGGGATGGGTGCAGGACGAAATTATGAGGCTGGGATGCTGGTCATCGCAGTGTTACAGTTGCTATGTGAGAGGTAGGCCTGGGCGGTAAATTCCGTTCCACTCGTGGAATTTGCAGAATTTGGGTAATTTTTCATTCCGCGGAGAACGCGGAATTGCCCAAAATTCTGCATTCAGCATTTTTGCTTGTTCGCTTTCTCAAAATGCGTGTTCGCGAGATATTTCCCCATGAGCATGCAAACAGCATTTGCGAACAGGAAAAAAGCATCGCGAACAAGCAATTCCACGTGTTCGCGTTTTTTACCATTTTGCGGAGCTTTGCGTAGCACAACTACGCAAATTCCGCCCACCTCTAGTGAGAGGGTTGGGGGAGGATGCATGCTCGGTGAAAAGTAATATGCGAGATTAATGTAAATTTTTGTCGTTTCAGGTTCAGTGTCTGGCCCAGAGACAGAAGGAATGGCTATTTGGGTCGTGGGGCACTCGTTTAATAAATGGGCTCAAGTACAGGCTTGACAGAGCTACTTTAGTCAGAACCTCAGATTTAATGAACGTTTGTTGAAAAAGGAAAAGTAGAAATGTGTTGGAAGGAGCAGCTCCCATGTTTGAATAGAATGATGGTGGGCGGCCAGTGCCCTGATAATTTGTTGTTGCATTTAGGGGAAAATGATTTGTGCAAAGAAATGGCGTAGTGCTGATGCACAGCATGAAAAAAGACTAAGCACTTGTCAAGGAGCAGTGGGCAGGATGTTTCATGTTGTGGATGCAGTTTGTGCCCTGGAGGGTGTGGAGAGGGGCAGTAAATCCATGAGTAGTAGATAGGGCAAGGCAGAAAGTGAACAGTGAAATGGCTTGTTTTAGTAGGGGTTTTGGTAGGATTTGCAACTCTGAGATACGCTTTGACACAGTCGAGTTCTTTAGGGGCGATGGAGTGCACCTATCTAAGATGGGTATGGATTTGAATCTTTTAGAGATCAGGGAAGTTCTGGCTAGAGCTTTGAATATGCACCGGCACAAGTGAGGAGCTAATTTGTTGTTAGCAGGAGAGAGGGGGTTAGAAAAAGGGTAGTAGGCACCCCCTTTTTCTGGGAGTCGGAGGTTTGCAAAGTTTGCCTGGGTTTGGCAGAAGTTTGGTTGGCATTGAAAGTTGGGAACATGGGCAGGGAAAGGGTAGGCAGGTAGTTCAAGGATCAGTTGTAGACGTTTGGTAATTTACAGTTTCAGAAGGGCAGGCATAGGATGTAGGTTAAATAGAATTGTGTATTTTTAATTGCAATACATTGTAATATTTGTAATACGTTAATGGCAGGGTGGGGGCATGTTGAGGGGATCGTAGGGGTGGGGATATGATAAGGTGTTAGGTATCGGATGTATAAGGTGTTTTTAGTTTTGTAAGTCAGTTGCCAGGTGTGCTATTGTAATGTACACCTGTTTTAATAAAGTGGCCTTTTTCACACTCAAAAGTGGTTTGAGTTAGGACTGCCCCCCTCTCTCCCAAAAGTAGTTTGCAGGGCAACCTGATGAGAGATGTGGCTATCCGGAAAAGACAACTAGCCAACAACTAATGGACATTGGAGAGGGGTGCTCCAGAACTCGACCCAAAAATACGTAACCCTTCATGTCTCACAGGCCCTTTAATGGCTTAAAATGGCATGCATATGCTTAAACACACTTTTCACCTTTAAAGAGGATTATGCCTTCTTCCATTTACACCACTACCATTACGAACAAGGGGAGAAGGTGGGCAGGTTACTGGTGGTGTAGCTTTGCCAACGGGAGGAGCAAACTGCCATACCTGGCGATCCGTGACTCGAGCGGCCGATTGGTCCACATCCTGTACAGATAGCTGACACCTTTGCTGGTGCATTCTTTTGACAAACTCTTTTGCATAAACATAATCTATCACACGAAACTACCGGTGTCGACCTCTGTAATTTCTCGTTAATCAAGCACTATTTAGTGCACTTGACTTTATGAATAACGTTATCCTTGTACGTGTGCCCAGGACTTGTTTCTAATTAGATATGTGGGTCCTCCACTCGCATAATATGCAGGGTTTTTTCGGGTCTTCCCCTGACCGGGTTGCACCGTAAAGTACTTGTTCTTTTTCTTTTACACTCTACCGCTAACCAGCCTGAGCGCCACTATCCTGCCTATCCAAAACCCTTCGCAGAATTTGTACCTTTGCTTGTTTCTTAGAAATTCTGTACAGTGGCAAAATCTTTGATGATCCTCATGGAAAATTTGAGTTTTTACACAGGTGCAGCAGCTGTCCCTTTCTGGGCAAAGACATTACAGAAATAGCTGCGGCTGTCTCCGACATGAAATACATCAAAATGCCTGGAAATGATGTATTCCCTCATGGAATTCTATAAACAGAATAAACAGTTGTTAATGGCACTCTTGTGTAAGGACTTTGAAGAAGCGGGGGGAAAAGTGGTTTCCAGACGAGTACACCACAGCCATTATCTTTCTCCTCCTGAAGGTGGTCAAAGGCCCAATCCAATGTACCAGCCCACACACAATCTCACTTCCTAATATGGATATGAAGATCTTGGCCAAGGTCCTGGCAACCATGCTGGAAAAGGTACGGCCTAGCCTGATACATCACTCGCTCGCAAGAAGGCACATGCGCTGTGGCAGATGAAGGAGGACAAGGAAGACAGGATAGTTCTTTTCTTGGATGCCACATTCAGTGGAGATACTTATTTTGTACACTAGAGAGGGCAGGACTTGGACTGGGTTTCCTGGCCAAGATCCGTTGGCTATATATCAACCCTCCTGTGCAAATCGACTGAGGGGGACTAATGTCTGGGGCCTCCCCATCCACAGGGGAATGCGCCAAGGCTGCCCACTCTCCCTACATCTATTTCTCCTAGCGGAGGAACCACTAGTGGCTACCATCCACCTAAAGGAATCAATTCAGGGAATTACCATGGCCGCAGGAGAGCTTAAGCTATAATTATATGCTGATGATATTCTCCTTAATGCCTCCGTCCCCTAGAAAACGGTCCCAGCACTAATGTCCTTAATAGAAACCGTCTAAGCAATTTCTGGGTGTAATGTTAACTATGGAAGAATGAAGCACCCCCCATCACCAACTGCTCACTTGCCTGGCCAGAAAACACACAGAATTGAATGGAAAACTACCAAGCGGGGGGGGCCTGGCAACTAGGGCAATAGATAACTCACTGCCGTTGTTGTCTAAGACTGACAATGACTTCCTCAATTGGTCGTCCCTACAACTTTAACTCTTCAGACAGGTGCAGATTGTGAAAAGGGTCATGACTCCCCGGTTTAACTCCCGTTTCTAGTCCCTAGAAGCCTGTTTCAGAAACTCACCAAATGATTAAAATCTTTGTATGGGTGGGGAGAAACTTGTGACTCAAACCTTTGCAATTACATGCGGAAACAAAGGCCGGGGCTTTGCCTGCCAGATATGCGCATGCTCTACACAGTGCACCACATCTCACAGTTGCAATACTTTATTGTGGGTGGAGATGAGAGGCCAGAGTGGCTCCACATCGAGAGCACACTGGTGGGAGTGCCCCTCAACCTAGCTATTTTCTATGGATTGAAGCTGTTAGGCTTGCGAGATTACCCACCGCTGCTGATGGCAATGTGGACGACTTGGAAAGAAGCCCACAGGCTAATTGGTGTACTAAGTTCACTCCACCATTGTGGTCCAATATCGGCATTTGTGTAGGACGTCACCCACTCAAACATTCAATCTGGGATAGATCTGCCAACTGAATGGTGGGTGATGCATATGATGATGGGACTATTAAGACTTTCCAGACGCTTTGTAAGTAATTCACCCTCCCTTGCATCCCCAGCATGGCCATACCGGCAACTCATACACTGCCTTAAGGACACAATAGGGCTGACCCAGGTATCGATATGGTGGGAATTCCTGGTCCAGAATAACTTGTTGTGGGGGAAAGAGCAAGGCATTGTCACAAACCTTTATCAGTTACTTATCTATCATGTATACTCATACACCACCCTGTCTGCAACCCAGACATACTGGCAAGACCTGTTAGGAGTACAATATGAGGACGAGGACTGGAGGGAGCTCCTGGACACACACAACCGTGCATTTAGAGAGCTGGATTGTAATTTACATAATTTAAGACACTATATAATTGGGCACCCTTGAGACTAAAACCAGCTAAACTCTTACTGGACGACAGGTGCAGGAGATGCGCCCAAACAGACTGTGACCTCTATCACATATTATGGTCATGCACAAGACTCTGTTACTTCTGGGTGGACATTTGACGTACATTACATGCTACCAGTCTCTTTCCCTTTACTGAATCACCCAAACAGGCCTCCTTTTGAGGGAAGTATCAATAGGTTACAAAACCAATTGCAGAAATTTGAAGTTGCATGCGGAATGTTTCCACATCATGTCGACCAATAGACTGCATCCCATAGGGCGTGAGCCCCACCAGGTGCTCCTACGTGTTAGCAGTGACCTCCGGATACTCATGGTGGGCCTCAGCGGGAGAAGGGCAAAAATATTGGAGGCCCAAGGAATGACGAAGTGAGGCAGTGAGTAATATAAATGTGGAAAGGGACAGTCAATATTGACTGGAGTAGCAGGACACTGTGGACCTGTGAGCAGAGGTGGACCCTGGGAATGGACGGCCATGGCAATTGGAGTCAACTAGATTGAAGTTAATTTGACAGCTGAAATACTGTCCCGGACAGTCACTGAGGCAGGAACGAAGGCAACTATCTCTTGGGACTGTCGCTCACCTCTTTCTTTTTTCTACGCTATTCTTTTATTTTGCATATTTTAGCCCACTTTCTTCCATCTGTCCCTAAATTTGGATGTACACCGTACTGTTTCACATTGGCAGCTAGGCAGAGGGTATGAAAGGATACCTCATGTGATCTCAATCAATAAGGCAGTCTTTTGAATTTCTCTTGATTGATTTCTGTTTGTTTGGTTGCTCTGATGTTGGACTTCATCCGGCCTTTCGCTGCTGATATGTATGGACAAACAGTGCTCCTTTTGTCAAGTACATTGTAGACTCAATAAAATTAATAAAGAAATGTTAAACAAAAGAAAATAAGTCCCATACTCATCTTGTCAAACCAAGGCAGAAGCCTTTGATCATGATCAACAATCAAGTCTCAATAAATAGTCTCCTCCAGCTTCCACGTCCTCAAGCTCCTCAGGAAGCACCCATTCCCAGTCCCATCAAAGACCTCCAGTGTCTCCCCATTCACAAATGCACCCTCTTTAAACTCCCCACACACACAAACAAAGCATTGCTCAACCTAGATCCTATTTACCCGAACAGCCGTATCAGCTTTCACAAACTGACTTGACAGCTCCACTCAGCCTGCCTCCTACTACCCCAGACTGCCGGCATCCGAAGGACCAGAGTCTGCATTTGTGTCATCTCATACCTAGCTCCTAAAGCCTGGAAAAACCTCCTACTATACACCATAGCCACCAGTTCAATCCTTCTCAAAGCACAAAGATAACCTTCCGGATGACGCGCACAGTACAAATACACATAACATAGAAAAGAAACACATTTCAACATCTATATTGTGCTTGAAAAACATACATGATAGGAAAACAACAGCTTAACAACAAAGTGAAAATAAATGGTCTATAAATAGTTTTTTCTCTGTTGCCCCAAGGCACATGGCTCTAGTAGTTACCATTAAATTGTACTTCTTAGAATAATGCAAGCTTCAAAGAAATCAAGTCATGTGCAGCAGACAGAATCTCCCTCTTAAGTTCTGCTGGAAGCTCAGAAATGTTTTATTTGGATGCTGTCTGAAGAAGTTGGTAGCCATCATGCAAGCTTGCAAATAAACAGACTCCATTAAAGTACATAGGTATGAACTCATTGGTTTCTTCGGATGAATGATATTTTTATTAGGAGTTTGGTGTACACAGAACTTGAACTCACACAATCACAGCACACACCCACTCTCAAGCTCTCACTGGGGCTGTATAATAAAGACATTTAGGAGAACTCTTTTTTGAATTTCCTACATGCTTTTGTAAATCAGCCTCTAAACGTCCAAATCTCTACTAGTGAAAGAACAAGGAAGACATTGTGTTTTCTACCTGTACTAATTGTATATGAATATGACAAATCTTTTAACATTCATTTTATTCCTATTTTGATATTTTGGGTCTGGCTCACAAAGGCATGTAACAGTATTGCAAAAGAGTACTACAAGAGTATTCTGACAGTTTCATATTATAATCCAGTGTGAGAAATTGTGTTGTTGGTTGCGTGGGGTGTTAACCCTGATCAAGCAGCAGCCATAATCCCCGACAGGGGTAACCAAAAAAGTCACTAAATTAACATGTGCTTAACCATCTGGTAGCTTGGCACAAAAGCAGTCAGCTCAACTTAGAGGCAATGTGTAAAGTATTTAAGCAGCACACAAACAGTAATAAAGTGAAGACACAACACAAGAAAAATACCACGCCAATTTAGTAAAATGGTGTACATTTTAAGAAATTATTTGACACTAAAACAGCAAAAATTCAATTAGTAGAACCGTAGTTAAGCATTTTTGAAGTGCAAGGTAAAAACTTGTGTTAAAATATCAAAGCATCAACCCAGGACATCTAGTCGTGCAAGATTGAGTCAAAGTCGAAAAATATGTCCGACAAGGATGGAGTGCGAGCCCAATACAAAAAGTGGATTTGGTCTGGTCAGTGTTTACCTTCATACTAAGAAGAAATTTCAGTAAAAGGTTGTCTAAGAAGGTAAAGTTCAGAGGGCAAAGGCTGCAGGCAGTGCCCAAGGAGGAGGCATCATCATCAGGGAGCCGCTGGACAGTCGCAGTGAAGATTTCTACATTCAGACATAGTCTATTTTTTGGGAGTCCAAAATCTTCAGTGAGACAAAGCTGGAAGCTGTAGCCGACAAGAGTTTCACAAGGCCGGATAGGAAGGACTGCTGAACAGGATTTGCTGCTGCGGAGAAGAACGTAGCAGGAGCAGCAGCAAAATCAGGGTGATGGCAATGCACCCTGGGTGGATAGATGAACAGGTTAGTCCTGTTCACCTCTCAGTTCTCAGAAAAGTTTTTAGCTCATGTCCCGAGTTTTGGATTTTGGCTATCTGTGCACCTTTAACACCACAACCAAGGGTCCAGTCCTGGAGGGACACCACTTAGGATTTATTCAGGCTGGGTCAAGGTGCAGGTTCAGAATGGCTGGAGCCTTTTCTGTCCCTGAGGTTCTGATCAGAAGACTAGCTCTTTGGAGCCACTCTGGTAGTCCTGGGTTTAGCAGAGAAACAGGGCTCAAGAAGTATGACAGGCCTTATAGTGTTAAAGGCAGGCTTCAAGTAGCAGAGCAGTCTTCCAGGTGCAGCAAAGCGGTTCTCTAAGCAGTATACAGCAGGCTACAGCAGCAGACAGTCCTCTGAGAGTCCTTCCTCAGGTACAGAAAGTGAAATGAAGAATGGGTCCAGGGTCCTATTTTTCCAGTGGTGCCTTCTTTTAAGTAGGAGTTCTAGAGAATTCTCTTTTAAATGCTGGTAATTTGCCACCTCCCCTGGCTCCAAGATGGCTGCATGAACAATGCAGTGGTGACAAATCCTTGTGTGAAAGCTGAGCGCAGCCTACTTTGTTGCAAGCCGGGCTGTGCACAGCTCCTCCCCATCCTGCCATCACTGGCTCATTTATGCACATCTAATCCTTCTATTGTGTGGCCATCTAGGAGTAATAAACAAAGTCAATCTGCCAACTACACCCAATCGCATGACCCAGGAACAGGCTGCATGCACCAAATAGCTAGGGCAGGAAATTGTCAACTTTCTAAAAGTGGCATTGTCAAAATTGTAATTCAAAATCAGACTTTACTAATAATGAGGATGTCTAATTAAAATTTCTCAGATACAAAACATTAAATTTTAGCCTGTTCCTAATTAAACGTTAGCAGTTCTTAAATGTTATAAGACAACCCAATGTTATCCTACGGGAGAGGTAGGTCTCACAGTAGTGAAAAACTAATTTAGGAGTTTTTCACTAACAGGACATGTGAAACTCAAACGTCTATGTCCAACCTTTTAATCACAATGCACCCTGCCCTATGGCTATCTAGGGCCTACATTATGGGTGACTTATATGCAATAAAAGGGGAGCTTAAGGCTTTACAAGGGGGTTATTTTGCCAAGTCGAATTAGCAGGCTGCAATGGCAGACTTAGGGCATGTTTTCAGAGGCTGTTTATGTGGGTGGCACAATTAGTGCTGCAGGCCCACAAATACCATTTAATTAACAGGTCCTGTGTATATGGTATGCAACTTTACTATGGACTTCTTATTAAATCAAACATGCCAATATGGTGTAAGCCAATTTTACCATGTTTAGGGAGTGAGCACAAGAACTTTAGCACTGGTTAGCAGTGGTAAAGTAAACGAAATCAGAAAAATAGGAGGGTAAAGGCAAATGGTTTAGGGGAAGACCACCCTAAAGCTGACAGATCTAACAGTAAGCATAGATGGGCTAATGCATCAAGACTTCATAATAATTATAATCAATTTCTTCGTTGTGGGAGTGCATTTTTGATCACTCAGGTGCATTCTGGGCTAAGTAAATCTTTGTTTTTAATTTATTAGATCATATTCCTTCACATGGCACCTTTATTTTTCTTTCAGTGAATGGAATCATAGATAGTCAGAAATCCTAACTTGTCAAAACGTTTCTATGATAAACTGCAGTGTTAATAACGCACACGAATATTCTGTTCATGTTAGAAATGTATACTGTAGTTTTTTCCTCAAGAAGCAATTGCAATATGTAATCAGATTCTACAGAACAAGCCTAGTTGTCCTGGGTGAGTGATATTAACGGATGTGGCTTGATTTAATTCTCGTGTGATCTAGGCATGACCTTTTTAGAACCATCTTTCATGTATGAAGACAGCCGTCACTAGCCTGCCCTTCTGCATTTGAGGTTAATACAACAATGAAGGTCCCATGCTTTAGTTTTTACATTTTTACATCCATCATGGTGTCCTCGATGTTTTCACCGGTGACTTTTGAAAGGGCAACAGGAGTGAAATTACAGAACAATACATGTGTGGAAAAGGTCACGACTCACGGTAAATGCAGATTTCTGCAGGTGCATTTTTCGCTGGTGTAAGACAGCTTTTGTTGGATGTGAAATAATTTCCACATAGTTACATTGTAAGGTTTATATTAAATCGCAGACCCTCAGCAAGCAGCCTCCAAGGCTTTGTTATGCGAGTCTTTTCTCTTGCAGCTACCGAGGGCTTGCTTTTACAATGTTCTTGACAGCAGAAAACTCCGTGTTCTTGAAGCTGCGCGAGCGCGGCATGATGCGCATTCTAAATTACCATATCACGCTCAGAATACGAGGCAGCATTGCATCTCTTCTACGTTCATTTTTAATTCCTCTATTCAGGGCACATTTACCGCCAATAAAACAATGTGTGCCTTATCTTTTCTTGAGAGACAGCTTTAGAATTATCAAGCTTGGAATTTGGAAATTAGCACATCGTTTCAGGATTAATTAAAAAGAGCAGCATTTGCTTTTGCCTAGAATTTGAAACGTGTCCTACTCTTTGGAGAACTTGCTTGAGATCCAGGGTAAGGGTAAATTGCTGTAAAGTTTAGGGTCTCTGGACATACTGACTTCGATAGATTGGTAGGGAAATGTTAGCAATCGGGTAACTGCAGTGTTTGCCTGGTTATAAGAAACTGCCCGTTCTAGCAAGCATAGGCAAAGCCAACCGGTTTCTTTTAGGGCGGTAACACGTCTTGACCTGCCAAAAAGTGACAAAAGTTTGGGATTAGTGCTAAAACAAAAGTTAGGTGTTAGGCAGGCCTCCTAAGCGTGCCTAGGAATCCCTTTTAAGAGGTGTGTTATATATAAATAGGAGCGTGGGTTGAAACATGTATATAAACATTACTTAGGTCTGTGGAAGGCGTAGTGGTCTTCAGAGTCAATCACTTCTGTTTTTTCCTTCACAACACGTTGCTCTGCATTGCATGTTAGACAGCCTTTTTTCTCCCAACATCATTTTGAAATCTTTCATCTCAAACCCCACCACATCTCTTTCCGCGTTAACACCTCTTTTAATTCTCTCCTCCATGTACTTCCTTGCATCTCCTTAACTTCACCGTCTCCATGCACACACCCATTCTCCTCTACCCACTGCCTTTTCTTGTACTTTTGCCCTTTCAGTATTTGGACAGCTATGTACCTCCTTCACACACTCACAACGAATCACAATTACATTTGCCACAAGTGACCACTGGGCTCTGAGCTCTGCAGAGAGGCCTGTGGTTGAATTAGCATGTAGTTTAAATACTTTTATGGCCCACCGGCAGGCACAAACGAGCCCCGTCATAAACTGCTACCCACAACCTGAACTCTCCATGACAGGTAGAGGCAACTCAGTTCACAGCAGTGCTTAATTTGAGCCAGTGGTTTCCGGTGCTCAGCACCAGCACTTGATTGTCAGCACCAGTACTTATGACAGTCTGCACATGGTTACACAGTCAGTCGAAGTTAGGTATATGGACAACAGCTGTTTATTAATTCTATACACAATAAGAAAATTACTAATACCTACCATCCAGGCCTCTTTTATAGCTTTGAGTGCCTGGAATTCTCACACTTTTACGATCCCGGGTACAAGTGGGAGCAGATCAAGCTATCTTGATCTCCACACTGGTCTCAAATAGCAATTCTAGACTTCTGTTCATCCACAGCTGTAGAGAGTGTTCTGGTGATCTGTGGGTGAGTCGACACTTCCATAGGATGTACTCAGTGGGATAGACTCCTGGACACCCAGCAACCAATAACACTAAGTTCCCACACACTGCACAAATGTCATCCCTTCATCAACCCAAGGTGGGTCATGGATAAAGTCCTTATGTTGGTGAAGGGATGAAATGCTTGCATTATTCTCTTTTTGTCCCATAGAAAATTACCTCCTTATGAAGGACTGAATAGTCTAAAATGCATTGAGGGATCATTGCGAATTGTTAAAGTTTTACCATATGAAACTTCAATACATGGCACTTTATTTTTGGAAGTTTTCAAGAGAGATGATTTGAATACATTTGGGAACCAACCCAATGAACAAACAAAAGATTTGCTAATTATTTGGCTTGGTAGCATAATGATTTATATGAAAAAGAATTGACGTAACCCTGTTAGGGAATAAAGTGGGAATGCTGAGGGAGACATGATGTCAGGAAGGCAGAGTGCAACTATTGACTTTGTTTACACCCTGACCAGAGGGTGATACCCTTTTGCATTCAAAAAATAATCTATTTGTTTAAAATGTATTGATGAACAGTAGAGTGCACTGGAACCAGGCCTGGTTCTAGTGGGTGGGCCAAACATGAGCCTAGGTCTTCGCAGTGAGGACATGAAGGCCAATAGAAAATGGGCAGTATAATTTAAAACGTTCCTCCAAATGCAGTTATCCTTCCTGTTCTGGGAGTTACTTGATTGTGGATGGCTGTGTGAAAAAGCACAGACCCAATCAGGTAACTCGCTTTAGAAAGGTGGGCTATGTCCTGCAGGTACAATAGGGGCATGGCAAGGGGAAAAATTCTTTATTTGGCACAGAGTAACTCATTGCCTACCGTCCTGCTGCTTGGATATTTCCTTTTCTATTTTAACACTGTTTCACCTTTTCTGACCCTTGCATCTGCTTATCAGATCAGGCTGTGACACAAAGTTTGAGTATCCAAGTAGGTAAGAGAATGTGTTCCTATTTGGTCTTATTTTTATAATCTGCACAGGCCCAGCAAGGCACATACAGGCACATGCATCAACATCTTTTACCAGCGCAAATGGTGAGATTCGCAAAAATCGTCCCTTTGCGCCCGCAAAAAGGGCTTTTGCGATGCAACAAGTTGAAAGGCACTCGCAATTCAAGAAATCGCAATTTATTGCGATTTCTTAACTTAAATTGCAATTGCATTTAAGGAATCCCAATTTGCATTCCTTAAATGCAGTGCAAGAACCAATTTTAAATAGCGATTTCGCTATTTGGGGCCGCAAATTACCGAGCAATTAAACTGGTCGGTAATATGCAAAAACTTTGAAAAATGCCCTAAAGAGCATTTTTCAAAGTTTTCATGTTGCGCACACACATGCCCTTGGAGCATGTGTTTGCGCAACATGGGTGCACACCACAATTTGAGGGGTGCAACAGGGTGTCCTTTTGACACCCTTGCACCCTTGAAATTGCATGCGCAATTTGCGAGTACCTACTGGTACTCGCAAATTGCGCATGCAATCTCACATTCATTCCTATGGGCCTGTAGGCCCATAGGAATGAATGGGGAGCCATTACTTAATTGTGACTCGCAAATTGCGACTCGCAAAATCCTACCGTGATGCATGTGCTCCATACTTGGGTATTGTGGAAATGTGGATTTTCCTGGTCAGTTATGTCCCCTATCTTGGACCCCAACGGTTCTATATGCATGTTACAAGTACATGTATGTTCCCTCCAGTTCCAGTTTCGAAGACGCAAACACATGTGCGTCCACCGTTAACATGTCCTCTGTCAGATCCGCCATGAATGGGCTGGATATTCGATTCCTAAGTATGAAAGGCCACCGACTTTTTATGGCTAAGTTACTCCATTTTTACAGTTCAGGCAAGTAGGCCCGATTCTGTCCTCAAAGCCTTTCCCTGCTCTCTGCCTCTGACAGCTTCAGCTTGAGCTCGCATCTGTGACCATGAACTCTGTCTCATTCTCTGCGCGGCCCACGAAGCCTGACATCAGCCTATTCTCTGCCAAGAGCTGTATTTCACCTTCGAATTATCTGCTTCCCCCTCAGCCGATGCATTCCTGCCTAGTAGCTTAAGTAAACATTCCTCCAGTTACCAAGCAAAAGGCCCGGTTTCTCTGCCCTCATGCAAGTAATTCATAGCCCTGTCATCATGGAATATTCCCATCCCCTCGCATTCAGTGTAGACACTTAGACGCTTGTACACACACACACAGTCAGTATAGAATAGATTCTGTCCGAGAGCCCTTCCCTTGTGGATAACATAGTTCTTTAAACATAGGATATTAGATATGATTTGGGATTAGGTTGACATAACCCCAGACTTTTGTCTCCACATGTAGAGCTAAATGTCAAGTCCCCTTCACCCCCTAGTTGCACGTCAATTACACGTCATGCTGCTGAGCGCGCATCTCTGCCAAGTATTTCTGCTGACATTGCGAAATCATCTCCAGGTATCCACCCACACATGACAATTTACCCCTTATCATCAAGTGGACGCCCACATGGACGCCCACCTTCACGCCTACTTACACGCCCACATGCTCTTATCTCATTCTCTCTTGCTCTTTTGCTTACGTACAATTGAGAAATGTATATATACTGTACTCTGTGAATAATGTTTTGAGAATATCGAGAATACTTTTCAGCCCCGTCCAGATCCTTTTTGGTGATGGAGATATTCTCCCTTTGACTCGAGTTATTGGAATAAAGCCCTTTATGAATCTGATACCACAGACTCAGCCTCTTGCTTTATGCATGATCCTATTGTTAATATTTAAAAGTCTGAGAGCGTGATATTTTATTTACCACAGAATGGCGCCCGAACAGTTTAATCTCTTTCCCCACACGCCGGAGATGAAGGTCCTGTTTTGCCCCCTTCCATAGCCGTGATGGACTTCAAGCGTGCACGTCGCGGGTTTTTCCCGCCAACTCCCTCAGGCCACCGAAGGGGACAGACTGCGACAAGGCATCCATACGAGGCGGTGAGGAACGCAGATTGTCTACCCAGAGCCCACCTGCGAGAGAGCTGCGTCTGAGGTATACAGAGGCCCACCAGGTTTTCAAAGTCCCGATGTCCAGAGGGTCCGATGTCCGCAGTCGTCGAGTCCAGTCCATTCTCTGAGGCCTTCCGTTTCAAGGAGCTACTCGGTGAGTACCATCGCCGGGGAGGCGTGTTGACGCGCACATAGGTTGTGCCGGTCAAGACGGATTTGGGTACACAAATCCGGTCTGCACTGTTTAGCAGTGTATATGTACTGTTTAGCAGTATATCAAGTATTCCGAAGTATTCAGTTATTGTCAAGAATTCAGCGTGGTGATTAGTTAGGCAGACTGTCATCATTGTCGGTCGTTGTTAAAATGTTTAATGTTTAATGTTTAAAGTGTTCAAATATTGTGGTATGAATGATTGTTCATTGTTCACTGTTCATTATTGTGTTTTTTTCGTATTAAGTGAGTTCAAGAGTAAGTATCAGATCAGTTGTCAATATGCCGCTCTTCTCGAAGTTAAGACAGATTACTACCAGAAAAGGGGTGCTTGAAGAAGCAGTTCCTATTCCTCCTAGGGACACTACAGGACATTTTATTTTTCACAAGCATGGCTTAGACGCCATATTATTCCTTGATCTATGGGTGGACTACACCAAAGAGTTACCAGAAAGTCAGAGATGGCCCGTAGCTGGGACCTGGGATGCCGAATGTATCATGAAAGTCGAAGAAGAGTTGTGGAAGAGGAAAGCTAGACAGTCACAGAAAGACGCTGTTGAATTATGGCGTAAAGAATAGCATAGACGCACAGAGTAAGCGCTCAGAAAAGAAGAGAAAAGTATGGAGGATTCAGACAAAGCCCGAGAAAACGTGTTAGTTGAGGAAGGTATCTGAGTAAAAGCAGAACAAGTAGATGGACAACGAAACACTCTTATGAAAGAGAAAATGTAGACCAGCTTGGAAGGATGCCATTGAGTTTTTGGCGCAAGGCGTCACATAGAAGGTCAGAGTAAGTGTTTCACGAAGCAGAGAGGAGTGGACTGGAGTCTGGAAAAGCCAAGGATGAGATGTTACAGGAGGAATTTGAGCTGGTAAAATGAGCGCAGGCTGACAGAAAAAGAAATACTGACGTTGCTGGTATTTATCCCGTCCTTTCAGAGGACCTAGCAAGAGTGGCCCCAGTAAAAAGACCAGTTATAATACATATATTAATTACATAGTAGCCCAAAGGTTCTTGAGCCCCCCACCAAATGAACAGCGCATAGCTGGTGTTTACATGGTCCAACATTTGACTACATTGTCAATAGGAAATTGAGAGGGGTGCAGCTAGAGAAGGAGCAACTCCTGTGATTTGATGACACCCCTAATGTACAAAGTGTTAACGAAAAATAATTAGTGACAAGTTTAGCTTGGAAAAAGAATTGTGGGTATTTCGAATTTGCAAATTTTTCATGAATACAGGTTTGTGTTCTTGATGGTCCAGTGAGCCAATGTGCTGGGTCAAGTCGGTAAGATTATGATCCCCTGAGTGCAAATTGTATGTAAAAATAATTTTTCAATTGAGCGAATTATTGCAGTTTTTATGGAATTGAGTAGTCTTTTTGTCTTTGACAGCTTCAGAGTGAGGAGAAGGTGGGGGCCGTGTAGAGCAGAATGTGATACAGAAATCGGAGACAGATTCTGACCTTGTAGCCAGTGTAGGTGGGGGCCGATGAGAGGAGCAGAACAGGGCACTGCTTAGAAGGCTTCTCTGACATCGCATCTGTGTAATGCCTGCAGCTGGAGAGCCTTGGGGCCAGGAGTAGGAAAAACAAACAAAAGATGGCTGGCAGCCCAGGCTCAGGCCGCGCTGAGGGGCTATTTTTAACTTCTCTGATAAGACAGGGCAGCTGAGAAATGTAAGTCGAGAAAGATTCCCTTGTTCTATTCTGTGCAAAACAAGTGCCCCGAGGAAATGTCTATGGAGAAGATTTGTTTTATTTTTTAGCAATTGTTATATTGCTTCTGGTCAGAAAGTAAAATGTTGCTCTTGTTTGGAATTTTAAGGGCTATGTGCCTATATAAAAACGATTTTCAAATTCAGACATTTTTGAATTGTGGCCACAAGCTGCCACCAGTTGCATTGGATAAATGATCCAGTGGTTACGGGTCTGTGAGGAAAGATGTGAGATGCATCTTCGACTAGGACATGAGGGTACATTGTGTACAAAGAAGCATAGCACATTTTTATAAAAAAAAAAAAAAAAAAAAAAAAAAAGAGACAGGTTCGTGTGTTCGTCATTTTTTGATTATTGTTGCTGATCCTGTGTGTCAGACTTGACGCGGTCATCATTGGGATGACCCACTGCCAGATGGGGTTGTATAGGGCAGGTAAATAAGTTATTGATTATAAGCCTGACAAATTAAGCAGGCCAGAATGTTCGCATCTGAGCTGTAGGTACTGTAATTACGCATCGCTGCTCATTTATATATGTTAGTGTAATTATCTATGCTTTCTGTGCCCGGTATACTGATGGCTTGGCACAATTACTAAATTTCACAGACATGATATTACCTTTATCATGCTGTCAAAATAGCAGACAACACGTTATCAGTGTATGTCTAATTGGTGTTGGAGATGAATGAAACAAAAGAAAAAGGCTATGCAAGACTAAAATATTTTTCACATAACTGCCTTTCTCTTATAGACAGGCAGCCTCGGTCATATGTTTCCAGATTGGACATTAAGGAACAATTATGATCTGTGCACTCGCATTTTAACTCTTGAAAGGCCTGTTTTAAATAGGGACTGCCACCACAGAGGGACATATGAGGCCCGGTATTTAGGGTAATGAGAAAATATCTGACAGGATTTCCTTTTTAAAGTTTGCTTTAGTAAGCTCATTCTTGTGAGTGGTGGCCCCAAAAGTTGACTTGTTTTTGAATTAGGCTATTTATTGTATAGGTGGAAATTATTGCACATTGACTGATTTCTTTAGCAGGCCCCTGAGGAGGTTCGCTTCCCGCTAGCCCCTTAAGAAATTAAGCCCCTTAGAAATTAGCCCCCTTAGAAATTAAGCCAAGGAAATAGGTATGGTGTTTTCCCCTTTTTCTCATGTTTTATTGTGATCTTTCAGGGGAATTAGTCCAAGCCCCTAATACAGCTTCTACTAAAGTCCTCTCTTGGACACAAGAACACACTGTGGCATTTGAAGAATTAAAGAGAGCTTTATGTCAAGCACCAGTTTTAGCAAACCCTGATTACAACAAATCGTTTATGCTTTTTGTGACAGAGCGGGATGGAACAGCACTATCTGTCCTAACACAAGATCATGCAGGAAAACACGAGCCCTGTGCTTATCTTTCTAGTACATTAGACCCAGTAGCACAGGCTTTGCCTGCGTGCCTAAAATCAGTTGCAGCAACGGCCTTAGCCATAAGACAAAGTGACTCGATAGTGCTGGGCCACCCTCTGACAGTACAAGTACCACACGCAGTAGAGGTTCTCTTGAACCGGACACAAACACAACACCTGACTGTAGCTAGACTGACAGATTATGAGCTGACGTTATTTCAACCACACATAGAGATCAGACGATGCAACATACTGAATCCTGCTACCCTTTTGCCCTCCAGTACAGAAAGCGTTTCACCACACAACTGTGTTGAAGTAATACATACCGTGACTAAACCAAGACAAGACTTGACAGATGTTGCACTCCCAGACCCCGACCTAACACTATATGTTGACGGCTCATGCATGAGGACAGGGGCGGGAGAATTAGTGGCAGCATATGCAGTGACTGCTGATACTGTAATAATAGAGACTAAAAGAATAGACATATTGTCAGCACAAGCAGCAGAGCTCATCGCCCTGACACAAGCGTGCATAAGAGCTAAGCACCTGAGAGTAAACATTTACACCGATTTTCTGGCGAGAAAGAGGTTTCTTGACCTCTCATGGGGCCAAGATACAGCATGGCCCCCTTATTCAAGCCCTACTGGAAGCAATACATTTACCAACAGCCATAGCTATCCTAAAATGTAAAGCACATACTAGAGCCACAGATACCATTTCCCAAGGCAATGATCTGGCAGACCGAACTGCTAAACAGACAGCTCAGACCCCACTAGACATGACAAAATCACAGATACTATCACTGTCCAAAGCCATGACAGTTAGGGATCCTTCCAGGGATGTACAAGACATTCAGACACATGCTACTGTAGACGAATTAAAGAAATGATCGGAACAAGGAGGGGTACTGACTGATCAAGGTTGGATGACAAAGGGCAAATCCACATGGTTTCTTCCTGATACCATGGTACAAGTGATTATAAATACCGCACATAGTCCTGCACACTTAGGAGAGAAAGCAATGATAGATAGCTTACAGAATATATGGTTCAACAAGCACCTGCGTGCAGCAGCGAAACAAAAGGTCAGAACATGTATGATCTGTTGCCAATTCAATGCAGGTAAAGGCATTCCGATGGAACAAGGTGGATTCCATCCACCTGACCACCCTTTTGAAGTGCTCCAAATGGATTATATCCAAATAAACAGATGTAGAGGTTACAAATATGTCCTGGTACTAATGAAGCAGGTGTCCCTTCTGTTAGGGTATACCTGGAAATTCCATTGTGTGCGACATCCTGAAGCAGCAGGCCTTGTAGAAAGACATAATCAGACATTAAAAATTTGCGCAGACAAAGGTATAGACTGGATGGTAACCCTGCCGGTTGCCCTCTTTTACATGCGAATTGTAGCTCATTCTAGAACAGGCTTATCTCCCTATGAAGTGGTCTTTGGTAGACCACCAAAATATGTGGGCACTACAATGCCTAAAAGATTACTTATGTTGACAGTAACATGCTGACAGATTACCTGGCTTCCTTGATGTCTGCACTACTCTCTTGTTGTTCGCAGGTTGCTGCCGCCTTCCCTGACAACACCCAGGTCAAAGAATACTCCATCGCTCCTGGATGACAGGCGCCGAAGTCAGTGCTCTGGACCACGGGGACGGCCGTTAAAGTCAAAGTGCACCTTCACCACTCTTTTACAAAGAAAAAAAACTTTGAACTTGGATTTTGAACAACATTTTCTAGAGGAGAATGCCCAGAAGTTTCCACAAAGCTAAACCTTGATTCAAAAAGTCAGAACCCGTTTGATCAATTAAGTCCACTAGGTGGTGAAGCGGTTGAACATGTATTCTGGCTCGCATAAGATCTTGGACAATAACATAAAGCAAAAATAAGAGAGTTAGATAAGAAGCAAATAGATGTATAGTGACTGTAATTTTTCAATATCTTAAGAGCATCACGATAATATGTATCAGCTTAATACTACATGCTATTTTTCCTCCTATTGCCTCACTTTTACACTCCTCCACTAATGATACCATAAAGCACACATTTAGTGATCTGCCATCCTATGAGCTATCATATCGACTTGCCTTACGCAACAATACCTTTATTCAGATGCTGCACCATTCACATCAGACTAGCAATGCTACAGACTGCTGGGTCTGTGGCCGACTCCCCCCTATCAGAACTATAAGGGAGTTTTGCCCCTTTTTCTCTATCCGTTCACACACAATGGCTCCTGTGGAGCATGGTTTAGTTTGATTAATTCCCTAGATTCGAATTCCGCAGTTTATCAAGACAACTGGGTATGGGGAAACCTGAATTTAGTTTTTGCTTAAAGTCTGCTACCCTAACAAGGAGGGACTTCCCAAAAGAACAGGAACTGATCTAAGAAATGAAGTATATGGATTAGGTAATTTTACACTTAACCTCATGATCCTGAACGTTGAATCTGAAGCTACACCAATCTTGCCCGCCATGTCCGTATTCCCAGTAAAAGAGGAATTATGTATAAGAAAGAATGGCTCCATACACATGGGCCATAGTAAATGCACCACTGTAATAAAATTCAGTGATCAAGGCAAGTCTACATTTAGAGCTTCTCGTCATTCCTACTTTATATGTGGCCAGACCGCATATATACGCTTACCTCTAGATTGGGACGGTACCTGTTACATAGCATTCCTCCTACCACCTGTTTTCCTAGCTCCTCCTGATTCTCATAGAAATACTCATTTAGTACACAATAGACAGCAGAGAGATCTCCCAATTGTCAATTACACTGAAACAGCATGGGAAAAATACACAGATTTCAATAAAGGTTTCTTTCCCTATATAGGTACAGTTACCAATAGTAAGCTGATACGTAGATTAACCAGAACCCTTGAAGCAGTAGTGAACGAAACTATTTCCGCCTTAGGCAATTTAACAGAAGAGCAGTCTGCTATGCGGATTGTTGTGCTTCAAAATAGTCTTGTCCTTGACGTTATCCTGGCCGATAGGGGCGGAGCTTGTAGGGTCATCGGATCAAGCCATTGCATTTTTCATACCAGAAAATTCGCCATCTGTATATAAAGCCATAACTCGCCTTCATAAGATTGTAAGCCAGATACACCAGAATCCAGGCACCTGGACTTGGTCCGGTTGGTTTTGGAGTGTATTATCTACCTTTGGATGGAGGGTCCTATCCTTCCTAGGTATTGGCCTTCTCATACTATTCAGTTGCTGTCTATGTCTACAATGTGGACCAGCGATCTGTGGTCTGTGTGCCACATCGTGTATTCCACCACCAAGATTTCATTCAAGATCACGGAAGAAGAAAGAAGAACAAATGATGCTATATGAACAGATCAATGGATTGATGAAGATTGATATCTCTTGAAGGGCAAGTAGGGGACAAGGAGGGAATGTGGAAATGTGGATTTTCCTGGTCAGTTATGTCCCCTATCTTGGACCCCAACGGTTCTATATGCATGTTACAAGTACATGTATGTTCCCTCCAGTTCCAGTTTCGAAGACGCAAACACATGTGCGTCCACCGTTAACATGTCCTCTGTCAGATCCGCCATGAATGGGCTGGATATTCGATTCCTAAGTATGAAAGGCCACCGACTTTTTATGGCTAAGTTACTCCATTTTTACAGTTCAGGCAAGTAGGCCCGATTCTGTCCTCAAAGCCTTTCCCTGCTCTCTGCCTCTGACAGCTTCAGCTTGAGCTCGCATCTGTGACCATGAACTCTGTCTCATTCTCTGCGCGGCCCACGAAGCCTGACATCAGCCTATTCTCTGCCAAGAGCTGTATTTCACCTTCGAATTATCTGCTTCCCCCTCAGCCGATGCATTCCTGCCTAGTAGCTTAAGTAAACATTCCTCCAGTTACCAAGCAAAAGGCCCGGTTTCTCTGCCCTCATGCAAGTAATTCATAGCCCTGTCATCATGGAATATTCCCATCCCCTCGCATTCAGTGTAGACACTTAGACGCTTGTACACACACACACAGTCAGTATAGAATAGATTCTGTCCGAGAGCCCTTCCCTTGTGGATAACATAGTTCTTTAAACATAGGATATTAGATATGATTTGGGATTAGGTTGACATAACCCCAGACTTTTGTCTCCACATGTAGAGCTAAATGTCAAGTCCCCTTCACCCCCTAGTTGCACGTCAATTACACGTCATGCTGCTGAGCGCGCATCTCTGCCAAGTATTTCTGCTGACATTGCGAAATCATCTCCAGGTATCCACCCACACATGACAATTTACCCCTTATCATCAAGTGGACGCCCACATGGACGCCCACCTTCACGCCTACTTACACGCCCACATGCTCTTATCTCATTCTCTCTTGCTCTTTTGCTTACGTACAATTGAGAAATGTATATATACTGTACTCTGTGAATAATGTTTTGAGAATATCGAGAATACTTTTCAGCCCCGTCCAGATCCTTTTTGGTGATGGAGATATTCTCCCTTTGACTCGAGTTATTGGAATAAAGCCCTTTATGAATCTGATACCACAGACTCAGCCTCTTGCTTTATGCATGATCCTATTGTTAATATTTAAAAGTCTGAGAGCGTGATATTTTATTTACCACAGTATGCTTCATTTAAATCGGTTTTATCAGGGATGCAAGACAACAATACCAATGTCCAGACAACTGGTGATTAATGAACCTGCTGGATAGCAATCCTTTGTTGGTAGTTTTGAAATGCAGATAAATTGTATTTTCTGTGGATAGCTTAATGGGTTACTGTCTTTGTCGCAGAGATTCTTTTGTTACTTGCAGTTCAGAAGTTATACTCCTAACATAGGACAGTGACCTATGAACTGTCATCAAAGAGCTGCATACAAACATGAATATTATAGTTAGAACTTAACTTTGTTTTGTGTTGCTATATAGTTAGATTTTCCCCAATCTTTCATCATTTTAATTTTGCTAAAAAGAGTTTGAGCAGATATACATTTCTATTAGTGAAGCCAGACCCTAACCACTGGGGTATGCTTTAAATCCTGAGTTTGTGCTTCCCCAGCCCAAACCCTCTTAAAATATACTGCCCACCATTATGGATGATGTGATTCCTACACAATGTAATCTTCATTGGCTTATGTGACATTCCCTATAGACTGATTTACATACTTGTATGATTCATTGTCTCAGTATAATATGTGCGTAATGAAAAGTACTGTGCCACCCTACACTATGAGTAGCGCTATACAACAAATGAAATGCATATGAGAG
This sequence comes from Triturus cristatus, assembly GCF_964204655.1. Lineage (NCBI taxonomy): Eukaryota > Metazoa > Chordata > Amphibia > Caudata > Salamandridae > Triturus > Triturus cristatus. Next base: position 1,029,285,525 of record NC_140582.1, read on the forward strand.
GAGGGTTACGGAGAGATGAAGGACACTGGTGGAGGGTGGCAATGAGGCAATCCGAGGTGGTGGTCATGGGGTGGAGGGGGGGGGGAATTACAGGGAGATGGGGGCACTGGTGGAGGGTGGTAGGGAGGGAGTCGTAGAAGCAGGTCATGGGTGGGAGGGGCTATGAGAGATGGGACACTGGTGGAGGGTGGTAGTGAGGTAGTCTGAGGAGTAGGTCATGAGTGGGAGGGGCTATGGAGAGATGAGGAGCACTGTTGGAGGGTGGTAGTGAGTGAGGAAATCAAAGGAGGAGGTCGTGGGGGTTGGCTACAGAGAGATGAGAGGCATTGTTGGGGGGTGGCAGTGAGGGAATCCAAGGAGGTGGTCTTGGGGGGGCTACAGAGAGATGAGGGGCACTGTTAGAGGGTGGCAGTGAGGGAATCCAAGGAGGAGGTCATGGGGGGCTACGGAGAGATGAGGGGCACTGTTGGAGGGTGGTAGTAATGGCATCTGCGGAGAAAGATGTCATTGGTGAGGCGCCAAAAAAGACTTTCACACTAGCGCTAAAGCTGGCCCTGTCATGGCCTTTCTGTTTTTATTTAATTAGCAGTCAGGTAATTAGGGCAATTGTGGAACATATTTTAAAGTGCGTGCTAATTATATTTACTGCTATATTCAATGTTTTAAGTTTGAAGGTGATATTACTAATGTTTTTTACTGGATTAATGAAAGTGGAGCTATGGTGGTGGCCATATTGGCTGTGTTGCATACCAGCCAGTATTTAAAATTGAGGCAAATGGTCTTGTATATGTATGCTACAGGCACTTGGTACATAGAATATCACAGTATCCCATGGCCGGCGACTCTTTTAAAAGATTACAGGCTGTACCTGTGTGGGGAATATGAGTTCTGGTGTGGCGGACATATTGGAAAGGGGGTAGATTTTGAACAGGGTGTTATGTATATATGTTTATATATATATATATATATGATAGAATCCAATAAAGTCAGAGTGACGATACTTAGTTAAAGAGACCACCTGGTTTGCCATTGTAGTTTACCAGGATAGAGCAAGTAAGGAGGCTAGTGATAATGTGGGAAGAAATGTAAAGTGTATATGTTATCATGTCACTACATTAATTTATTCGGTGATATCTATCGATGGCTCTGCATAATATGTGGATGTACCCAAATAAAAGTTGTACTTTCTCAATTAAGGGACGGTGTACCCACAGATATCCATTTTTCCTGTGGATCTATAGGTATCTCCTTGGTATATCCAGCTGATGGTGTGGGTATGGTGGTGTCACAACAGATCTATTGTGTCCAAATTAATTGGATGGGTTCTCAATAATGTTAATGCACTGCTGTGGATACACAGACTATTACTATGTAGACACACAGACTATTCCTATTGTTGTATACAGTCTCGTAGTGGGCATAGAAAAGGAGGGGCATGTACTGTACTACAGAAGTGCATTGGCATGTCAACAGTGATAAGTTGCATTCGGTCTAGGGTATGTCATCGTTGAGCCCTTGGATATGTGTCTGGAGGCAAAAGACCCATCGTTGCTCTCTATTGAACAGTGATTCAGTACGCCATCTGTCATTGGCCTCAAGAATCATCCATTTTATGGTTTCTGGTGTGCGTTTGCTTTTAAAAAAAATGGGTTGACATTTTGGTAGTATCTCTTTTGCAGCAGATGTCACTGCGATGTTGTGTGATTTTGGTTTTATTCTCCTTGTGGTCATCCCAATGTAGCGTGGTGTGCAGGGGCATGTGATAAGGTAAATACAGTTCCTAGTTTTAAAATTTGTGTGACTTCTTTGTTCCCATGGACGTGTTTCCCCGGGTCGATCTATTTTGTTGCTTGAGTATAGGTACATGCAGTGCATGTCCCTCATGGGTAATGACCCATGACTAGCGGAAGACCCCTCAGTGTCTGCTGGAGGTTCTTCGTGGGAGGTGGAGCTCGTATGTGAACTAGGAGATTTTTTTGATTGCTTATGCGTTTATATGCAAACAAGGGGTCAGTAATGGCTAAAGTCCCTGTTTTGAGAATCGGACAGCGTTTTTAATGACTTTTGAGCCTGGTTAGATGATGGTGTGAAGGTAGTGACACAGGTGAGAGTGTTCATGGTATCCTTCATTTTTGTTTTCGAGCAGGGATAGGCTGTGGTTATTTCTTGCCCTCTTGTACGCTTGGATAACAATCCTTGATGGGTAGTGGCGTGCAGTCAGGTTGGAACTTAACTCCTTAGCCTGTACATCATATTCTTTCAGTGTGTTTTGTTGCAGTTGCTGTATGCAGAGAAATTGACCCCCCAGGAGGTTGTCTCATAGGGCTTTGGGATGGTGAGTCTCATAAAGAAGAAGACTGTTCCAGTCTGTAGGTTTTTGTAGTTGGAAGTAGATCATTTTTCATCTTCTCTGGAGATAAGAAGATCAAGAAATGGTACTGGGAGCTCTGATACAGTGCCGGTAAATCTTAATAATGGGTTCAGAGTATTTATCCAGGAACAGAAGACAGCACACTTGGCTGTGTCTCCATGCCACAGAATTAAGGTGTCGCCTATGAATCTTTGCCATGTTATAATGTCAGTCTTAAAAGGATTCTCATCTGTAAGGATATGTTCTTCCTCGAAGGCCAACAGTACCACAACCCAAGCCAACTACGTTTCTGCATACTGGAACAGGTACCCATCCTTCCTGGAAGAGACAATTCCCAACATCTTCTTCGCAGAGAGATATTCTGGATTACCCATCTCAATACCCTACAGCCAAAGGGTCTTAATGAACGGCTAGACCTGAATGGTTTTTTGTGATATAATGTTTTTGTAAAATATTATTCCAGTTCACATATTACACTGATACATATCATGAAGTTTGATTTACACTTTCTTCAACGTTTTGAGCAGAATTAACCCCACTATAATCAATTTTCGTAGCTTTATTCTCCAGATTACCTGGTACATTACAATTATTTGACATCACTATGATTTTTTCCTATACCTCATTGTATTTTTTCCCGTAACCCCTTTTTTTAAACCATCACTGTGTCTTTTAACTTTATTGACATCGTCGGATGAACACACGAATGTTGGTGTTCACACTTATTCTCACGCTTCGGTTTTACCTAGTATTTTAATTTATTTAATATCATAACGCCACGAAAGTTCGGCCGAAACTGCATCGTTTGAGCCTTTCTTTACTTTTGATGAACACGTGACCACGTCACCGTCATATCCTTAACACACCAGGTCCTATCATTATCGAAGGAACCTAGGAAGACAGTAAAGAGGAAACAGATTGAAACTCAACACCGTGGTAAGCTTACACGTACGCGTTATGTCCGCATTATTATTTCTTTTCGTAATTGTCAATCAACATCCACACATGGCAGAATGTTTACACAATGCCATCTTATGTTTTTCAGAACATTTGTTTCTATTGTTACCTTATGGATCCTTTCGTCATTCTTTTAAGACTTTCACAACCTAATAGACAGGTCAGAATCTAACATTGTATATCGTCTGAATCACAGCGTTTAATTCCCTTTTCTTCACCATTATCGAGCACGTTTCTCGCATGACCTTGTATTTGCTACATCCTTTTTTTTTCACACGTCGTATTTTCCTCACGTCAAATCGTTTTTGACACAATAAAGCACTTTGGTCCATTTATTTTCGAACTACTGATTCACAACAACGGTTTATTATTAATTCTTTCATGTGGTCCGGTACCCTTTCCTTTCACTTTTATCTCATACACCAATTCACAGCTATGCCATAATCACTTCCATCAGCACGAGAACAGTGAAATTGATTGTTTGTTATTTGTGTTATACCTTGCTTCATGACATTCGTTTTAATGTTTTCAGAATTAAGACCCCTGACGAAGGGTTCGCCCGAAATGCATTGGGCAGACATGTGATGAATAATGAAATTTAACGACTGAAAATTATGAGTATAATTGAATGAACACTAAATTACGTAAGGATCGTTTGAAATAAAAGACGCCTTGTAATTACAAATTCTACAATTGTTGCACAATTATTTGAACACTTACCTATATCGGAGTGCTGAATAAGAGACGTTACTCCTACGGGAATCAACGCAATCATTTCTTCCTCGAAGACCGCCATGTAGAGCTAGGCCAGCTTTGTTGCAAAAGTGCTGCCCATTGAAGTTCCCTGTGTTTGATGGTACAATTGTTTCTGCCAGGAGGGTGGTTTCCATCACTTCAATGTTCGCATCTTGGGGTAAGCTTCCATCTCGTGTGTGACTAGGTCAATTTCATTCTGTGCTGTGAGTATTTTTTAGTAGATTAAGTACATCCGTCATGTCTCTCAAATATGTAGATGTTCACATCACAACTGGTCTTAGGATGTGGTCACAAAATTTGCTGAGAGGTTCGAGGAGGGAATCAATCCCAGATTTAATCGGTCTCCCAGGTAGTGGCTGTATCCCTTTGTGAATCTTGGGTAGCGTGTAGAAGTATGGAATCTTGGTTTTGAGTTTACCAGGAAATCTGCCTTGATTTTTTAAAATCCAGCCTTCGCACTCTGCTGAAATAACCAGGTGAGTAATCATGGTTGTTAACCTGTTAGTTGGGTCAATATCAATTGGAGGGTAATATTTGTTGTTTGAGAGTTGACACTCGCATTCTTCATCATAAATTACAATGTCCTGGAGCATGATTGCACCTCCATTATCTGCTGGTTTGTCTATAACAGATGTGTCCTCTTTTATGGTTTGTATGATGTTCCTCTCCTGTATGGTTAAAAGATTCCTGAGGGATTATCCTGCCCACATCCTTGAGTAATGCTTTTTCAAAAGTGGTGACTTCACTTGGAGTTAGTGCTGTGGTTGTTGTAAACCTGGAGGTGTTCAACAGGCTAGAGTCCTCTGGGTCCCCGGTGGGTTTATCTTGAAAAAAAAGCCTGTATACGTATTTTCCAGAAGAATTGCTGTAGGTTCCTATACTGAAACAATAATTTGTTGATCTTTTAATCTAGACACCTCCTCCACCACTCCAGCTCTAGGAAGACTTACCTGTTCCACTACAATAAGACTGCTGAAACTGAACAAATGTCGCCTTTGAACCTGGATAATAATCCTTGAATACAATGAAAGCATTGAAGGTTGCTAGATTAATCAAATTGATAGCCAACGTCTTATACCAAATGTAAGCCTTACGAACAGCAGTGTAAGGCCCCAACTTCTGATCTACTCTATCAACACCACCCATGTGCTTATTGTAGTCTAAAATGCACTGTGGAGAGGTGTGGCTCACTAGTTAGAGGCGGCAGACCCGTAAGCAGAGAATCGGCCAGGGACCAGGGTTCAATCCCCGACGCGGCAGGGTCGTGGACCAGGGTCAAAACGGACTCGATAATTCTCGCCTCGGTACCTACTCTAACCAGGAACACACTCGGCAACTCTGGGCATTAAGCTTGCCTCATCTCTACAACGGCCCCCCACAGACGCCGGGGATGCCTGGTTTCACCTTGGAGATACCCAGAAAGGGACAATCTCACAGGGATAGCCAGGACGGGTTCCCCAGCGGTCTACAGCGCCGGGACGCCCCGGTGTTGGGTAGCTGTGCGCTTTACAAGTCTACAACATTTACATTTACTTCAGCAACCTGACCCCAAACAGCCACAGGTGAATTGCTTTCATCATGAATGGTTGTCAGCATGTGGACAACTCTCATGTCAGCAGATTTCACAGCTAAAAGTTCACCACTTTAAAAGGCACTGCACTGTCCCCTTTTTACATACATGCTCTTTAGGGTAACCTTTACGGGTAGAGAAGATTGTGCCTGTGACACCTGTCACCTAGGGTGGTCTTACCCCATTTTTTTTGCCCTTGTCACCTCATTTTTGCCACCATCTTTTTGTTGGCCCTAGGTCTCTGGGCGCCTTACCACTGCCAAACAGTGCTGAGGTGCAGGTGCTCTCTCCTAATAACATGGCTGCCACAGGCCCCTGCTACTGCGGAGTGGCCATTGCATACACGCACTAGTGGTTAGGAGCAGGCTGGGACATCTTGATACAGTATCTTTACCATCCCGCCTTTTTGTCCCATAGACAGTTATGTGGAAGCTCCTGGAACCTTCCAGCCCCTGGAGGGATTATGCTTTGCCGCCTTTACAGGAGGGTCACCTGACCTGGGGGTATAAGAGGAAAGGAGGGAAACTGAACTAGTCAGTTGGGGCGCCACTGGACCTGGGGGAACCTCTGCCGGAGCGTATGCGGTTGGGCCTAGGGGAGAAACCTACACTACTGTTAGATGATATTTATATAGCGCACTGACACCAAAGGTTTCTTGGCGCTTAACCACAGAAGAGTGATAACGGCAACAAAATGAAAAATAACAGTAAGCTGACTAATAAGTAAGAGGGAAAAGGGAAGTTTTTAGCAGTTTCCTAAAGTTGAGTAGGGAGGGACTCGACTTGATAGAGAGAGACAATGAATTCCAGAGGGACGGGGCCAGAAGAGCAAAGCCACGGCCACCGAACTTCTTGGTTTTGACTCTGGGAACAGTCAGTAGGTGGAGATGAGCAGAGCGTAGGTTACGTGATGGTCGATGGGCCGTAACTAAAGATTGCAAGAAAGCAGGACTAGTGCAATGAAGGGCTTTATAGATAATACACGCCACCTTAAAAGCTGCCCTTTGTCCAATTGGCAGCCAGTGAAGTTGCTGTAATAGTGATTTTGCCGACTGCCACCTAGGGATTTTGTAAATGAGACGGGCCGCCTGGTTCTGAACAACCTGAAGGCGGTGCAAAAGACACTGAGGGAGTCCATGATAAATAGAGTTTGAGAAATCCAGGCGGGACAGGACCAGGGAGATGACAACCTGAGTTAATGCAGATGATGAAAGTAAATGGCTGATGTTACGGATCTTCCTGAGCTGGTACATGGAGGAGGAGATGACAGCCCCCACTTGGGCTTTTAGCGAAAGTTCTGCATCAATTATCACGCCGAGACTTTTCACTGATTTAAGCGGGACCGGAAGAGGGCCCAGTTCAGTAGGCCAGAACTGCGGACCCCAGTGAGCAGAACTAGAGCCAGGGAGGAGTAGTTCAGTCTTCCCCGGATTCAACTTTAGTTGATTAATATTCATCCATTCCAGTATATGAATCATGACAGAATGGAAGGTATTAGCAGCATTAGGGGAATTGAGAGGAAAAAGGATTTGTAAATCATCGGCGTAATTATACACCGTGATATCCCAGTTCCTAAGTGAGTGGATGAGTGGACGGAGGTAGAGGTTGAACAGCAGCGGTGAAATAGAGGAACCTTGGAGACTCCACAGGTGGTTACAGTTCTCCCAGCTATATAGGGGCCTAGACGTACGGCCTGTGTTCTGCCAGTTAAGAAGGACATAATCCAATTGAGGGCGGTGCCCTGGATGCCTGCCTGTGCGACACGGCGGAGAATGATGTTATGGTCCACCGTGTCAAATGCGGCAGACAAATCCAGAAGCACCAGAACCTGAGGAGTACCAGCGTCCGCATTGCTTCACAGAGTGTTCAAAACTGCGAGAATGACCGCCTCGGTCGAATGGGCAGGTCTAAACCCAGCTTGATTGGGCTCGAGGTAACTGGAGGACTCAATGAAGTGTGAAAGAAATTGAGTAACATGAGCCTCCAGTAACTTTGAGAGATAAGGAAGGAGGGAAATGGGACGATAGTTAGACGGTTCCCCAGGGTCTGCTCCAGGTTTCTTTAGAAGGGGTACCAAAATTGCCTCCTTGAAGGATGCAGGGACAGTACCGCTGTTGAGGGAGCCGTTCAACACAGAGAGGATGCAATCCGGTAACTTAAGGCAGATGTCCCGCATAACTGAAGGCGGGCAACAATCGCTGGGAGAACCTGATTTGACTCGGGTTGCGAGTCGAGCCAGTGAATCGGCGTTGGGACTGACTGAGTCTAGGCCCTGCTGTACCCAAGTTAGATGAGGGACTCTGCCTACCTACTGATCTTGCCCAGTGAGGGGGGAACCCAGGGGACCAACTCCAGCATGCTGCAGGGACCCACCCTGCCTCTGATGCCTGCCAACTCAACCCCCTTCTCCCCCTCATAAGCCTGCCAGGGGGACCTGCCATCTTCTTTCCCCCCTAAGATAAGTGCTGCCCTGGGAACATCGACTGTCGCTGTGAGCCCTACAGGAACTACAGGTAAAGCGCTGTGTCCACCTAGCGCTGTGCTACCAGAACTGTGCCCCTGGGAAATAAGTTGCCTGCCATTGAGCGCTGTGTCACCTCTCAGCGCTATTTCTCTGCCCCATTGCTGGATTGCTGCGGTGCCTCCCCCTGCCTGCACACTGTGCCTCCCCAGCGCTGTGTCCTCTAAGCGCTGCAAGTTCCCAAAATCATAAGAACTGCCTCCCCCTAGGGGAGGGGGAGGGCCCAAGAGTCAACAACAGGGTAGTGCCCCCCTGAAGAGGGCCGACTTTATTGAGTGTGCGCCAGGAGAGTGTGTTGATGTTCTTCTTACGCCATATTTGCTCTAATGAATTGATTGATGCCCTGAAAAGTGCCTGCACTGGTTACCTGATTGAGTTACCTGTTACCTTGAGTTTAGTGGTGCTATACACTTGAGGGAAGTTACGCCGGATTTGAGCTGAGATGAATGGATTGTTGCTCTGAAATGCCCTGATTTATTTACTGTGATGAATTGACTGTTGCCCTGCGGTTATCTGTAATATTTACTTAAATGAATTCATGGTTATTTTGATCGTATTGTATTATTCCTGAAAAGACTTGATTCACCACGACTTGAAGTAGATAAAGAATCTTGTTTTTACAAATCAACTTGGTGTGGTGTCCTTCATTGTGTGCGCATTACTGAGTCCGGGTGAGTGAGTGCTGCACAACCGCTTTACACATTGCCTTCGGGTGCCTTCCTACCTCGCGCCAAGCTACCGTGTCGGAATTGGTGACCCCAGTTCTAACATTGGTGTTCAGCGGTGGGATTGGGACTTCTGCTTGTGCAGCACCCTACATGGATTCAGTGTGCACCGCAATCGGACACCTGTTGTATCGCAAGCCTAACAAAAGTTGCCTTCACTGTCTGATTGATTGTATAGGCTCCTGTTTTGAACCTGTTGCCTACGTCCTAGTGTTTCCCTTAAATTGTCTGGGGCCCCACCTGTCAGGATGGAGTTCGAGCTGGCCAGACTAGAAATGTATACGGTGGCGCAGCTGAGGGAGTTCTGTCAGGGGATGGGGGTGTCCGTCAAGCGAGGCGCCAACAGAGAGGAGCTTCAGAAAGCCTTGAGGGCCCACCCGGGAGGAAGAAGGGATGAGGGACAGGGGGAGCCGGGTGCTTCGGGGGAGCCGGGCGCTCGAGACACTCCAGGAGAGTTGGTCCTACTGCAGGTAGACATTAGTGACAATGTGTTGCCAGGGAGATGTTTCAGGGCAGGCAGTAATGTGTCAGCAGGGAGTGTGTCGGTGGAGGAGTACGAGGACAGGAGGGAGGAGAGGCACTTGAGATTAGAGCTTGCTAGGATGGAGATGGAGAGAGAGGAGAAGAGGCTAGCCATAGAGGAAAGGAAGCTTGCGCATGAGCTCAGCCCAAAGAAGTTGGAGTTGTGAGCATTGCAACTAGGGGCGCAAGGCAACAGGAATGGTGGCAGCGTACCCGCTGAGGCTCCACGAGAGCCTAAGTTCTATCTACCGAAGGAGGTGGTGGCCAGTTTTAGTGTAGGGGAAGAGATAGACAAGTGGTTGGCGGCATACGAGGTGTCTCTGGTGGCTCATGGGGTGCCCGAAAGTTACTGGGGGGGGTGGCCTGTATCAGTACGTACCTCCAGTGGTAAGGGATACCCTCCTGACTTTGGAAAAGGAAGATCAAACAAATTACCCTATCATGAAGGAGGCCCTGCTTAGGAAGTTTGGTCTCAACCCAGAGAAATATCGCCAGAGGTTCTGCAACAGCCATAAGCTTCCCACACAGAACTGGGTGGACTTTTTTGACTATGCACGTAAGGCCTTAGAGGGTTGGGGGCGTGGCAGCGAAGTGAGCGACTACGAGGGGCTGTACAACTTATTTTTAAGGGAGCACCTCCTCGATAAATGTTTTCCAGAGCTGCGTCAACACCTGGTGGACCGCAAGCTGACCGACCCTCGGAAGCTTGCGGATGAGGCAGATACATGGGTTAGTAGTCGGGTGTCCCACAAGGGACCCGGGGGAGACACCCCGAAAGGTGGACAGGGCACACCCCCTAAGAGAGAGGGGGTTGATATAAAGAAGGAGTTCTTCAAAGGCCCCCAAAATAGGCCACAAGGGAAAGGGGTAGGTTCTCCACCCCAATCTGGATCACAGAAACCCACTTACCCTGACAAGAGTCAGCAGCCCTGAACTTTCCGGTGTTACAAATGTGGGGAGGTTAGGCACTACAAGGGGGATTCCCAGTGTCGCAAGCGGACCCCGGCCCCCACGGGAGGTAAGAGCCCCGGGGTGGCTAGTGTAGCGCTGGGGTAGGAGTTGTCCCTAGATGAGGGGGGTGAGTGGACAGGCTTGACCCTGGTTTCACTGGGGGATAGAGGGATGGTCCCAGTGACTCAGTTGCCCTCGAGCACTGCCAAGTACCGTCAGAGGGTACGGGTTAACGGGGAGGAGGTGGAGGCTCTGAGGGACATGGGTGCCAGCATGACGATGGTAAGACGTCACCTGGTGTCCCCAGAGCAGGTGATTCCTGAATTATTCCACTCGGTGGTAATGGCCGATAACAGCCAGAGTCATTACCCCGTGGCCCAAGTTCCCTTTGAGTGGGGAGGAGTCTCAGGCCAGTTGAGAGTCGCCGTAAGCCCTGCCATGCCAGTGGATTGTCTGCTCGGAATCGACTTGGAACATACCGCCTGGAAAGAAGTGGAGTTCAATGCCCATGCTGAGATGCTAGGGTTACCAGGGTGGACCTGCATGGTCACGAGGTCCATGGCTGCCCGGCAAGGAACTCAACCCGGGTTGGAGCCTGGAACAAGGGCCCAGCCCAATGCTGGTCAAGAGGACGTTGTGAAGGACGCACCCTGCGAGATGGATGGGGAGCCCGCGGAGGTGACTCCGGAGTCCGCGGAGGTGGATGTTGTTCCCGTGGGGGACTTGCCGACCCCTGCAGAGAGTCAGGTGGAAGGAGGGCCTACCCAGGAGGAATTTTGTCAGGCACAGAGAGAGTTCCCCATGCTTAAAGGTATGCAGCGGCAGGCCGAAGCCCAAGCGACGAACCAAGAGACCGGCAATTACCATATTTACTCGGAGGATGGCCTCCTCTACAGTGAGCCTAAGACTCCGGTGCATGGGTCATCCAGGGCCTTAGTGGTCCCCCAATGCTACCGGGCCTTTCTGCTAGAATTGGCACACAAGATACCACTAGCAGGAATCCTGGGCCCGGACAAAACCTTTGCTCGGTTGGTCCCACATTTTTACTGCCCCAGAATGTGAGTTGCCTCTGACACCTTTTGCAAGACCTGTAAGACTTGTCAAGCAAGCGGCAAGACTGGGACTAAGTTGAAGGTCCCCCTGGAACCGCTTCCGGTTGTCGGCACCCCTTTTGAGTGGGTAGGCATTGATATTGTCAGGCCCATGGACTTGCCGACTTCTTCGGGAAACCGGTTCATCTTGGTGTTGGTGGACCACGCCACCCGCAATCACTCTGAGGACCATCACTGTACCTCCGGTGGTGCGGGCCTTGATGGGGATTTTTACCCGTGTGGGATTCCCCAAGGTCGTGGTGTCAGATAGGGGCACGAATTTCATGTTGGCCTACATGCAGGCCATGTGGAAGGAGTGCGGAGTGACCTACCGGTTCTCCATTCCTTACCACCCCCAGACTAACGGGCTCGTAGAGCGCTTCAATAAGACTTTGAGAAGGATGATCCGGAACCTGCCAGAGGACTTGAGACGGAAGTGGGACATCCTCTTACCCTGTCTGCTGTTCTCCTACCGAGAGGTGCCGCAGAAGGGCGTCGGTTTCAGCCCCTTTGAGCTGCTCTATGGCCACCCCGTTAGGGGGCCCCTAAGTCTTGTGAAGGAGGGGTGGGAGAGACTTCTACGAAGCTTCACCGTGACGTGGTCAGCTACATGCTGGCATTCCGCAGCCAGATGGCCAGGCTGTGGAATTAAGCCTCAGACAATTTCGAGGCTACTCAAGCCGTCATGAAGGAGAGGTATGACCACAACGCTCGGACGGTGGAGTTGGATGTTGGACAGAAGGTGTGGGTAATTAAGCCCTGAGAGTTTAGCGCCCTCCAAGACTGGTGGACTGGACCGTATGACATTGTGGAGAAGAGAAGCCAGACAACTTACGTTGTTGAACTCAAGACCCCCCGACAGCCACATAGGGTGTTCCACATCAACCGCCTGAAGCCGCACCATGAGCGACCGGAGCTTGCTCTCCTGATGGTGACAGATGGGAGCAAAGAGGAAGAGAGCGAGCCTCTTCCGGACCTTCTGGTGGCCCAAGGGAAGGATGGATTTGTGGAGGGAGTGGTCCTCTCCCCATCTTTGACCCCTGAGCAACAGAGGGACTGCTACCAGGTCTTGGAGCAGTACACCTCGTTGTTCTCCCTCACTCCTGGGATCACACATCTGTGTACCCATGACGTGGACACAGGAGACAGCCCACCTGTGAAAAACAAGTCTCAGCGGCTGTCCGACAAGATCAAGAACAGCATCCAGAGTGAGGTAGCCAAGATGTTGGAGCTGGGGGTTATTGAGCCTTCCAGCAGCCCTTGGGCTAGGCCGGTGGTGTTGGTGCCGAAAGCCGCCCCGCCGGGCACCACACCGGAACTTCGGTCTGTGTTGATTACCGTGGCTTGAACTCCATGACCAAGACGGATGCTCACCCGATCCCTAGGGTGGATGAGCTGATTGACCGACTGGGAGCAGCTCGGTATCTGAGTACCATCGACCTGACGTCAGGATATTGGCAGATTGCCATGGCGGACGGAGCCAATGAGAAGACTGCATTCTCCACCCCTGAGGGCCACTTTCAATTTCGGGTGATGCCCTTCATGCTAAAGAATGCTCCGGCCACTTTCCAGCAGTTGGTCAACCAGGTGCTTTCTGGCCTAGAGGCCTTCTCAGCTGCCTACCTGGATGACATAGCTGTCTTCAGCAGCAGCTAGGAGGACCATCTGGAGCACCTCCAGGAGGTGCTACAGGCTCTACAACGGGCTGGCCTAACCATCAAGGCCAGCAAGTGCTAGATTGGACAGGGATCTGTCGTCTACCTGGGACACCTGGTGGGCGGGGGTAAGGTGCAACCCCTCCAGGCCAAAATCGAGACCATCTTGGCCTGGGAGCCCCCCAAAACCCAAACTGAGGTCCGGGCTTTTCTCGGCCTCACAGGTTACTACTGCCGGTTTGTCAAGGGGTATGGAACCATCGTGGCCCCCTGACTGAGTTGACCTCAAAGAAGCAACCCCGTAAAGTCATCTGGACGGCTGCCTGTCAAGAAGCATTTGACACCCTTAAGCACGCGTTGTGCACTGCTCCGATGCTCAAAACTCCAGATTTCAACAAGGAATTCATCGTGCAGACAGACGCCTCTGAGCATGGCATTGGAGCTGTGCTCTCTCAACTGAATGAGGAAGGCCAAGACCAGCCAGTGGCCTTTATCTCCCGAAGGCTACTCCCCAGGGAACAGCGGTGGAGTACGATAGAACGCAAAGCCTTCACCGTGGTTTGGGCCCTGAAGAAGCTGAGGCCATATCTTTTTGGCTTTCACTTCCTCATTCAGACCGACCACCGACCCCTTCGCTGGCTCATGCATATGAGATGCGAAAACCCCAAATTGTTGAGGTGGTCCATTTCCCTCCAGTGGATAGACTTTCGGGTGGAACATCGACCCGGAGTAGACCACGCCAACGATGATGGTCTCTCTCGGTTCTTCCGCCTTAGTGATGAGAACTCCTTAGAGGTTGGGTAGCACTCCCCACTTTCGGCTCGGGGGGATGCATGTTAGACCTGTCAGCCCTAGTGTGGTCTTACCCCATTTTTACTGGCCCGGAATGCGAGTTGTCTCTGACACCTTTTGCAAGACCTGTAAGACTTGTCAAGCGAGTGGCAAGACTGGGACTAAGTTGAAGGTCCCCCTGGAACCGCTTCCGGTTGTCGGCACCCCTTTTGAGCGGGTAGGCATTGATATTGTCAGGCCGATGGACCTGCCGACTTCTTCGGGACACCGGTTCATCTTGGTGTTGGTGGTCCACACCACCCGGTACCCGGAGGCAATCCCTCTGAGGACCATCACTGTACCTGCGGTGGCACGGGCCTTGATGGGGATTTTTACCCGTGTGGGATTCCCCAAGGTCGTGGTGTCAGACAGGGGCACGAATTTCATGTCGGCCTACATGCAGGTCATGTGGAAGGAGTGCGGAGTGACCTACCGGTTCTCCACTCCTTACCACCCCCAGACTAACGGGCTCGTAGAGCGCTTCAATAAGACTTTGAAGGGGATGATCTGGAACCTGCCAGAGGACTTGAGACGGAAGTGGGACATCCTCTTACCCTGTCTGCTGTTCTCCTACCGAGAGGTGCCGGAGAAGGGGGTCGGTTTCAGCCCCTTTGAGCTGCTCTATGGCCACCCCGTTAGGGGGCCCCTCAGTCTTGTGAAGGAGGGGTGGGAGAAGACTTCTATGAAGCTTCACCGTGATGTGGTCAGCTACATGCTGGCATTCTGCAGCCAGATGGCCAGGCTGTGGAAGGAAGCCTCAGACAATTTGGAGGCTACTCAAGCCATCATGAAGGAGAGGTATGACCACAACGCTCGGATGGTGGAGTTGGTGGTTGAACAGAAGGTGTGGGTAATTAAGCCCGGAGAGCTTAGCACCCTCCAAGACCGGTGGACAGGACTGTACAACATTGTGGAGAAGAGAGGCCAGACAACTTGCGTTGTTGACCTCAAGACCCCCCGACAGCCCCATAGGGTGTTCCACATCAACCGCCTGAAGCCGCACCATGAGTGATCGGAGCTTGCTCTCCTGATGGTGACAGATGGGAGCGAAGAGGAAGAGAGCGAGCCTCTTCTGGACCTTCTGGCGGCCCAAGAGAAGGATGGATCTGTGGAGGGAGTGGTCCTCTACCCATCCTTGACCCCTGAGCAACAGAGGGACCGCCGCCAGGTCTTGGAGCAGTACACCTCGTTGTTCTCCCTCACTCCTGGGATCACACATCTGTGTACCCATGACGTGGACACAGGGGACAGCCCACCTGTGAAAACCAAGTCTTACCGGCTGTCCGACAAGATCAAGAACAGCATCCAGAGTGAGGTAGCCAAGATTTTGGAGCTGGGGGTGATTGAGCCTTCCAGCAGCCCTTGGGCTAGTCCGGTGGCGTTGGTGCCGAAAGCGGCCACACCGGGCACCACACCGGAAATTCGGTTCAGTGTGGATTACCGCGGCTTGAACTCCATGACCAAGACGGATGCTCACCCGATCCCTAGGGCGGATGAGCTGAATGACCGACTGGGAGCAGCTCGGTATCTGAGTACCATCGACCTGACGTCAGGATATTGGCAGATTGCCATGGCGGACGGAGCCAAGGAGAAGACTACGTTCTCCACCCCTGAGGGCCACTTTCAATTTCGGGTGATGCCCTTCGTGCTAAAGAATGCTCCGGCCACTTTCCAGCGGTTGGTCAACCAGGTGCTTTCTGGCCTAGAGGCCTTCTCAGCTGCTTACCTGCATGACATAGCTGTCTTCAGCAGCAGCTGGGAGGACCATCTGGAGCACCTCCAGGAGGTGCTACAGGCTCTACAACGGGCTGGCCTAACCATCAAGGCCAGCAAGTGCCAGATTGGACAGGGATCTGTCGTCTACCTGGGACACCTGGTGGGCGGGGGTAAGGTGCAACCCCTCCAGGCCAAAATCGAGCCCATCTTGGCCTGGGAGCCCCCCAAAACCCAAATGGGTGTCCGGGCTTTTCTTGGCCTCACGGGTTACTACTGCCGGTTTGTCAAGGGGTATGGAACCATCGTGGCCCACCTGACTGAGTTGACCTCTAAGAAGCAACCCCATAAAGTCATCTGGACGGCTACCTGTCAAGAAGCATTTGGCACTCTTAAGCACGCGTTATGCACCGCTCCGGTGCTCAGAACTCCAGATTTCAACAAGGAATTCATCGTGCAGACAGACGCCTCTGAGCATGGCATTGGAGCTGTGCTCTCTCAACTGAATGAGGAAGGCCAAGACCAGCCAGTGGCCTTTATCTCCCGAAGGCTACTCCCCAGGGAACAGCGGTGGAGTACGATAGAATGCGAAGCCTTCACCGTGGTTTGGGCCCTGAAGAAGCTGAGGCCATATCTTTTTGGCTTTCACTTCCTCATTCAGACCGACCACCGACCCCTTCGCTGGCTCATGCAAATGAGATGCGAAAACCCCAAATTGTTGAGGTGGTCCATTTCCCTCCAGTGGATGGACTTTCGGGTGGAACATTGACCCGGAGTAGACCACGCCAACGATGACGGTCTCTCTCGGTTCTTCCGCCTTAGTGATGAGAACTCCCTAGAGGTTGGGTAGCTCTCCCCACTTTCGGCTGGGGGGGATGCATGTTAGACCTGTCAGCCCTAGGGTGGTCTTACCCCGTTTTTTTGCCCTTGTCGCCTCATTTTTGCCACCATCTTTTTGTTGGCCCTAGGTCTCTGGGCGCCTTTCCACTGCCAAACAGTGCTGAGGTGCAGGTGTTCTCTCCTAATAACATGGCTACCACAGGCCCCTGCTACTGCGGAGTGGCCATTGCATACACGCACTAGTGGTTAGGAGCACGCTGGGACATCTTGATACAGTATCTTTACCATCCCATAGACAGTTATGTGGAAGCTCCTGCAACCTTCCAGCCCTGGGAGGGATTATGCTTTGCCGCCTTTACAGGAGGGTCACCTGATCTGGGGGTATAAGAGGAAAGGAGGGAAACAGAACTAGTCAGTTGGGGCACCACTGGACTTGGGGGAACCTCTGCCGGAGCGTGGGCGGTTGGGCCTAGAGGAGAAACCTACACTACTTGGGCTGACTGAGTCTAGGCCCTGCTCTACCCAAGTTAGTGAGGGACTCTGCCTGCCTACTGATCTTGCCCAGAAAGGGAGGAACCCAGGGGACCAACTCCAGTGTGCTGCAGGGACCCACCCTGCCTATGATGATTGCCAACTCAACCCCCTTCTCCCCCTCATAAGCCTGCCAGGGGGACCTGCCATCTTCTTTCCCCCCTAAGATAAGTGCTGCCCTGGGAACATGGACTGTCGCTGTGAGCCCTACAGGAACTACAGGTAAAGCGCTGTGTCCACCTAGCGCTGTGCTGCCATAACTGTGCCCCTTTGAAATAAGTTGCCTGCCGTTGAGCGCTGTGTCACCTCTCAGCGCTACTTCTCTGCCCCATCTCTGGATTGCTGCAGTGCCTCCCCCTGCCTGCATGCTGTGTCTCCCCAGCGCTTTGTCCTCTAAGCGCTGCAAGCTCCCAAAATCACCGCCGCCTCCCAGGACTGGTTCGACCAGCTGCTGGGCCCCTGCTTGCCGGGGCCCTCAGAGTTTGATCGCCCCGTGAGGTCCCCCCTGGTGAGCGCCGAGCCAGCGCCCTCGCGGAGTGCCCCTTGGCGCTGTGGAATCGTGCGCAGCTGCCCAAGATCACTGCCGCTGCCCGGGTACCTGAGGGTGACACTGGAACTGTTGGGCGTGCCACCGCCGGAGGCGCTGTGTCCGCATCCATTGCCGTGGTCCCGGGACTGCTGCCAACAAAGACCCGGTGGTCCGGTTCACCGCTGCGGGCCCCCCCGGAGGCTGGGGAGGGCCGCCGCAGCGCTTGAGAAGGCCAAGGGCGCGAGGAGCGCGCATTGCGTGGTTCCCAGGGTGCCGGCCGTGTCATAGGCCGTGCCCCCGGAACGCCATGACCCCATTGGTTGTTGCCCCTGGAGCTGCGGAAGGAGTTTGGAGCCCGGCCGCGCCGATGACTGCGTGAGCAAGAGCGGCGCCCGGAACAGCCCTGGCCAGGCACCCCAGCACAACTACAGCCTAGTGAGAGGCCTCCCTCCATCCGGGCCCACCCCACTGCGGGCCTATCCCTTCGGACTTCCACCAAGGAGCGGTGAGTGCGGGGAGGCTGGGGCCTGCCTGGGTGCCCCCTCCCCGGTTGGGAATGAACGCTGCTATCGGCCCTCACATTAGACTGAGCCCCATGGGACAAGTTGAAGTACCTGCCTCCCCATTACGCATCATAAGAACTGCCTCTCCCAAGGGGAGGGGGGGGTCCAAGAGTCAACAACTGGGTAGTGCCCCCCTGAAGAGGGCCGCCTTTATTGAGTGTGCGCCAGGAGAGTGCGTTGATGTTCTTATTATGCCAGATTTGCTCTAATTAATTGATTGATGCCCTGAAAAGTGCCTGCACTGGTTACCTGATTGAGTTGCTTGTTACCTTGAGTTTAGTGGTGCTATACACTTGAGGGAAGTTACGCCGGAGAATTTGAGCTGAGATGAATTGATTGTTGCTCTGAAATGCCCTGATTTATTTACTGTAATGAATTGACTGTTGCCCTGCGGTTATCTGGAATATTTACCTAAATTAATTCATGGTTATTGTGATAGTATCTGCATTATTCCTGAAATGACTTGATTCACCATGACTTGAAGTCGATAAATAATCTTGTTTTCACAAATTAACTTGGTGTGGTGTCCTTCATTGTGTGCGCATTATTTAGTCCGGGTGAGTGAGTGCTGCACAACCACTTTACACACTGTCTTCGGGTGCCTTCCTACCTCCCGCCAAGCTACCGTGTCGGAATTGGTGACCCCAGTTCTAACAGTGCCACAAGCAACAGTGTCCACTTTGACCAATTTCCACTTTGAACAATTTCCTGAAATATTGCACACTGGAATAGAAGTTACCTAAGTATAGATGGTGACCTTTGTTAAAAAGTCCTCTATCAAGATTCCAGACCAATTTCTCACTAACTCCGAAAGT
This sequence comes from Triturus cristatus, assembly GCF_964204655.1. Classification (NCBI taxonomy): domain Eukaryota; kingdom Metazoa; phylum Chordata; class Amphibia; order Caudata; family Salamandridae; genus Triturus; species Triturus cristatus. The sequence goes on from NC_140582.1 coordinate 1,029,304,465, forward strand.
GGAGAGACAACTAGCAGGGTAATTGTGTAGCCCCTTCCAGTATACACCTTGAAATTATAGAAATATCTAGTACTACTCTCAGACAGCATACACATCTTAATTCCATAATGTACCCTCTTGCTAAGAATGTACTGTCTAAAAATCAAACAGCCTTTGAACAGGACCTAAGACTCCTCCACAGCTATTTCATTGCCTGGAATATAGATCTCTGAAAATTGATCTACAAAATGATCAAGGACAGTCCGAATCTTAAAAAGTCGGTCACAATCAGAGTGATCTTGTGGCAATACTGAAGTGTTATCAACCAAATGAAGCATCCGAAGCAGAAGCAAATACCTATCACAACTCATGGTTGCAGGAAATATAGTTGTTACCATCAAGGGACTAGCAGACCAATATGTAGACAGCCACAGCTTTCTTATCAGGCCCATAAAAAAGGTTCAACTCAAGGCATTCTTCAACTCTTCTAGATTTGTGGGAGTCCACTGGCTAGTTCTAGAGTGGGGCTTAAGTTTGTTGTCCCTCAAATAATGTTCAGCATACAAATTAGTCTGGTCAAAAATCTCATCTAAAAATACATAGACCATAAACAACGTTTTCAGTATTCACGCTACACCCTGCGATATCAGTAAAGGCAGGCAACGCATGCTGCAGCAAGTTTGGGGCAAGCCAGAATACAAGACTTCCAATGGGAAGCCTTTCAGCACCAGCCTGCAGTCCAGATGCCTCTTGCTGCTCTATTGGCATACCAGTCTCCTCCTCTAAAATAGTGGAAAATTCACTGCCAGAATCCTGCATTTCCTCCTCTGCCTCAGATGCAGAGTCAGTCTCATAATCATGGTCAGAGGACGACTTGAAAGGTATACCAACAACCTGCGGCTAGCTATAATACTTACTAATATAGTATCTTGACAAATAAGTCAACAATAACCAACACTGTGCAGAATATGTAATAAAGAAAGCGTGGCTTTATCAAACAGAAAGTAAAACTACTGGTAATTCAGAGGGAAAACTCAATCAATACAAAGCACCCAAAGACCTATCTACACAAAAACCACTCACTTGAAAGAGACAGCAAGACACACCAGCAAATACTCCCAAGACAACACAATATACATCCTGCACAAATCCAAGTATAATTTCACATGCAATAAAACAGAAGCTAAATATGCTGCTATTATTACAACATTTAGAAAAAGCACATTAATGCAGGGAATTGATACTCATTTAAAGTATATAGTATAAAAAACCTTTTCTTACCGAACACATGCAACTACACAAACTGAAGACCTGCAAGTGCCGGAACCACAAGCAGGAGTAACAGCAAAGGAAGTCAAAAGCTTTGTATTAGAATGAAAATGGGAAGTAAAACATTACAATCACAAATGCAAATGATGGCAATAAATAAAACAGCCAACATTATAAAACGCTATGTCTGCCCATCACCACTCAGAAGTTTTCGGCACACACTTCCAGCAAAATCCTCAGTTCAAACACCCTGCCTGGCAAGCACCAGTCCACACACACCGCCAGGAAAGCACCACGCCACACACACCGCCAGCCAAGTACCAATCCACGCAAACCACCAAGCAAATGCCAGTCCCCACACACCGCCAGCCAAGCACCAGTCCACACACACCGCCAGCCAAATGCCAGTACACACACAGCCAGACAAATGCCTGCTCACACAGATCGTCAGCCAAACACCAGCTCACTCACACAGAAACTGTCCTGGTGTCTAGTGGGCCTTAAAGCATCATCAGTCTGCTTTTATGAGAGAAATAGGCAAAATACGTTTCCAAAGGCCTAAGGGAATATGCATTAACAACCACACGAGACACCCATAGACCCAGAGGGGATATAACTCAATGAGTAAATTAATTACAATACAAACAATAAATATTGACAAATACTACCAGAAACATGACTGAATGTAATTATATTGTCAGTGAAGGCATAAAAATTAGACTTCACATATCATAATGCAGCTCCAGCCATGCATTGCAATTGTGTACTAACTGAAAAGGTAAACACTTTGTGCTGGTGACGAGATATTAAAACGGCACAAGTGAAGGAAATAAACAATGCTAGAGCGTATTGGACCAGAGTTCAAAATGAAATTATGCATGAGGAATTTGAAATCTCAGCGGAATCATCCCAGCCTTGAGGTATTCCATCAGCAAGTTTGTCTAACAAAACTGGATGTTCCGGGGTACTGACACCAAATTAGAACAAAGCCAAAAAGAGCTGGCTGAGGTTGCAGAGCCAAAGACTTGCCAACGCTAAATTTGGAATTTGAATTATGACATGATTTTAAATACATTCTTTCATAGATGTATTAATTTACGTATAATTTCGTTTTATATTCTGCTCCAATACACTGTAGCATACGTTATTTCCTTTGCTTGTTTCACGTGCACTGCTTTAATATCTCTCCTGTGGCTGCTGTGTTAAAAAAAGCTGATCTGCCCTCTGAGGGTTTGAGGGGGCCGAATACAAAAAAATGCCCCTCAAGGGGAGTGACCCTTGGTCAAGGGAACACTCTCCGAATAACAAAAAATCACTGGTGGTTCAGTGGGCTTCACCCACCACCTGGAGGACAGATTGGCCTAAAAATGCCCAATCTGTCCCCATTGCCCAAGGGGTCGCTCCCCTAACTACCCAAAAATTCCTAGTATTTTAGGGGCCTTCAGCCCCCCCCCCCCTCGTCAGAGGGTAGATTGGGCTAATAGCAGCCGATCTGCCCCCTCAGTGGATAACTAACTAATTCATTGCCCAAGGAGTCAATCCCCGTAATTTGAAAATATCCCTGGCATTCTAGCGGGTTTCCACCCATGAGGGAAACGGATCAGCCAAGGGGCAAACACCTGGATATATTTATTGCCCCCTTGGGGAGCAACCCTTATCCAAGGAGTTGCTCCCTCGCACAAAGAAGAAACTGGTGGTCCAGTGGGTGGATTCCTGCTCCACGATCACAGCCCTCATCACAATAATGGAGCAAAAATCCACTCCAAACAGGCACAGGAGGAAAGGAAGAATTCTTTCCTTTCCCCTTGTGCATGCTCCCCCCCACCAAACCCTCCGAAGAAGGACTAACCCAAATAATGTCCTCTCCCGAAGACGCGCTGGAAGCACATGGCTTCCAGCATGTCACAGCTGTATTTTATAATGTTGCACGTTAAACGCACAACGTCATCAGTTCTCCGGTGGGGGGTTGGGGTTGGCAGTGCAACTGCTTTTTCTGCCATCCCCAGTAGTGGCCTGTAGTTGGGCGGCCCACGGGGAGCACCAGCGCTTCCCCTGTGGGTAGGGCAGAGGACAGAACGGTTCCCTCCTCAGCACATGCCACCGTGGCTGAGGAGGAACCATTCCGTGCTCAACATAGAATGGGTCAGAGGCGTAACGAAATTCGAGGGGGCCCCCCTGCAAAGTACATGGAAGGCCACACTGCGGGGGATGCAGGGGCCTTTGTTACGCCACTGGAGTGGGTTAAAAGTAGGGTTTGTTTTTGCAAAAAGGGTTATTTTGAGAAGTTGCAGGAGTCAGACTACACAGGAAAGCCTGAAGACAGGTTTTGTGTGTCAGCATAGTAGATGGCACAACATGTGCTGCAGTCCACAGGGGGCATTTAATTTTTTCATACCATTGTTGTATATCCTGCATCCTATGTTATGGACTTACTGGAAAGTTAAATATGACAATTAGGAGTTAGCAAATGTGTCAATGTTTTCCCATGTTTTTGAGGTCAAAGCACATATACTGGTGACTCTACAGAGTCCCAGTGAATTGAAAAACCAGAAGCAAGCCCTTCCTCATCGATAGATCAACAGATAGCTAGATAGATAGATAGATAGATAGATAGATAGATAGATAGATAGATAGATAGATAGATAGATAGATAGATAGATAGATAGATAGATAGATAGATAGATAGATAGATAGATAGATAGATAGATAGATAGATAGATAGATAGATAGATAGATAGATCGACAGATAGATAGATCGACAGATAGATAGATCGACAGAAAGACAGATAGAAAGACAGATAGATAGATAGATAGATAGATAGATAGATAGATAGATAGATAGATAGATAGATAGATAGATAGATAGATAGATAGATAGATAGATAGATAGAGAGATAGAAAGATAGATAGATAGATAGATAGATAGATAGATAGATAGATAGATAGATAGATAGATAGATAGATAGATAGATAGATAGATAGATAGATAGATAGATAGATAGATAGATAGATAGATAGATAGATAGATAGATAGATAGATAGATAGATAGATAGATAGATAGATCCTTTAAAGTGCACAACAGCATGGAGCGTCTCTAGTTATAGCCTGCATGAGAAATACATGAGCAGATTCAGCCACGTAAGATACTATTTAGGATACTGGCATAGGGATTTTACCACTTTGAAAGCCCTGACTATGTTAGTCAAAAACTATAAGCTGCATGGAAGCACAAGGCAAAAGAGGTGACTCAATGACCCAGACAGTGAAAGGGTTCAATGGGAATGTTTCTGGTAACACTTCAGCTGCTTTTTCAAAATGAGATTATAAAAACCACAGCTGCTCCAGCAGCTCAATTTCATAATTGTCAGCACTGCTGAGTAGCTCTTGGGGAATTGCATTTAATGCCGAAACTACATCATATTTGTTTTGCATTTGTTCTTAATATTTGCGCAGGTGGCTTAGTAATTATGCGCGTCTCCTCGTGTGTGCGGATAATGCCTTTTACAGACTGCTGTATTTTTTCTCCTGCATATATTTAGTTAGTGCTCTAAAAGGGCAAGGCTTTTTCTTATGTCATAGAAAAATAGGAAAATCATAAGCCGGGAAAATATATATGTTGATTTTGTAGAAATGTATGCACATTTCGAAGGATAATGTTTTTAGATCAAAAACAGTGGTTTTGGAAGAAGTCCAGGGGTGTAGCTTGGGCAGTAAGATTGGGGGGAGGGAGGGGGGGAGGTGGCTTCAGATTTTCCAACAACCATCCTGGCATACAATGTTGAAATATATGATACCACAAGTAGGGCAGATGAAGAAGTCAATTAAAAAGGGAGACACATGCATAATGGTAGGGCGAGAGGCGAGTTTCAGTTTTTCCAACAATCACCAAGGCATATAATGTTGAAATATATTATACGACAAGTAGGGCAGATGAGAGGGGCTGAAGGGGCAGTGACAAAGGAGATGAATGCACATTGGTAGGGGTGCTAAGTGAAATGAAAACACAATATTTTGTAAAATAATCAACATTTTTAAGACTTTTCAAAGCTGAAAGGGAGAGAGTGTGTGCGTTTTTATCTGTGTTATGTAAGAATTCCTGGTGAAATCTGGCAGAGAGCTCACCATATCTAACTGAAAGCACCTGGACCCAACCATTTACCAGAAAATACATTTATTTCTAACATCCCACCTCCGCCCCTCCCCTTCCCTCCCCCCCCCACCAACACCACCACTGAAGTTACACCCCCAGGTGATGCCAAAGGAAAAAATAATCATAGTCTAATAACTGTTCCTGGGGTCTGGAAAGCAGCCCTCAAAGTAGAAAACAATTACTTTTGAAGCCAATAGGTCTGACTTATTAATAGTGCATACATGCATGCATATGTAGATAATACATACAGTGCCACTACTACAGAGAGAACACATGTTCAGTCATGCAGACACAGACAGAACACATACATTCAGATATGTGCCCAATTACATCTATATAAGTACCTATTCCCAAAATGATAACATGGAGGCAGTTACCCTTTCACACAGAAAATACACATACGACCTTACTGGGTCATTGGTGGGGCCCATAACACCAATATACTTACACTCCGTTGATCTGTTTTCTGAGGGAAATACGCTTCCAAACGCTGACATGAGAGGAATACCTTTACCTTACTCTAAACACATTGACCTCAGACCTAAGATATCCCTCTCATAAGGAGATGGATCATTTAGTTGTTTGAAGGTTTACTTTCACAGTCATTTATCAGTCTTCAAATCCCATTAAATTCTCTTCTTAAAATAATCGACACAACACATTTGTCAATTAATCAAATATTCTTTATCTAAGAAATATTGCAAGAAACGTTAGAAATCATCATCAGCATTTCAGAGCATCATATTTACCTATTCTGGCTAAAGTCGTCCTCTAAGTCAGTCAGTCAAGAAGAATTTTATTCAGCAAAGTTAGGCCGCAATTCAGTCTCTCAAAGATTCAGGATAACAGCTGTCCAGCAGTGTCACCGTCCTCTCCGTCAGCATAACGTCAGGAAATCGAGTTCGTCAAAGAAGAGCAAGCAATAACAGTTCAATTCCCTACCTACTTTTATAATGAAAATAATGTCAAAAAGTATCAAGATCGGGGTTTAGAAAGTCCTGATTGGTCCACTTGGGGTCGAGGGGTACAGTTCTCAGGGTGTCGATTGATGAAGTCATCAAACTTGCTTGTTCCGGCTTTTAAATTGAGCTTTGTCTTTGGTCTTGGATAGGTTCCCGGAGCGTCCTTGAAGGGTACATGTTCTCACGGGGTCAGGTCCAGGCCACTGCTGCTGGCGGTGACACCTGCGCACTTCACCCAGAACCTTGTGTTGTCAGGGCAGTCACGTTTAACGTCTCGTTCAGCCATCTTGTTTAGGCCGAAATGGTCAACTTAAGCAAAAGAAACACAAAAACCTAATTAAAACATAGAAATGGCTAATACAATGTTATCCCCTTGCTAATACCCATATGTGTGTGTATTTATCTAGCAGAAGCAACACTCAGAGCGGTTTATACTCATTGAATAAAGCACAAATCACAAATACATCACCAAAGCGACATATAACATGCAATATTCTAGTTTTCTACTATTAATATGCGTACTAAAGTTAGTTTACAATTAATATAGCCATGCAAGGTGCAATTCCCACGTGTAATTCTTTTGTTAATATAATTGGTGAGTTATCACTTCAAACAAATTACTAATAGTACAATTTATTGATTATTCGGATTAATATAAACATGCAGAATGGGGGGGATACAACATTTTGTATTACCCGCTCCAGCATCTTAACCACGCATCCTTTTACCACGCATGCCTTTACCATGCAATTTCATGGTAAAGGCATGATTGGTAAAAGGATATCCATGGTAAAGATCACCACTACATCGAACCTCCCTCCGCACCCTAAGCCCTAAAATCATATCCCCGACCTCACCCTCCCCTATCTGAGCCCTAAAACCAAACTCGCCTTATCCTTAAAACTACCCCTTCCCCTTCCCTAAAACCCTGCCCCCCACCAAAAAATAACCTGACCCCAGCCCCTGCCCTAAGCCCTAAAACATACTCCGGCACTGCCCTTAAAATTACCCCATACCCCTTCCCCAGTCCTGAGGCATAAAGCCCTGCCCCCTTTTAAAAACGTTATCCCAATCCCCCCACCCTAAGCCCTAACACTGACCACCCACCACAAAAATCTACCCCCAAACCTGGCCCCAACCCTTAAAACTACCCATCCCCCACCTGCAGCCCTATAACCTAGTGCCCTTTTAAAAAAACTGCTCAATGTCCCCCGTACCTCTAAAAACAACCCCCAAACACGGTCACAGCCCCACTTACCTGTCCGGAGTTTCCTGTTCTGACGCTTCTTCTTTCTCTCCCCATGCCCATTTGGACACTAGACCGCTATCTGCCTTAATCACACATATGCGTGGATAAGGCCGATGCGTGGTTCAGGCTTGCGTAGAAATTGCACACATGGCTCAGTCCATGTAGTAAAGTCAGTTTCCCCCACAAGAAATCGGGGACCAAAATTACACAACAGAGGAGAGTGAAACCATAAAAATACAGTGATAAGGAAGGAAGTCATTTAATAGTGTATAGACAGGAAAAGGAAATTATATAGAATTCCCATGAGGAGCAATTGGAGTTTGGGAAAAAGAAATACAAAATATATCACACCTCCATCTTGAAACTACAAGAAGATGCACGGAAAACCAGACCTGGCTTGACCTCCTTAATCCCAGGCCCTTAGACAAAGGATAGCCCTATTCTCCTAAAAGGTCAATGAGTAGTTGGATAGTACGGGTCAACCCACCCCCCATCAGATAAAATGTGTAAAAAAACACCAGCCTGAGGACCAGGAGAGCAGAAGACCCTGACCCTCCGGGAATACAGGTAGGTTAAAATGCCTTCCAATGGGCACTTCCTGACTGTTGGTGATAACTCGCCAGTGCAGCGCGCTTCCCACAGGACTCTGCCTGTGCTGTGGTTTTCCCATGGGAGCCACACAGTGGTGTTTAATTGAGCCAGTGGTTGCCGGTGGGGACAGGACACTTATTTTTGTGGCCAACCCCTTTTTTTCCATTAGATAATTGATGAGTGCAAGAGAAGGAAAAACACACAGATAGGTAAGATGGAGGAAAAAAAGATGGTAAAACAGTCACAAACAGAAATGAACTTCCTGCTATCCAACTGTAAATTCTGTCAACTGGGTGGGATTTATTGCAGAGGGGAGTAAAGTTGTAAGGGAGGCTGGCTCGCAGCTTTGAGTATGTTTTAAACTTTTCAAGGTTTATGAAATGCAAAGCTTATGAGGTTCTTTTCTTTGAAAAAAAAGCTGTCCTCATCTCAGAGCCCTCCCCCTCACACCTCTTACCTCAGGTAGTGGATGACAAGCCTCCACACTCAATATTTTTTTGCTGCAGGATGTCCTACCTGTTCTGCATCAGGAAATTCTGACACCTGGAAGGCTCGAAAGGATGAACCTTACCTCACGTAAAGGTAGGAAACTTTATCTGCTTCATAAAGTGTGAGTTTCCTAATGCCACCCACCTTTCTAAGTGAGTTTTTGATTTAACTCAGTGCTAATTTGAAATACCTTTACAGAGAGCTTGGAACATATCCATTAAGAACATTTTGTGAAATGATTTGTGTGTTTTAAATATTTTAGGGCTGCAACAATGGTGAAAAGAATTTAGATGTCAGTTTACAGGGGAAGTTGGGAAGGCCTCACAATGAATTTCAGTATAAGGTTGTGCCAAATATGGATCATTCAATTACATTTGTTCAAAAGCAACAGTCAAAACTGCATAGACCTGAAGCAGACGCCGACATTAGAATGCACTCCTCAAAGTTACAGGCAGGTTGTTTAAAAGGTGTAGTTCAGAAGGAGACCTCTGTTAGACATCAACTAGCAAGACAGGAAGGCATAGTAAAGGATAGATAACTGTGGTGGTTTCATGGTTTCCATCTAAAATCTAGCTCTGTGATAACATCTTTTTTTGATACTGCCTGCCTGCATGGTACCTCCCATTTGGATGCCACAGAGTCCTCCATGTTCGGAATGATGGACATTCTCCAGCTTTTGACATGCAGTAGACTCCTTGCATAGAATCCTCAAAGTAGTATCCTCGATGTGCCAAACATTGCTTTGACAAGCATACACTTTTCTGAGTGATGCATGTACAAAGCATGGAAGCCTGCCATGTAGATGAGAAATTGAAAATATTTACTTCCAGAAGGATTGTTTGGCATTGCTACAAGTGCAGATACAAGTGAATCTTCATGTTATGAAACAGTTAAGAGGCTGCCTTATTTCAATCTACACTAGAAAGCCAAATCACATCCTCAATAGAATTTAGTCTTCTCAGCAAGTAGGTTGTACTTTCCCACAACTATGCAAGCAAATGTAGACATAGCTGATATGCATTAAAAGAGAAGGTGTCAGTGCATCACTCTTATCAAGATAATATAGGGAGGGAGGAGTTAGCCTAACGGCTAGGGCAGTCAACCTCGAATCGGGGGAACTGGGTTTGAGTCTCGGCAATGACTCAGAACATCCTGTGATTCTGGGCAAATCACTTAATCTCCCCGTGCCTAACAAAAATGAATGTGTGTCGTCATGTAATGTAACTGGTGCTATGTAAAGCGCTCTGATACACGATTCGGGTCAAGTTCGCGCTATATAAAACTCTGCAAAAAAAAATATATATAGTAACATATGACAAGGGGATGAGAAGTCAATTGTAATTCAAATGCTTTCAGCCTCATATGTTCTGATTATGGTTTCCGCAAACTTTGGTTCAGAGATGAATACTCGGTATGTTCACCCTGGCAGGATTATCTGGATATTAAACTATTTTTGCAAGATAAATAGCCTGTTATAGCAGCCCTTTGTGACAGGGCAGGCTTTATTGGGTCATTTCAGATTCATAATGCTGCTAGTTAGGGTATTAGCAGTACTTTGCAGCAGGCACATTAAACTAACAAACTGTCTGGGTCCTGCAAACAAAATAAAGATCTCTAGAGCAGATACATTATCTCATTAGGCTATATTTAGTTTCAAGCAAGTGTAGGCTGTAACCATGTCAGTCAAATATAAGGCAAACCTGACTTATGATGCCCCTGCCCCTGTGCAATAGAATAATCAAAGCACTATGCTATTTTGTAATCTGGAGTTTCCTCCTGATTCGTCATTGCTTCTGAATGGCTATTAGGTAGTGACAACCACTTATGTACAGGAATAGGAAAGGCCTTGACGTTGCTGATTTAACAACACCATGTCTCAATGTCCTTTACTGTTGTGCAATCTTTTCACACAGCAAATTCTTGTTTGACGCATCATATGTGAAAGGTGGGTAGATAGTTCAGCCAATGCCAATTGAATTCTTAGTCTCTAAGTTTATACTGTGAACTAAAGATGGTACCTGCTTTCACATTAGTTCTTCACACACAACACTTTGGCGTCCCTCAGGGTTCCATCATATCTCCTCTATTATTCAGCATCTACCTAACCCCCTTACCAAACCTGATTAAATCATTCAACCTCATGTGTTAGAACCATGCATTTGACACCCAAATCATTCAAAAAATGAATGGTCTGGAAGACCTCTACAATTTAAATCTAGATAACTACCTTCGAGCCACAAACATATGGATTACAAATAACCATCTATATCGCAAAACCAGGGATTATGACCTGCAGACATTGTCAAAACTAGCAGCCAACAGCCATAAGGTCTAAGGAACATGAGGTCCAGAAGAGTCAGAAACCTAGTGGTAACCATGGATTTAACCTATATTTGATTCTACATGTTTATAATGTCAGAGTGCCTACTAAACAATGAAAACCCTATGTTATTTCCTCTCATACCTTGGATACGAACATAAACTGCAAACCATCCTCACACTGGAAATCTCCAACCTTGATTATGCCAACAGCATATACCTTGCTGCACCCACAGTCCTCATACACAAAATACAATTAATCCAAAATGCTACTGCAAGATTTATTCTCCACCTTCACCCAAGAGAACAGATGACTCCAGTCCTCCAATCACTATACCGGCTACCTATACAAGTAAGGCTATGTTGAATGCACTTTGCATTATCCACAGAGCCTCCAAGGAGAGAGACTGGTATACCTGCAAGCTAAATTCAAGTAATGCAAACAAAACAAAACACTGTGCTCCAGGTTTGCACCACCTATCATCATACCACCTTATTATAAGAAATTCATAGGGGGAACTGCTTTCTCAGTACTATCACCAAGCTCTGGAACTTACTACCAGCCAGAATCCAAAGCATACAAGAGCATTTACACATTGGAAGACAGTTGAAAACATGGTGATTACCAAGACAACTACACCACCAACAGAACCAAGAAAGACAGACACATCCTCAAGCTCAATCTTCAACTTACAGTGTACAGATTGGAAACAACCCAACCAGCAAACTACTTTTGATAGGCAGATAAGTTCAGGAGGGTTAACCTATGGTTCACCGAGGTATTATATAGTTATGTCATTTCATATATAACATTTCTGGCAAAAACTAATACAAATACCATAAGACTCTGAGGTCGGCAGCCAACTTTAACTTACTCCTCTGAATTTCACTTAGGGCATATGTGCTACAATGATTGTCCATCACCATTACTGTGCAACCAATAAACCAGCCATCACTAAAATAAACGCCATAGAGTAACTGAAAAGATGTGTCAAACTTCAGGTCAATCGGAGGACTTTAATCTAGTCCACAACTGAAGGTTATCTATACACTATATCCACTTCTTTGCATCTCACAATAACACTCAGATATGGGATAATAGTAACAATGCACATCTCAGCAGATCTTGCCACTTCTCTGTCCCTCCAATAATGGCAGCTCAGGCCCACACTATACACGCATTTCTGATTGTACAATGTAGTGGAGTAACCATGTAAGCAAACTATAATCATAAGAAATGCCAGTAAGGTACATGCAGACCTGGTCAAATCTGCCAACATACTGAAAACCCCTAAATCAGGTGTTTGTATATCTTGCACCACATAATTCATGTCCCTGGTATGTGCTGCATTCCACTTATTCATGATAACTGCACCTTTGTAATCATCATGCACAACATGGAAACATTTCCCACATAGGGTCAAAAAACAAAGAGAGCACCCTTCCAAACACACACCACCCTATATGGTGCTGGTTACTGCCCATGTACATAAGCGCTATTTAAATGCTGCAGAAAACCTGGTCAAAATTTGGTTTACTCCATGGAAGAACTTAGTATATTAAAAGGCGCACTCCACACGCCGGCCTTTTCAGATTCTCTAGTAAAGAGGCTCCACTCAGACAATGTGTTAGTGGACAATGGGGACCCAGTGTTGAGCGGTGTGCTGGCTCAGAAGGCTATGAACACGGGAAGATGTGCCCTTTGGGTTAAGGGCTGCTTTGATAAACACTCGTTCCTTCAAAAGCATAACCTAGAAATTTTCATGTTAATCCAGGAAAAGGAGCTCAATATCCTCGCATTAACAGAGACATGGTTAGAGGATACCTCAGGTCCCGATATAGTGGCCTCTCTTCCCTCAGACTATGATGCCCTGATGTACAATCGGCAGGGGAATAAAAGAGGGGGCGGAGTTGCATTATTTAGCCGCAGGACACTTATCACCGAGAAAATAGTCGAGTAGAGCCTAGATGGGGCTTAAGATCGCAATCAAATCATATTGCTTGAAAGTGGTAGTGGTATACCCCCCTCGATCAACCCCCCTGTTTAACGATCTGTTCCACAAAGTGGTTAGTGATTTGTGTTCAAGATACCAACAGATTTTGATATTAGGGGATTTCAACTACCATTGGAATCGGACACCAAGAGACTGTGTGTCTAGTAGGTTTAGAGAAGCTATGACCATGCTGGGGCTGCAACAAATTGTGGAGTCCCCCACCCACGAGAAGGGTCACACTTTAGACCTCATCTGGACTACGTCATCAGTCAGGTTACAAACAGAATGCAGACCTTGTAGCTGGTCAGATCATTACCTGATCAGCTTTGAGATCCCTGTGGGTAGCCGCCCTAAACACTTACCTCCAGTGTGGAGGGTGGTACGAAATTGGCACAAGATAGAGGACGCCAGGCTGAGGGAAGTATTAAATGAGACAGCACATTTGGGATCACAGTCCGGCGTTCCGGACTTGGAGTACGAGAAATGATCATACTGGCTGAGGACAGCCATTGACATGGTGGCTCCTGCCTGAAGGGAAAGGATGACGAACAGTATGAAGGGTGCCCCATGGTACACGCAAGAACTAAGAGGGGAAAAACAGGTTCTTCGTCAATCCGAAAGCCACTGATGGAAATCATAAGAGCTAACAGCCCAGGAGACGTATAAAGCTAAACTAGCCCTCTACAATGCATCAATCATCAAAACTAAATCCGCGTATTAGGAATTGAAGATTAGGGAGGCCACAGACATTCAGAAAGAGACCTTTAATGTACTCAGGGAGTTGAGTTGAATGAAAGCAAAGGATGGTCGCTAATCAGGTCGATTGTGAAAAGGCACAGGACTTCTTCTTAGACTTCTTCTTATCACCGGACTTCGCTCCCCGCACTGACGGACCGATGCGAATCTTCTACCTTACCGCGCATTTTTGCTGACATTTCCAGCCCTCCTGAGGATCCGGCAACCAGGCTACTATACAGTCTTGGCTTCCCCTCGCGGCTATTGCCGTAATTCCGGATCGCGCACTCCGCACTGACGGACCTCTGCCATTACTCTTCTACTCTGAGTACCTGCGCTGTCAACTCAGAGTCCACCTGACGACTCCTTCTATTAACGGATTCAACCGCCTCCGATTACCGTTACGGACCTATCCACACTCACTGTAACGGCTATTCAGGTTTAACTGTACAGGCATAATCAATGTTGTCCTGATGATGATCCTACTATTCCTTTATAGGATCGAAACGCCGTCGACACTTGTAAACACCCTATATGTTCTTAGTAATACCAAGTGTGATACATAAGGGTGTCCCATGTAATGTTTGTTGGTTCACTTTCTATTCCTGCTAACTGCAACAAACGTTTTTTGCCTGAACCTTGTTTTCACTGTTCTTCTTTTTGTTATTTGTACAGGACACAGGCTTGTGTCCCACTTTGTGAAATTCTTTGATATTTTTGCTTCATTACTATATCAGTAAAATCCATGACCACTGTCCGGCTGGACAAGTCTTTAAAAATAAGCACTGATTGGGTCCTTATTCATTGCTGTCTCTATTCACTCCTTCCTAGATAATTCCCCTCAGGCACAGCTCAATGTTCAGACTATCCTCCGGTTCACTATGAACTGGAGGACTTCAAATTAATTTAAGGTAAACCCTGTTAAGACAGAGGTGCTTGCTCTTACAACAGGGGCTTCCCCCTGGTCCAGCCTCTTATGGCCTCAAGAGCTGGGCACCACCCCGATACCGGTGCCAGCCGTGAAGAGCTTGGGTATCAAGCTGGACACCAAGTTAACTCTAAAAAATCAGGTGTCTGCTTTAGTGGGGAGCTGTGTGGGACTGATGCGGCAACTCCGGAAACTGGGGACACTGTTGTCATTTTCCACCATGCGTACCGTCGTGACGGCCCTAATCTTGTCAGGCTTGGATTACGGTAACACAGTATACTCTGGGCTCCCTGACAAATTTTTGGGGAAACTTCAAGTGGTTCTAAATGCTGCCAAGAAGAGCACATGCCACTCCCCTGCTACAACAGCTACACTGGCTCCCTATCAAGCAGAGGGTCAGGTTCAAGGGTCTGTGCATTGCACATAAAGTACAGTATGGACTGGCGCCAAACTACATAAAAGATTGTTTGAAGCCCTATGTGCCTGGACGATGTCTCCGGTCATCTGAGTCTAGCTTGTTGGCCTGCCTGCGCCTCAATACAGCTACCTTGGGGGGGGGGCTTTCTCAGTTGAGATCCCCCGCTTTGGAACAAGCTACAGGATAGTATGCGCAGGGAAGCCACCTTACTCCCGTTCAGGAGGAAACTCAAGACCATTTTGTTCCCTGAGGCATTTGAATAAACTCACCCTAATGTGTGCTGAGCCCAGCGGGAATAAGGGATTCCCAGGATCTTGGTCTAGGCTGCAAGTGCTTAGAGACCTCTTGGTGATTTGGCGCTCTATAAATACAAACTAACATTAACAATAATACAATACAATATTTGTCATTTGTGCTTCACTTAGATTTGTTTTGTTCTTATTAAAATCTTTTATTTCCATCACACTTCAGGATTACAAAACAAAATGTGATTCATTTTTGCTTTCATAACTGCTGATATATGTTGGAATATCTGTACAGTTCATTTTCTGGTATTTACATGGTTTTGTGTATAAAATTGGCATTCAACAGTCTTTCTTTTCACACTTCCTGTAAATAGGGCTACTGGAATTTTGCGATTCTGCAGTGTTTTCTGCATAATTATAAATATGCTGCCATTTGCCACATAATCTATCATCTGCTGCATAATCTGCAGGCTTGAACAAAAAAATGTTTCTAGTTGAAACTGATCAAAAGTTACTAAAAACACTGCAACATGTGCTGTCGCACAGTGGAAGGTCCTTCGCAAAGGTTGACTGGTCATCCTCCTGTTACTTATACTTGTATGTGAGTGTGGAATTGGCACTAATGAAGTGAAACCCTTGCCCAGACAGTATTAACGTGTGTAATAAGTACAATATAATGAAGTAAAACCACCACAAATTGTGCTGCGTTAAGCTTCAGAATTTGTGTTTTGTTGCTGCATAATTTAGTCAACCCTACCACATAATTTGAGCCTCCCTGCTGCATAATGCCAGTGGCCCTGCTTCTACAATAGTAACATAGTTAACTTTACAAAATCCTCCCATTTTGCAGAAAGAAAAAGAAAAGCAAACAGCATCTCGACTTAAAAGAATAAGTAGCACGTTTTCGGAACACATAGCCTGACATTTAACCTTTGTCTTTTAACATGCAGCAAATGTAACAACATAAAAAGACATTTTTATTGTTCATTCACTTTCCGAACTTCAGCATGTTTCTTTCCAATCAGGTTGTATGCATTCAAAATTGAATGCAGCTACCTTGGGTAAACTGAATTTAAACGGAGTTTTTCATAAATAGTGTGCCAGATACCTCTGTCATTTGGGTGGGGGGGGGGGCACCCACACTCTTTCTTTCACAAACTAAGCACACCCGCACGAGGTTTACGACGTGACCCTGTTAAAGCATTGGACTATTTCATGAGAGAAATAGTCTAGAATAGTTTGGATTTTTAGCCAAAGTAGGTCCAAATTATGTTCTAAAATGTACTATTTCACCCCCTCTCACAAAATGTTCCTGGGAGAGAACATCCCTAGAACACTTACAATGCTACAATTACTCTAAATGTTCATTATGCATCTTCCTTAGTACACAGAAATTAGGATACTTTTTGTAAGGTCCATCGTATATTGTACTGCATTCTGAGCCTCCATTTGGTTACAGAATGGGAGAGGCAGAAAAATTTTGGTTCTTGCAGGACATATTTCATATTGACCAAAGTTTTCACTTCTGCATCCCTGGGGGAGGATGTACAGATGTGGTATGTCTGGATTAACCTGCTTGTAAGGAAAGGGGATGATGTAGTGATGTGATGTGTCATATGTTTGGGCTGAGTGGGCATGCTGTAGAATCTTAATAGTGGATTCTTTAAGATAATGATGGGGCAAGGAGTGTTAGTATCTATGTGCTGAGGGGAGCCTAAGAGTTCATTACAGTTGGAAGGATAATGGACCCTGAACAGGAGCTATCAGGCTGTGGCTATATCCTAAGCGCCTAATGTGAATTAAGGAACTTACCTCGTACTTAAGAAGCTCCAGATTCTTCTATGATAACCCTGCCCTCCAACTTCAACTGAGGACTTGATCTTCGCTCTCTCAATATATGGTCCTTCGCACAATATCTCCTGTTAGGTTATTCGGTCCGCCGCGCTCTACTGCGTTGTCTACCTCTTTCCTCTACAGTCCTCCAACAGAATAGTGTTCAGAGAAAAACTTTGAAAGTTAACTTTTTCATTCATTTTTACGTTAAGAAATGTTTAAACTACCTATTTAAAAAGCTGATCATTAAGTTCATAGCTCAAGGAGGAAGTGTCGACTTGAAATGTTTGGCCAAGACTTCAAAAGAATGTGGAGGTTAGACACTATGACACTCCAAAAGCTGTTTCCATTGAGCAGCAGAGAGTTCTATGTGCATTTTTTGAAAGTGACAATGCCTTGGTTTATTGTCTTCAGTTACAGGTAATTGCAGCTATGTGGTGGTTTCTAAGCAGCCAGTTTCCCTGCAAACCACCCCATTCACCACATCCAACCCACAGCACAGAAAGACACATTTCTCATCCTCCTGGGGCACAGACAGGCAAAGACACGACTGACCTTTCAGGATTTTATTTTATTGTTTTAATTAAAAAACGAGTAGTAACTGTTTCTACACAATGAAATACGCCTGAGAACATTTTTCTCACCGGTTAAGGTTTCTGCCTCCTTTGATCTTTGAAATTGAAAGAAGAAAGCTGAATATTGAGTGCTGAAACGCCAAGCTAGAGTAGTAATTTGTACATCAGTGTAATAACGTCAGAGGTCTTTGAGGGAGCACGATGTGTTTATTTACTTATTAGAGCCGCGCCATAAACACAAATGAATCTAGCGTTCTCACCCAACCGTTAAATTCCGTTAATTCCTCCTGAACATTCCATTGACAGCGCGCGAGGTCCTCGCGCGCACACCTAAGGGAGGGGCACGGGAAGAGAAAAATGTATGGGAATAAACACAATAAACTCGGAAATAATGGTCATAGTGATAATAAAGTAAAAACAGCAATATTACAATCATCTGCAGAGATTCCAACAGTATCTCTTGTGTTTCATATTACCATTCCAAAAGCGGGCTTCAAGGTGGCATGCAATAAAAAGCTCGTGATTTGTTATCGACATGGGGTTTCTTCTACGCTTTTCGTTACTCCTCTTTTCCAGGGTTTCAAGACATACACTTTTGTACAGGGATACACAATACTGATAATTGAATTTAGGAGGCTGCGGACACCACATACATAGTTGTTATGGAAACTAAAATTCGACCCATAACAGAAAGAAAAATCATCAGGTTGCTGTGACTTTACCGTCGAGAAACTGGCTACTTCGGCAGTGTTAGAAACACATTCTCGCCGCTAGAGATGATAATAGCCAGGAATGTTTTCACCTTTAGGGAAACTGACATAAACTAGAACCCTAAAGTATATTAAATGGACATAACGCCTCCTATCGCTATGGCAACAAGTGTGTCTCCCAGAAAGGGGGAGGTGTAGATGGCCCCTGCTGATAGAGCACCAAAGGCTCTCATCGAAAGCAGAGATGCTCAGACTTATAAACTCTGATATGCTTTTTATATCACCCTGAGTACTGCATCTCTCGCATTACTAAGTGCTGCAAATAATAATTGACAAATTATGGTGCCTAATGTAACAACCTCGAAAGGAGGGAAGGCTGAGCCTTGCTGGGATTTGAACTCGTGACCTCCGGAGTGCTGCTCACTGATCATCCTGCCGGCCTCACTTCCACCTCTGCTAACCGCGCTCCTTGTTCCCGTTTATCATGCTCCTGCTTTCGTCCCTCCCATCTGACTTCATATCCATGTAATCCTCCATTCTACTTCCGCTTGCCTCCCACTAACTTTCTGTGCTCGGTTTCTGTCTTCTTCCCACCCTTCCCTGCAGTTCCTTTTATTTCACAAAGGGGGTGTGCAGCAAGGATCAGTGCAATATAGGGATTTTAGAAGAAAGCCTGAAAGCCCCCTTGTATCATCCCTTTTTGATGCATTTCCAAACAGTTTCATATATTCTTGTAGAAATATGTGAGAATTTGACATTTAGAATTAACAACAACGCACAATAATTATTCTTGATCTGCCCACGTAATCCACGGCTTGAGCTAAGTGAACAACTTGCTTTCCTTCATATCTCTTGGTGAGATGTTACAGAGCCAAACCCCCTTTTACCTTGGTAAGTGTTGTGCAGTAATTCCCCAGGTGTAGTGGGAAAGCGCCCACATCTGGAACATTTGCAGTACATTTCAAATACAAGTTATTCCAAGTCGCACAGATCAGCTTAATACACTTAAAACTAACTGTACGGTAGGGGTTCCACACTTCTACTTGGGTACCATAATCCCTCTTCTCAAAGAGTTGGGAATTAGATTATATTCAATAGTACTTTTAAAAACCGGAATTAGGCTCTGATTATGAGTGGGTTGAAGTTTTCCAACCCCTGTTCAAACCGTTATCTGTGCAGGGGTCGAAATTACAAGTTTTTCAGTGCTTATTGCACCCGGTAATTGCAGGGTGAAATAAAGTCCACACATTTCATTCCATTTCGACAAGTCAGTACTGCTAGAATTTAACAAGGAGAAGGTGCAATTTACTGTGACATGGATTTTGATGAGGTAATCACCAAAATATGCTTGTTAATCCCCAAAAAATCACATCAGGAACAATCAATAAAACCCACAAATTCTGAAACCTTGGGAGTTAGGTTTTAGCAGGTGCATTAAATAGCACCTACCCATCCAGGGAAAGGACATAAGCAGAACCATTCTCACACTATAATATCTGTCATACCATGTGGGCCATGCAACTGGAAACATTTACACTGCATCATCTTCTCATTGGTTATTGGATATGTGATGGTCAGACAGCACATCATGACCTGTGAGAAGTCAGTAAAACATGCCCTTTTGTATAGCCTCAGAATCCTTGGGATTCCTACTGCATTATCTGTTATTTGTGCTTCTTCTACTTCTTTCACAGGGGGGAAGCTAATCCAAACAGCATTTGACTCCTTGCTGATTATCTTGTGGGTGAAGGATGTATCCTAGGTCCCCTCTCTAAAAAACACATAGGAATGTTTTAGAGATGGCCATACTGTCAGCATTTAGCACCATAGCAAAACCTAATCAGTTCCCTAATTTTATCAGGAACACAAACTACACCAGATCATTCCTTACAGACCTGGCAGATAAAATGGAAACTGGACATACCAGGCTGTCCTGGGTTCGATCTCTGGCTATGACGATAAAAGGATTTATTTATCCTCCACCTTTGAGGCCTCAAAGATGCTGAATTTGAGGTTTTGTGGATACGTGCTGGGTAGGACCTGGGCAGTCGTCCTATAGAGCTACTTGCCTCTGTTGGTTCTTTGGGTATAATGTCATGAGCATGAGGCCTGCTGGCAACTCAAGAATCCTGCTAGAAACCTTTAGGCAATTGTTGCATCAATGTGCAAGTTAAGGACCCTCAATTGCACTTAATTGTGCCGTTCTGCCTCCCTCAGTATAGCTGCAGGTTTCCTGTGCTCCTTCAAGGACGTTGGATTGTGAGCTTAGGGACACAAAGAAGCTTTAAGTCTTCTTGTACAGCTCTTGCGTTTGCAGGTGTTTCCTGGAACTATATAGTTGATGGGTGATGTGAGTGTTTGAGGTCGCGAGTGAGTGATAAATCTGTGTTTTTAGGGAAGGGATTTATTTCGAAGAGACATAGCAGGAATACCTCAGAATAAGAGTGACATAATAAAGGAGAGAATAAGTGTGCAACACACGCCGGTAAAGAATAATTGGAAAAAGGAACAGTGCCTCCATAGTACTGACGCATAGAAGGAAGAACAGTTATATCTACTGCACTTGCTTCCACACCCACCAGCTCACCTATTCTGTGATGTGTTTTTTCATTAGACTGAATTATGAATTGCATACTTTGCTCTAGAATTCAGAGATACACTCCAACAGTTTTAATGGCAAATTCACCATCTCCAGTATCTGCTTATGCCCGCATATTTGCACCACAATTACCACAACCTATTAAAGTTCTAAATTATTAAAACACAGCCTCCTTTCATACTAGATTTTAGCATTGGCACACCAACTCAATCAAATAAAAAAACTACTACTTCCTGTTTTTTATTAACCATAGAGCAAATGTGTAAAGTCTAATTCTCTCAGGACAGGCTAAATTCCTATTTTTGCAGCACAGGTGGGTATCTGAAGGTAGATGAAGTATTACAGGGGACAAGTGCCGAAAAGAGCGAAAGATGCAACAAAGTGGTACAGTTCACAAGAGACGTGAGTGCTGGTGCAAAAAGGAATGGGCTAAAGGAATTGGTAGGACAGAACAGTCACTGATTGGCAATGTAGAACAGGAACTGCACCAATCTGGGCCCTGATGTTAATTTTACAATGACTCGCTCCATCTGATTATGTTGACTAATTTCCATAAGTGACACTGCTTACAATTTTTCTTTCACTCTCTAGCTCTGCTGAGTCTTAGTCATGAACACATTAATCCATGCCTAAATATGAGACAGTGATCACCAGTCCCCTGGCACAGAACTGCATTTAATAATTTCACGTATTTTAATCAGTTGTCAAGAATCATCATCCACCAAGGGGAACAACCTTTACAACGCAACTTTTACAACGCACTACCGTTACAACGAAACTGTTACAACGCGAGTGCATTGACAACGCAGGACATTACAACGCAAGTCTTTACATCGACTTGCACTAGATGGCGTGCTAACATTAAAAATAGTGTAGTTTACTATCCCAACACCTTCCCTACTGTTACGTGGACTGGAGTTGGAATAGTAAATTACACTTTTTTAATGTTAGCACGCCATCTAGTGCAAGTCGATGTAAAGACTTGCGTTGTAATGTCCTGCGTTGTCAATGCACTCGCGTTGTAAAACTTTCGTTGTAACAGCATACGTTGTAACAGCATGCGTTGTAACGTCATACATCCTCCACCAATGTATTTGGTTTTAAATGATTATATTTATTGGCAACTGAACTACCTAGAACAGAAACTGTTTGTTCTTTCACTTTTGAAAGGCATCTGAAGTCTCCATATATCAGCATCCCTCCACGTCATCTACTAACATCATCTTTGATATTTTTAAGGTTTCAGTATCTCCTTGTCCTTCTTCCTAAACTGACCTAATGTTTCATCCACAAGTCTCCTGGCATGAAGGGGATTTACTGTTTAGATGAACTACTGGTGCACTATGATCTCCCAAAACTCCCAAAAGTTCCCAAAAGACAGCAGTCACTGCACCTACACTGTCAAGTTATCCTTCAATTTGTGAGTTCTCTTCAGGTAATTCCCACCGTGACTCCTCGACTGGCACGCGCAGACTATAATGTGATACTCCCACAGCAGATGTTGGCATCACAACAGGTATCCCTCCCTAGAAGGATCATGTCTATGAGATTCTTTGATGGTCCATGTCACCTAAAAGCTCCAGGTACTGAGCATGAGTGCACAGGGACAACTCAAACAATCACATGAGTGACTGCTGTTTGCTCTATTTTTTCAGTGTGACATGTGGGCTTAAAGATGCTTTGGGTGATAAAATACAGTACCAAATGTCAGTTTCACACTTCACGTAATAGTCAGGTTTTCCAAAAATATTTCACAGTCCAGCACAAACACCCTGATACTAAAAGAGGTGAATACTAATAAAATGAAGATGATCAAAAGTAACATTGCATTGTGATTGTTGGCTGACAATCTATCCAATGACCAGTCAGTGATGGGGAGAAAAGACTGAGGCTTCTGTATCCAAAAAATAATGAAGATTGATATTTAATTAATCCCATCTTCAAAATTGTTAGTGAAAGTTCGTTTGTATGTTTTCGTATGCTATTATTTTATTCCTTAACATTCTCAATTAGAAGCATTGAAAAACTGAACAATGTTTTTATTAATAGCTTGTTTTATTCTGCTTCATAAAGTACAATATTTTACAATAGACTTTAAAACGGAATAGTGCCAGCGGCGCTGTGCTGGTCTTAAATCTGGATAATGCACAATATAAATTATGACCGAAATAGTAGATGCTTAATGGAACTGACAATACTCTAAACAAACTGGTTTAAACTGGCAATGAAAAGAAGTTAAATATTTTGCAAGCGAAAATAAAATAAGGAACAAAACGAAAATGCAAATCAGTTCAAACTTTAATGTAATGCCTTTTAGCAAAAATGACTCTCTCAAAAAATAAATCCCTTAAACCACCAAATAAGCGCGTTTGGTATTTGTAATGCATGTTGAACCATTGTGGTAATAAAAACTGGATAAAGAAATATAACTCTCAGTGTTCCATGCTGCTCTGAACTTTGCGCCGGTGAAGTAAACAAATATAATTGGTTTCAGAAAGTTGAGAATGAATTCAATCTATTTTACCAGTTATTGTTTTGCAAATGTTTTGTCTTTTGTATTTCATGTTATTCTCCTTACACAATGATTTTATGTTTAGAATCTTATGACGACCCAGAAATAATGCCATAGCAACAAGAAATCTTTTTTTGTAAATGAGAACACTCCCCATGGTGTTCATGTTTGTGGTACTGAGGGGTACCTCAGCGTATGAGCAGATAAACCGCAGTGCAAGACACTAACTAGTACATAATGTATTCTGACATGTTCTGTGGGGAATCCATATTGACAAAGTGCTTCAGGAAAGGAGCACTGGCACATCACAATAGTAAACAATGCTGGAATATCCGCAGGGCCATGAATATTTGCACATTCTAAGAGGCAACACACACAGGCTATGTCTGTGCACTGTAGTCAGTGTCTTGCACAATATCAACAGGGTAACTTGGCAACAGTGAGGAATTAAAATGTCCCTGTGAAGGGGCCATAGTGTTTGTGTGCGTGTGTAAGACAAGTATTGTAGCCAAAAAGGGAGTGGTGAATCTGGCCAGCCTCTTCTCTGTTTACATGGGTCTTGGTTGGGTCTGGCTGACCTCAGCAAGAATAATAAAAGGGTCCCCTCTATGCGGTTCAGGGCTGAGACCTGAGACGAAAGTGCTTGTGTCCACGTCCAACTAGCACCTCTGCTTAGACCTGGTCATCGGCTTGCACCCAACCTGATGGCTGGAGACAGGGGGGCCAGCCTTCCGTGTGGGGCGCACCCACATTGGAATCCCCTCAGCTCACTTAACACAACAGCAGGACCTTCTGCTGATGTCACCCCTCTCATGGAAGCATGGTATTTCGCTGCAGCCGAAGTATGCCCGTTGAGCTACGTGACATCCGCTGCGGTACCAGCATTCCGCCACCAGCGAGCACTTGACACTGTCACACTGAGTGACGCCACATCAACACATTGTGTTCTGGGGGCAGTCACAGTGGGCTGATGCCAGAAAACGAGTGCCAGTCCTAACAATAAAGGCACCCAGGAAAGGAGAAAAAAACAGCAATCCCTACCCGGTAGCAAAAGTAAGTGTACACTGGGGGTCAGTGCCACTCTCGCAACCAATGCCCGACCATCTGCACAGAAACCTTTTCCCAGTACCAGGGGGTGCACACATTCAACCAACCTGAAGGGCTGCCCTGAGACACTCCAACAAGGGAGGGCAGACTAGCTGCCATGTCCTCTGTGCACCACAGTTCACGGAATCATCTTCAATTGTGTCCCAACCAGCCATCGAATCACTCATTGTAGCTGGGGCTCTGGCAGCCCACGCCGAAAAATAGAAGAAATGGGTGGAGATTGGAGCTATACTTAGCAGCCATGCAAGTCGATGGCACCTGGAAATTCCTACCTCTACTCCATTTGGCAGTGCTTAATATGAGCCAGTGGTTTCCTGTGCTTGGCACCAGCACTTAAATGTCAGCATCGGACTAAGTGACAGTCTGCCACATGGTGATGCTGTCTGCCTAATTAGGTATGAGCACAACAGCAGCTGTTTTTTAATTGAATATACATTAACAATGACTAATAACTGCCACCTGAGCCATACTTATAGTTTTGGGGGTCTGGAATAGTATGATTTGTCGCACTTGCTACAGGGTGATGGTTAGTAGTTGACTTGGTATTGTAATTGGCAGCACTGGCAGGGGCAATGGACAGTGCAAGTAGCAGTGGCCTTCTGATGAGGGCCCTGGCACTTATTGTTTTATAAACTAAGCACTGCTTTTTGGCCAGTTAGAGTATCTACAAGTTATCCCACAATCATCAAGAAGTGGGGCCATCACACACCTACAACAGACTTTCAGAGGGCTAAATGTCTCTCAGTGCATCCTGCTGCACCAAGCATGGCAGAATTCAGAGGAGTCAGTAGATGGCTTTTATGCCTAACCTAAATTGTTGTGCTACGCAAAGAAATGCTGGACGTAATGCTGAACGAATCACACATTCACCCCCAGTCAAGAGATCTGGGTTAAATCCATCGTTCTTTTGCTCACCATGCCACCCCAGTTTAGACCCAGCCGTATGCAAATCAGTCTTGACCCTGTGCCTCATGGGAATAGTCCAAACCGAACTGCCAAGCCAGGCCCTCCCTGGACCGGAAACAAGCATCCTGGGACCGGTTTCAGGGTATGTCACCCTTCATCAGCCAGGCTAGCTTGAATCCAGTGGCACAGCGAGCAAGGGTCCCACGTCAGGGCATGCCCATCCCACATAGGGTGAAAAATGCTACGCAAGCAACTGATGGACGGAATGCTGAACAAATTATACATTCACTCCCCAGTCAAGAGATCTGGGTTAAATCCATTGTTCATTTGCTCACCATACCACCTCAGTTTAGACCGAGCCATATGCAAATCAGTCTTGACCCTGTGCCTCATGGGAACAATCCAAACCGAACTGCCAAGCCAGGTCCTCACTGGACCGGAAACATGCATCCTGGGACCGGTTTCAGGGTATGTCACCCTTCATCAGCCAGGCTACCTTGAATCCAGTGGCACACTGAAACTGGTCCCAGGATGCTTGTTTATGGTCCAGGTGGATTGTGGGAATTGAAGTCCCAAACTTTCAAGAATCATCTTGGAGCTTACATACTCTTGGTGTAAGTTTTAGATACTTTGGGACCCCCAAAGTAAGTTCAGGAAGAAGTTCCAGAAGTTTGAAGAAGTTTGGAGCAACTTTGGAAAAAAGCTCCATAAGTGGACAAACTCGACCTGGCCAGCCAAGCCGGAGAGCCTCAACCCCAAGCCGGTCTGCCCTCCAGGTTGGTCCTGCTGAAAAGCTCCAGAGGTACGACTTTCTGAGTTTGACTGGGAGTTGGTTGAAACTCAATCCAGCGAACCATCATCGAATCCGGCCTCAAGAAAAAGCTCTGTAAAAGTTTCGAAGTCCGAACTTAGTAAAGGTGACCGGGACCAACCACAAGAGTCAAGCCGAGCACCTTCAACCACGAGGCGCCCTGGATCTTTGGTTTGTCCGGCTGGAAAGCTCCGAAGGTCGACTACCATAGGTTTGACTGGTAGCTCGGCACAAGGTAATCCAGTCTGGCTGAGAGCTGCGAGGGACCCCGGAAAGAAAAACTCCAGAAAAGTTTATAAATCAGAAGGTAAAAACTTTGACCAAGACCTACCATGAGGGGTAGCCGCACAAGGCTCCATCGCGTTTGATCTGAAACTTTGACTTTGTCCAGGTCTAGTGCAACCGGATGTCCCAGTAGGCGCTTTAGGTTTCTATGTGCTCTATAGTGCTAAATCTTTAAAAATTCATATCTCCGGTTCCCTACATTGGATTTTCTTTGTTTTGGTGTCATGCTAAAGATAAAAATATTTCACATGTTTATAAATTGGTGTTGGATTTTTATTGTGTGTTGTGGCTTAATTATTTACTGAATTGGTGTTTTCAAATGCTTTACATACCTGTCTCTGAAGTTAAGCCCGCCTGCTCGCAGTCAAACTACCAAGGGTTGAGCATGGTTTTAGACCTATCCTGAGACCTAGACTGTGTAAGTGGCCTTAGTGCCAGTGGTAGATGCACATTTATCAATGCACATTTACCAATGTACATTTCTCAATGCACATTTACCACTACTACTAATCCACTTTCCAGCAATAAAGACCAAAAGCACACCTCAGCAGAATTTCCGGTTCTCCCAGACGGATGTAATGGTAGAGCGAGTAGTAAAGGAATGTCACCTGTACCAGATGTTTGGAAGCCCTTATCCCCCACTACTAGTCATCACTGAGGCAATACCTACTGAGGCGTGGGTAAGGGCGAGCACAGAATTCAGGTGCCTACCTTATAGATGCCACATGCTGTTCATCATGTGCAACTTCTTGCAATACCCAGAGATCGAGATTGGGAACACAACATCGACTGAAGAGATGATAACAAAACTAGAGGATAATGGCCATATGTGGTCTCCTCAAAGAAATCCGACAGACAGTGGACCTCCTTTCCAAGGGCAGAAAGTAGCAGAACACTTAGAGCTCTTAGCGCTCAAATACATCCAAAATATGCCATAGTGACTTCAGCCCACAGGAAAAGTGAAGTGATTTGCATGTACCTTAACTAAAGAAATCAGCATTGCTAGAACTAGTCACCAGAATATCGGGTGAGCCACTCACTAGTTTCTACAGAAGTGCCACTAAACTCCTCACATGACCATCGGACAACTCCCTCCCTCAAGTCAAGCGTGCATGGGCAGCACTGTCCAGCAGACCATACCTCACCTCCCCAGGTAGACATCAGGGATACTGGAGGGTGACCATGTAATAATCAAACACTGACACAAGACTACTTATTATGTGAGTCGTAAGCGATAGGCCTGAAAGCAGAACCAACAAGTAGATAATCTGTTACTCATTAAATAAAGGTGTAGAAGGAGTAAATGTGGGCATTCCTTAGGGGTTGAGCCAACTCCACCTCATAGGCATAAATAATTTTTGTGCCCAGTGTCGGTTTTACTAAAATAATTTGAGAATCTTTTTTAAATTAAGTTTGTTGTTATGTAACACTGGTCTCATTCACATGGGCATCTAATTTTTAGTGCAATCAACTCCTCAGTATTTTGAATGTTGAAGCTTTATTGCACATTGTTCTTCACAGTCATAGTATATTAAAGGCATATTTCCATAGTATGTTTATGGAATACATTGTACGTAACAGTCAACACGTGTTTCACCCCTCATACTGCCAGTTAGGCGGGGGCTTTTTAAATGCTGGAAGTCAACATACTATTGTTGAAATATTCACAATGCATTTCACACCATCCTTTGACTGTGCATTTTTTACACATCAGTAACAAATGGACGACATAAAAGAAGTGCCCAATAAGGTACTGTTTTATAATTTTAAGAGCCAGAGACAACCTGCTGTTTTACAAGCACCCATGCGCTTTGCTTAACTGCATGATTTCTACCGTTTCCTGCTCTTTAGCGCTTTCTATGATATTGATTATCCCTACAGGGCTTTAGTGGGTCTACATCACACCAACCGGAAACTTGGAGATCCCACATGCTGCTTTATCAAGTCATTACTGTGATTGCGGTGATTACTGCACAAGTATTATTTTTACAGACTTTCTTCCTAGTTTGTTGGTATCAGCTGTGATAGGGGAGCACGAGTCAAAGCTACGCATTCGAAGCATATGCATCTTCAAAGGATTTCGGCACCCACTGTGGGCCGAGTGCCTCTCTGTTCTCTCTTCAACAGAGTTGTGTGACTTGATTAATGTGAAGCTAAGCAGCTGCATGCCTCATTCTGCTGCATGCCTGCATATTGAAGTAAAGCTGCGAGGTTGGCCTGCCAACGTTACAATGTATTCTAGATTCCTGTTTTAAAAACAAAAGAAGAACACACCACAAGAACAGTCTTCGTGTCATCTTGGATACATTTTCAGGAACTCTGAATGCAATAATGCACAAAAGAAATCTGTTCTAAACACAGAAGAAAAAGAATCAATAGTGTCTCTAGTTAGACTATTGTGCTAACTACTGCCTTAAAGCAATATGTTGCAACTTCAACAGCGATTGGCATACTTTTAAATTGTCTCGAGCTGCAGATTTTTCAACGGTGATTGACATGCTAGTGTTGTAAATTCGTCTGCAGTAGTGTACTGGATATTCGAACAATCGCAATGGACCGCACTCCGCTAGCCCCTCCTCCGGGTCGCCCCTGGGGAAGCTGGTACATGGAGTTCTTGAGTGGTTCACTTTATATTCAGGCTCCCTTGAGCCGGTGGAGTCGACGGACTCATGGTTACGCACCTGCGCGCTACGAGAGGTACTAGACCTGATAACGATTTTAGCAGCTTACACAGCAACCCCACACATTTTCCTACTCCCTGCTGACGAGAGGCAACTACCTCGAAACACGTGTCCAGGGATGGCACACGCCACGCATACTTGCATTCATACTCGAGCATAGGTGTATCCGCCGACGCTGACCTTCAGGGACCACTTTCATTGGGGGAACACGACTGGTAGGTGTAGCAGTGTGCGACCAATCTGGTTTAACTTTATATTCAGGCTCCCTTGAGCCGGTGGAGTCGACGGACTCATGGTTACGCACCTGCGCGCTACGAGAGGTACTAGACCTGATAACGATTTTAGCAGCTTACACAGCAACCCCACACATTTTCCTACTCCCTGTTGACGAGAGGCAACTACCTCGAAACACGTGTCCAGGGATGGCACACGCCACGCATACTTGCATTCATACTCGAGCATAGGTGTATCCGCCGACGCTGACCTTCAGGGACCACTTTCATTGGGGGAACACGACTGGTAGGTGTAGCAGTGTGCGACCAGTCTGGTTTAACTGGATATTCGAACAAAACTTTTTTTTTTTTTCATTGTGGTTCGGTTTTAATAACCAACTTTTGTTTACAATATGCAAAGAGTGCTCATTATGCAAACAGTCACATCACCCAATTAATTTCTACAAGAACCAGGAGAACGTTTTTTTAAGATGGCGTTTATGGTATAGATCATTTAATGCATGTCTCGGTGCTATATATCGCATGAAATCTAAACCTGAAATTTATTGTATTACTATTTGGTAGTGGAGAGGCAAAATGTATTTGATCATTTGCCAGCATATACTTGACTAAATGATGATGGGCCAGAAGAATTTCAAGTTGCTGTGAAACAACGTGACACATATTTTGAAGGAAAAGTGGATCTGGTAGTACACAGATACACATTTTCCATCCTGATCTAGAAAATGAAGTATATGGATTAGGGAATTTCACGCTTAATCTCATGATCCTGAATGTTGAATCCGAAGCTGCACCAATTTTGCCCATTATGTCAGTATTTCCAGTTAAAGGTGAATTGTGTGTAAGAAAGAATGGTTCCATACATATGGGCCATAGTAGATGCACCACTGTAATAGAATTCAGTGATCAAGGCAAGTCTACATTTAGAGCTTCTCGCCATTCCTACTTCGTATGTGGTCAGACTGCATATATACGTTTGCCTCTAGATTGGGATGGTACCTGTTACATCGGATTCCTTTTGCCACCTGTTTTCCTAGCTCCTCCTGATTATCACAGAAATACTCATTTAGTACACAATAGACAGCAGAGAGATCTCCCAATCGTCGATTACACTGAAACAGCATGGGAAAAATACACAGATTTCAATAAAGGTTTCTTCCCCTATATAGGTACAGTAACTAATAGTAAGTTGATACGTAGATTAACCAGAACCCTTGAAGCAGTAGTGAACGAAACTATTTCCGCCTTAGGCAATTTAACAGAAGAGCAGTTTGCTATGCGGATTGTTGTGCTTCAAAATCGTCTTGTCCTTGACGTCATCCTGGCCGATAGGGGCGGAGCTTGTAGGGTCATCGGATCAAGTTGTTGCATTTTCATACCAGAAAATTCGCCATCAGTATATAAAGCCATAACCCGCCTTCATAAGATTGTAAGCCAGATACACCAGAGTCCAGGCACCTGGACTTGGTCCGGTTGGTTTTGGAGTGTATTGTCAGCCTGGGGATGGAGGGTCCTATCCTTCCTAGGTATTGGCCTTCTCATATTATTCAGTTGCTGCTTATGCCTACAATGTGGACCAGCGATTTGTGGTCTGTGTGCCACATCGTGTATTCCACCACCAAGATTTCATTCATCCCGGAAGAAGAAAGAAGAACAAATGATGCTATATGAACAGATCGACGGATTGATGAAGATTGATATCTCTTAAGGGCCAGTAGGGGACAAGGAGGGAATGTGGAAATATGGATTTTTATGATCAGTTATGTCCCCTATCTTGGACCCCAACGGTTTCATGTATAAGTCACAAGTACATGTATGTTCCCTCCAGTTCCAGTTATGAAGACGCAAACACATGTGCGTCCACCGTCAACATGTCCTCTTTCAGATCCGCCATGAATGGGCCGGATATTCTATTCCTAAGTATGAAAGGCCACCGGCTTTATATGGTTCATTTATCCCATTTTACAGTTCAGGCGAGTAGGCCCTGATTCTGCCATTAAGCCTTTTCCTGCCTTCTGCCTCTGAAAGCTCCAGTCTGAGCTCGCATCTGTATCCATGAACTTTGTCCTACTCCCTGCGCGGCTAACGGTGCCTGACTCGGCCTGTCTGCCTGCCAAAAACTGTATTTCACCTTCAAGATTATCTGCTCTGCTCCGCTCCTCATCCGATGCATTCCTGTCTAGCAGTTTAGGTAAACATTCCTCCAGCTACCGTGCAAAGGGGCCAGGCCTCGCTGTCCTCATGCAAGTAATTCATAGCCCTGTTACCATGGAATATTCCTACCCCCTCACATCTAGTGTAGACACTTAGACGCTTGTACACGCACTAACAGTCAGTATAGTCAGTATAGAATAAGATTCTATCCTAAAAGACCTCTCTTTTTGGATAACACAGTTCTTTAAACATAAGATATTAGATATGATTTGGGATTAGGTTGACATAACCCCAGACTTCTGTCTCCACATGTAGAGCTAAATGTCAAGTCCCCTTCACCCCCTAGTTGCAAGTCAAATCACACGTCATGCTGCTGCGCGCGCATCTCTGCCAAGTATTTTTGCTGACATTGCGAAATTCTTTCATGGAACCACCCATTTCTGACATCATACCTAATGACGTTCTTTAGTTACGCCTAGTTACACCCATTTTAGTTACGCATGTATGTCTTTATCTCTGTTATCAACTGTTACGCATCCTGCATCTGTTTCACTGTAATGCCTCTTCTATAAAAATGATTACCTGTCAATAATGTGAGTCCTTCACTTCCTGAACCTCCGTGGTGATGGAATATGAAGCCCACAATTCGAATTGTTATTGGAATAAAGCCCGTTCCGAATCTCTAATACCACGGATTCTGCCTCTTATTTTACTGAGCTATTCTTATTAATTTTCCGCATCAAATTAAGTACCGGTAATTAAATTATTTACCACAGTTCAGAAACCAGATGAATCTACTGATTCCTACGTTACAGCATTAAATTGTTAGTGTCATACTGTGAATTTAAGGGGTTTATATCCCAATTGATTTGTGACCAGATTGTGTATAGATGCCATTCAAAAACAAATCAGGAGAGGCTATTGACATGCAAAATCCATCACTTGGCAAGGTTATATAGTGAAAAGCATAGCCTGTACAGAAAAAGACATATAGCAATTGGAACTTGAAGTATCAAACACAGCTGTAGCTAGTATCAATAGTAAAATCAAAACCCTAAGTAAAGTACACACGTTCCCTAATAAATTTACTACATATGACAATTACAACAATATCAAAAATATGAGCAAGGCAACCACTAAACAAATGTGTTATAGATGAGGATCAGTAGTCATGTTTCCAGTTTTAGAAATTGTCCAGCTATTACACAAGAATGCTAGAAGGGTAACAAAATTGGGCATTTTGGCAAAGTCTGTAGTGGTGGTAAATGTTTTCTATTAGAAGTGTTCAAGATAGGAATTCCAACGACGAAGGAGATGCAGACAAGAACGTAGAAGAATTAGTCTTATCAATAGAGAGTATAGAGATTAACAGTATATCCAATGAAAAAAAAGTACGTTGATCCTCTTGTTACCATAAAAATAGATGATACAGATATGCCATTACAGAAGAAAGAATCCATATAATTTCAATTAAAAATTATAAAGAATTCAGTTCCAACAAAGGCCTTTTGCCCCGGATGTTATCACCAGTGCTTTTGAAGGAAGTAAAATTAACATTTTTGGATGTTTTCGCGTGAAATTCACTTTACAGGAAAAAAACATTAAATGGAAGGTGTATGTAGCATATAGAGGCATCAATGTACTGGGATGGTGGCATCAAGCAGACTTTGTCATGACCATCAAACCTGGTCAGAAACAACCTGTTTGGTCCTGTATCTAATTGTTCATGGGAAGAAATATTTGCAGGAGTTTTTAACAACAAAATGGGCAGAAACAAAATCTTGTTCACAGCATAAAGGTCAACGAATTAGTATTACTGGTAAAACATAGGCTATAATGTTCCACATAGTGTACAACAAGAGTTAACAAAAAAGCTAAAGGAAATGCAAAATGATGGTTTTATACAACTTTATGGCTATCTCTTATAGTTTTGGCTAAAAAAAAACAGGAGATTTGAGCCTATGTGTGGATCTCAGATCTGTACACAATACAGAATGGGTTGAGAATTACCCGCTTCCACATATCGATGATCTTATTGCAACTGTAGGTCAGTCCATATGGTTTACAAATTTACATCTTAAAAAGCTGCTTACCATCAGGTGGAATTTGATGAAAAAGTACGGTATCTTACTGCCTTTGTAACACCTGATGGAACCTTTCAGTTTTGTCATTTGCCATTTAGACTGGCCTCAGCAGCATCAGTCTTACAAACCCTTATGCCTAGAATGTTTGCTGACTTGAATCACATATTGGTATTTCCGGACGACATTCTGATACACGTGAAACACATAAAAAAGATACTGAAAAAGTTTTATCTAATCTGCAAAGCAATGGAGTTACACTTAGAGAGAACAAATGCATATTTCCTGTGAATGAAGTTGAATATTTAGGCCATGTGTTATCAAGTGAAGGAGTCAAACCCAAGCCTAGTATTGTCAAAGGGGTTATTAAAGCACTTCATCCCTTGGATAAAGAACAATTACTTTCTTTCATAGGTCTTTGTGAGTTTTATTCTACATTCATCAAAAAATCTTGAGATCTCCCAGAATGTTTCAGACTGTTACCAAAAAAAGGAATATAATTTGAATGGACTGCTACTTGTCAGTATAATTTGAACCTATTAAGCAATGTATGATAGAAGTACCTGCATTACAAGAATGTGTTGAAGGACGTGAGTCATTTGTTACAGTGGATGCCAGTCATATGGTATGAGTGCTGTATTATCTCAGGTAGAGGGTGGAAAGGATTTCCCAAAGGTTTCTAGATGAATGAGAGATGTGTAAACAAGATACTCAGATATAAAGATAGAAATATTAGCCTCTGTGTGGGGCATGGAAAAATTCAAATCTTACTTGTGGGGAAGAAAATTTTGTTTAAGAGCTGATCATCGACCACTAGTAGACATTCTTTCAGGCAACAAAATAAAGAAATATACTACAAGACTAGCAAGGTTAGCAACAAAAACCAAAACTGTTAAAATTTCAATTCACAGTAGTTCACGTTGCTGGAGGGAAAATGTGAAAGCATATTTTTTGTCAAGGATGCAAGTGGTTGAAGAGTCACATGAAAAGAACATAAAAAGGGCATTTTAGCTAGTGTATAAGATTGTGCTGTCTGTAACGACATTGGCACATGGCAAATAGCCCTCAAAGAAGACAGAATTCTGAGCCAAGTTATGAAAACGGAGACAACTGGCTGGCCGAAAGAGAATTTGTTAGATCATTCTCTACAACCATATTACAAGATATTAATTATAAATAGAGGATAATTTATTAATAGGGGAGACACATTAATTCCTCCTGAATGTTTCAGGCAAAAACGTTTAGAAACTGCTCATGTAGGTCATTTGGGTGTGACAACCACTAAACGCAGAATAAGGTATTATTTTTGGTGGCCAGGTTTTAGATCATGAAGTAGAGTCACCTGTAAAATAATGTGTGCAATGCTCTTACGGTGATAAACATGTAATCACTTCAACACCTCCTCCTATTCCTGTAAAATGTCCAGAGAGAGCTTGGAACGAATTGTTGTGGATCTTTTGGGTCTTTTTCATGTGTTACCAAACAACATGAGATATTTCGTTGTATTAGTTGATCATGTGCCTAGATGAATAGAGGTAAAAGAGGTGTCTGAACCAAATACAAAAGCAGTAATTAATTGTTTTCAAGAGGTATTTAATAAGGAAGGAGAACCTGAAGAGCTACTTACAGACAATGGAGTTCAATTGACTTCAAATTGTATATCTGAATTATTTTCTAGATTGAGAATTAAACACATACATTGGCCATTATATCATTCCCAAGCAAATGGGAAAGTAGAAAGGTTTAATAGAGTACTGGAGGAGTGTATCCAAAGTGCTATTACAGCCAAAGCTAATTGTGAAAATGATATCAGAGAACTGCTATGGGCATATAAAACCACACCGCATTTAATGACAGGTTGTGTACCTTTTGAGCTTATGAGAGGAAGGAAGGACTTGTCTTTATTGAGTCCGGATTGGAAAGTTAAAGTACCTGATCAGAGATGTGATGTGGAAAACCAGTTGCATGAGTAAAAAAAAAACAAGTGATAAACAAAGTATTGTGCGATGTGAGAAAGAAATGAAAGCAAAAGTTAACAGAATTAGTGCAGGAACCAGATTTAGTGCTGGAGAACTTGTACATGTAAAAGAACCAGTATAGTTGAAAAAAGAAATGTCAATGTTCAAAGATCCCATTAGTTTTATTGAGATTACAGGTCAAGCTGCAAAAATGTCTAATGGTCCATGGTGGAATGTTTCCCATTTGGCAAAAAGTAATGATACAATATTGTTGGAATGTATGACTGAGAAACAAGTTCAAAACAGTGTGCAAGCAAACAATAAGAAGAAGGATTTGCTAGTGGATCGAAAATTAAAACCACGCAGGAGTACAAAAAGTAGGAGAATTCCTTCTAGATTTAGAGATTAGAAATATTGTGCTTTATTTTTGTAAAGTATTCACTTATATAAGTTAGATCACTACTATTTCTCTTTTTAGTATTTTATTCTGTGTTTTTATTTTGTCCTGTTTTGTTATTGTTATTTACCCTGTATTTTTTGTTGTTGTTGTTAAGGGAGAATATGTGGTGTCTGGGTTATTGCAGTAGCATGTACAGTATAGGTCATGGTGATGCAATAGTAGTGGTTAGACAGTCGTTGTATATCTGTATGTTCTACATTGGAATGTATGATGTGGGTATTTGAATCAAGGCACAATTGGATGCTGTCATATGAGAAAACCCCTCAGCAACTAGATAGATCAAAAACTCACAATTGACATATAACTTGCCAAGCAAACATGAATATATGAAAAAACATTGATATTCTAATTATATCAAATAATGCATTAAATGTAATTCAAACCCTCAAATACTTATTTCTAGGATTCAGTAACAGTGTAGTTTCAATAAAATCATCATACAACATATCAATAATACCTGCCAGCAAGCAGACCTACAAACAATACAATACATGTCAGTCAATAAATAGACAGAAAAAATTGATAAAAGGCAAATTACAGAATTATACTGCTTCCTGCCCTACACTAGGTCCAAAGAGAAGGCACTGGGGCATAGGCCCTGCGAGCAATAACTGGGTGACCCATATCACACAAAGAGTGGGGAGACATATACTACAGAGCACAGCACGTAACATTGCCAGTGTAGAAACAACATTTAATTATTCACCTTCTGGTACTTCTTCCCAGTCCGCTTACAAAGAAGCAGCCCCGCGCACAGCACAGACTACTTAGGAACCTATGGAGCCCCAGGCACACTCCTGCATCTGTTGTGGGATTGCCAAAGGCTGACACATTAATTGGGACATGTTTTTATCTGATGTCGACACCCACTTTGACATGCAACTTTCATGCATTCTGGTGTACATTCTCTTCACTTCCCCTTAAATTCCAAGCATGGCTGGAACATTGGCTTAGCACTTAACACAGCATTACAGGTGATACTTACACACTGGATAATGGCCAAAGTGCCTGACTACACAGCTTGGCTACACAGATTATGGCTCGTTCTGAGCATGGAGAAGATTACCTTGATGACGTCACACAAACCAGAGATATATCAAGATTTGTGGGCCACTTTTATAGTGCTGCTTAACGCGAACTTCTGTGAACTAGCATGCCTCAGATAGCTTGCTGAGACTGACTGCAGCGGGCAATGACCCACAAGGAGCGACCGAAGGCGCACAGGCTGGTGTAGAGGGTTGACCTAACACAGGACTGGTTTCACTGAAAAGAGCGAGTAAAGAAGGGGGGAGTTTGGGGATGGGGACGGTTGATTTTAGGTTGGATTATATGTTTTGAGACACCACGTTACTTATCACCTCCAACGGGACCCTCAGGCAAAGTCTTTATTTGCAGCATAATGTCTGGTGCTATTATGGTTTTGTAAACACAGTGAAATAGAATTGACCCATAAATCTGTGGTCTAAAATAGCCTCACCTCTAGATGTAATTGCAAGTGGAGGTTTGACCTGTTGATCACCCGAACTGGTATAACTCTGGAGACAAAACAATGGATGAATCTTCCAACCCTCCTGTAGTTTAAGTTTTAGAGCTGCAGAACGAACCAAATCTTGAATGGGAAAAAGATCCACAAAATGAGGTGGATTTTGGAAGCCCAAATTTGTTTCCCATTGAGTAAGAAATTGTTGGTTCTACGACCATCTGCAAACGTCTTGTAAGAATCACTGCTCAGTAACAAATTGTGGATAGCTGATTTATGGATAGCAGAAAGGGACTTTAAAAGAACTGTATGGATGGTACATTGACGAAGAAAGATTCAACGATGAAACCTATAAATGCAGAAAAATGGATAGATACTCAGGGAGCAATGCATAGAATGGTTATAAGCAACCTCTGCAAATGGAATACTTCTGATGTTCTGATACAAAACAACACAAGCATTTTGCTATGGTTCG
Source organism: Triturus cristatus (assembly GCF_964204655.1). Taxonomy (NCBI): domain Eukaryota; kingdom Metazoa; phylum Chordata; class Amphibia; order Caudata; family Salamandridae; genus Triturus; species Triturus cristatus. The sequence continues at coordinate 1,029,342,654 of NC_140582.1, forward strand.
TCTAAGTGTCTGTCTAAGGATGGCAACTGGTAGATTTGAAATTGTTTGTTCCCAATTGTTTCAGTAAAAGTTACATACACTGGGTTCTCCTAAGAAAATAATTTCTGGGAGGTCAAAATGTCACTTAGAAAATGTTCAGATAATTCTACAGCTGTGGTTATCTTAGGCAAGGGAACCAAATCAGTCAATTTTGTAAAACAAAATCTACAATGACCCATGTCACAGAACAACCATTGGAATTGGAAAGGTTAATGACAGAGTCCATTTAAATCTGAGACTAAGGCAGTCTGAGCATTGGATGAGGTTGCAACAAACACATTGCTCTTTAAGATACTACCTTATTCTGTGCACATATCAAATGGTCTTTCTGATACTTGGCCACATAAATGTTCTTGAAATCGTCCTGTGCATTTTCTTTATTCCCAGATGACATGCACCATGTGAGACTTAGCACATCCTAATAATCATTGTCTCTCATAGAACATGGAACAAGTCTTTGATGTTTTTTTAGGTCTCGCCTACGCAGCGCACATGCCTTGCATAGGAGGTGACCTTTAGAAATCGATTCACTCTTTGGTCCAAAAACGTGCACGCTTTGCATTGCTTTCAATGGCAAAGCGTGCACATTTGGCGATTCCCTTGCGGGAGCAAGCTTTGAAACCATCTGTTTGTAATTAACTTCCAAACAGATGGTACCCAAGTCTCGCTCCTGCAAGGGAAACGCTGTGCGTGACCTCGGCCGCACTCCCCCCACCCCTCCCACTTGTTAACCCGCAGGCTATTGTTGTTGTGGTTAATCCGCCTCGGGAACAGCTGTCAGGAGGAGGAAGAGAGCTCACTCTCCCACCATGCGGTGCTTTAATCTTTTCCAGAGAGGCTCCTTTATTGCTTCTCCCAAAAGTACAGTTCTGCTGCCTGGCTCAGAACTCTGAATGTGTGGCCACTTTTTGTTTGGATGCTTGTACTTTACATACAGTTTGCATTCTGTAGTCGCCTTATCCGAAGATGCTTTGTTTTTTTATCTGTTGTAAAATTCAACCTAAAGTTTTGCGCTTAGGGTGGGGGGTGTATTGCGGGGCACTCTAAGCACATAAAAATGGTGCATTGTTGACTACACTTTCACAGCCTGTACTCTGTGCATTTCCCGAGTGAATGTCCTCCTCTCACCGCACCCTTTCCAAACAATGGCCACGTTCGCTCCGTCGCCGGCCTCCAGAACAAGTCGGTGGGGCTGGGTTCTTCGGCACTGGGACACGTGGTGCTTGGCGTGTACGTGGTAATGAAATGATCGCTTCCTGGTTCCTCTTCCCAGACAGTGTAGTGACCCGAGCCCACACTGACCTCAGGGGTCAGTGTGTCCGCAGTATTCTTCCGGAGGCACAGCTGCAGGCCACGTGAGCCCTAAAGCGCCAATGCGCTGTCTGTTCTTCAAGGCGGGTCGCCCTCGTGGACATGAGCCAATCAGCTCTGGACAAATTCCCTGACTGTCCCCGTCTTTGTTTGTTCGGATTGAGTCGCAAGGACGGTTGTCAGGGCTTTTAAAGTGGAAGGGCAGTGTCGAGCATTTCTGTATATAACATCTATCATTTGATTACTGTGATAGCATATTAAAGCCAGACCTATTAGCATTGTCTGGGCTTGTTTATTACTGTCTGTTGAACACTCCTGCAGTCTTTCTGCAAGTCCTAACACAAATATTTGAAAAAAAGACTGATACAGTGCAAAAAAAACACAAACAGCAAAGGATTGTTTTCTTCTAAAACATACATGTATGACATAATTTAATATATTTTTTTTAATGTATTTTTATTGGTTTTTTTTATATGCCCTAACATAAGATTTGTACCTTACGAGAATTTGGGCAACAAGTAACTGTAAAAATATATGAGCTTAATCCTGTTCAACAAGACAGACTGATAAAGAACTACCAAGAAAGTTCTCTCCCAACCTCCCTTCACCACCAAACGCATAATTTAATGTCTAATGAGTCATTGCCCTTTCGAGATGTAAAATAGTCCATTAGTGCACCCGCTCTGTAAGAGGTAAATGATACACGAAACAGCCAATAGCACAAGGTGAGAATTAAATTCTGCTCAGGGTTGAGGCAAATCCACTTTATGTATATTTTAAAGAATTGGTATTAATTGGTCTTTCAGACATCTGTGTAGTCAGGCCAGACCTAAGAACACATGTAAGAAAAGTCTGATATCATCTTATGGTTTTCCAAAAATGGAAGTGGCAGAAATTCTCTTCAACAAATCATCTTGCGGTGGCAGTCACAATGGAACCTGCCTTGCTCCGTATAAATTGCGCGCTTTGCTATACTGCTAGCATATGTGCATGTTTCTGTAGAATGAGTGTGCGAGGATGGTTTTAAGCCACCAAGTTAATCGTTTATGATTGTTTAATTCAGTTCATTTTGATTCATCCAAATATCCTGGGAGCTTGGCTGGTCTGCAGCATGGTAGCAAACGCCCATGTAACTGCTGCAATGTGGTTTTGTTGTGGGGGGGATACTGACCCTGTGGGTTGTGATAGAAGCAAAAAAAAAAAACCAACATCATTTGACACTACTTTTCAAAAATGTATTTCGGTAGGAACCCCCCACTTCGACCTGTCCAAACCGCTTGTATTGTCCAAAACAGGGCTGGTATTGTATCCAACATTTTTCCAGACCTTTCTTGGATTGCACTCCAGGCCTGCTTGACAGTCTGCGCCATGAAGCCCGCACGTCAGAAGTATTTGTTACTCACCTGTGATGCTTTTGTTTGACCTGCCGTGGAAATAGGCCTCAGGCATTGCTGAATGGTCCTAACCACCAAGCGCTACACATCACATTGAGCCCGGTTTCCGCAGCATCAGACCTCATCAGGTTTAATAAATCCGAGCATGTTGATCTTATCTGCGACTCCGATAAAGCCAGTTTCCCTTGTCTGGTTCTCTGTTGCTTATCTGAAGCAGACAAAGGTGTCTGTTGTAGCAGGCAATGATGACCTTTGACCGGGGTCCAATTTATTACAGATGTCTGGGACCAATTTGTGTTTATTTTCCGTAGAGACAAACAAATAAGACACCAGTGTAACATGAGCTCCAAATGTACCCTGCAGGACTGAATGATAAACCAAGACCTACTTGTGCAGTAAGGATTATGTGTTTGAAGTAGAGGGGTTTGTCATTTTGTTTGTATCTGAGCGAGTAATTAACTTAAAAAACAAACCAAAAAAAATGATTTCATCATGCAGTTAAGTAATCCTGGTCAGTGACTGCTTTTATCTCCATCCCAGCACTGCAAGGCAGTTTTAAGTCTCTGTTACCTCCTCCTTCACATATGATTAATGTCCTTAAGTACGGCGTAGCATTTCAGCTTGTTTGTAAGAGATGCAAATACTATTTTGCAATGTTGCTTTACTCCATTTAACTTGGTAAGTCATTTTGTCCACTTATCATAGGCATAACTGGAATAGTGGACTGGGGCTGAAAAATTCTCTTAATTCCGGCATCAACAAATAATCATATTGTCACAGCCGCACTCATTAATGTCCGCTCTTTACCTAAGCATAAATATGAAATACTTGCTTTTCTTGAGAACCACAATCTGGATCTCTTATTTCTAACTGAGACCTGGGCCGACCCATCATCAGGGCCTGACTTTGCTGTTGTAACTCCAAACGATTTTTCTGTTAAAAGACTGGACAGAAATAACAAAAGAGGCGGAGGTATAGCTCTTATACATCGTGATATTTACAATATCAAAATAGATCCTATTTTTATCAATGGCTATGAAGCTTTCTCCTTTGCCATATCACTCACCAAAGCATTCACATTCAAAGGTATATTATTATATCGCCCTCCTGGATCTCGAACAGACTTCCTCTCTTCTTTATCGTCCCTTGTAGAGCCTTCCGCAGGAGAAGCTAATTTCACTATTCTAGGTGACTTTAACTTTCACCTAGAATCCAATAATGATGAAAATACATCTGCTCTACTCTCTGAATTCGACTCCATTGAATTCTCTCAACTGATAAACAAACCGACTCACATAGCTGGCCACACTCTCGATGGACTTTTCACCAACAATAAACACATTTCATTAGGAAATATCCTTCCTTTAACATGGACTGACCATTTTGCAATTCTTTTTAACATTAACACTGAACATAAACCACATAATCAGACCACTCCCTCGCCTGTCAACTTTAAAGCCTGGAACAGCATCTCTTCAGAAAATATTAAAACACATCTGAAAGCTACGCATCAAGACCTCCCAGACAATCCTGAACACGCAGCCATGCTTTACACACAATGGCTTCGCCTAGCTTTTGACACACTTGTCCCAATAAAAAACACTTCCAAAAACAGGAAAACTCCATCCGCCCCCTGGTTTTCAGAGAAATTAAGGTTAGAAAGACAGAAATGTCGAAATCTGGAGCGCTATTGGCGCAGAAATTACGACAATATAACTAAAACTCAGTACAAGGAAGCACTTTCCAACTACAAAAAACTATTAATAACGGAAAAAAGTAAATTTTACATTAATCAAATCGAATCCTCTCAAGACTCCACGAAACAACTTTACAAAGTTGTTACCAAATTATCAGGTTTAGACACACCCCCGTCATTAGCACCAACTCAAATCCTCTGTGATAATCTTGCCAGCTTTTTTCAAAACAAAGTCATGAACATTTACTCCAGTTTTTCTGCACAATCCACTATGTCCAACATTGACCCTTCTTCATACAATAGTTCAACATCTCAAAACAACAACCAGGACGTCTCTCCCTCCTTCTCAGAATTTAAAAAAATCACAAACGAACACATAATTGACCTTATCTCTAAATCCAAATCCGGATCTCCCAATGACCCTTGCCCACCTAATATAATAAAAATCATTCCAGAAATTATAGCCCCAGAATTGGCCAAAATTTGCAACTCCATGTTTGAAACAGGAATATACCCCTCCATCTGGAAAGAAACAGTAATCAGACCTCTCCTAAAAAAACCCAACCTTAACCCTTCTGACTGTTGCAATTACAGACCCATAGCAGGTCTCCCTTTTCCAGCAAAAATCATAGAAAAGGTGATGAACACTCAGTTGGCCGAATACATCGAAAACAACAACTGCTTAGATGAAATCCAATTCGGATTCAGGAAAGGACATGGAACAGAGACAGCTCTCATTAAAACAGCTGATGAAATACGAACAACTATGGATAAGGGTGGAGCTGCAGTCTTGGTGCTGCTGGATCTTTCAGCAGCATTTGATACGGTGGACCACTCAATCCTAATTAACCGTATCTCAGCCATAGGGATCAAAGACAGAGCCAAGGCCTTATTAGCTTCCTTTCTAGCCAATCGATCACAACAAGTAAAATTGGGCAGTTTTCTCTCTCCTCCCTTTTCCCAACCATGCGGTGTCCCCCAGGGCTCTTCACTAAGCCCTACGTTGTTTAATCTTTATGTTGCAGACCTTGCTAGAATCATAAAAGCGCACGACCTGCGACTTTCATCTTATGCTGACGACACCCAGATTGTTATAGAAATATACGAAAATGGAAATTCAATCGCAAACAATTTTAAAAAAGGAATGTCCACCATCTGCACTTGGATGTCAAAAAACTGTCTGAAACTAAACTCCGACAAAACGGAGGTGATGATTTTTGGAAAGCCACACCCCAGCTGGTCGACCTCCTGGTGGCCAGAGGAACTAGGCTCCCCCCCGGTTCCGGTCACTAAAGTCAAAAACCTTGGAGTTTTATTTGATGATAAGTTATCATTCATGCCACACGCTAATTATATCACCTCGTCCTCATTCTACACCATCAGAATGATAAAGAAGCTTCTACCCTTTCTTCCTCCTAGCGCAGGAAAAACTCTTGTTAGTACCCTTGTCATGTCTAAAATAGACTATTGTAATGGACTACTTATTAATGCACAAGAAAAAGTCCTGAAAAAATTACAAATGGTACAGAATGCCGCAGCTAGGATTCTCTCAGGCACTCCCAAATTCAAACCTATCTCAGGAGTCATACGACAGCTTCACTGGCTACCCATCAAAAGCAGGACTAAATTTAAGGCATTATGTATAGCCTATAAATCAATCCACGGCTCAGGCCCCGAATTCCTTAAGAAAATCTTTTGCCTGTACAGACCCAGCAGGAACTTACGTTCTAGCTCTAATCAGCTGCTAATGGTTCCTAGAACCAAGAAAGCCACCTGGGGCGACAGGAGATTTGTCGTGGCAACAGCCAAACTCTGGAACAAACTTCCGCTACATATCAAAAGTTCCCCTACATTATTATCTTTTAGGAAGAACATAAAAACATGGCTATTCCAATAATACTCTCCGTCTCTTCTGACTGTTTGTTTAAGTTGTCCTATAGCGCCGAGACACCCCCGGGTAGTTGCGCGCTCAACAAATTGCTTAAATAAATAAATAAATACATTCGAAGATCTTCTTTCATTCAATTTAGGTTCTGCTATCCATCAGCCTGTTTCTTACTTAATTTCTGACCCAGGCTGTATGGATTTGCATGCTCTTTTACTCGAAACCACGAAACTTGTTCTTTGGGGTATCTCAAGTGAAAATTGAATGTGCGGGCATTCCACGTGTTCAAAAGTTACTTGCGGAGCCAGCAAGGGAAGTGGTTTGAAGAGACAATGCGACTCATGACACATTTTGTGCCCCAGTCTGTTTCAAACCAGTCCTCTGCTTAAAAAAAGCGGGCAAAAGTTTGTGGTAACATAATTTCCGACATTTTGCATATTGCAACATTTACATGATATAAGCACGCATTATCCCAAATTTCACATGTCCTGACTTTTGATCTGTTTCAGAGGTTCCTAATTGGGCAAACCTCTTGTCAAGGAAGTTATGGTAGAATAGTGTTATAATGTGAACGCTGACTATATTAAATGGTAGTACATACGTTTAAGTCTTTGGACTGGATAGAACGATTCATTTTGGTATTTTTTCATACTGGGTCAAATTCCTTTACAAAGACTCTTCCTGCTCACCAGATCTGTTTACAATAGGCCTGGAAAGTTGCTCTTCAATTTAATAGAAACCCTGGTGGAAGATGGTAGTCTTATATTTTTAGGTCTTGCCTGGGACAGCGCATGCGCTACGTGTGTTCTCGCTTGCGAGAGGTATCGTATACAAGGGCTAGCAGCTGGCCAATTGCTTTATATTTATTGGCTAAGTTGTAAATCCTACTTTCTAGTTGACCAGTATGTGCTAGCTTTACTCCTTCTTTCTGCTGGAGCATGGACCAATTACTTTCTTTATGTGGTAGAATTTTTTGCCAAATGCCATATTTTTTCTTTTCTTTTTCCCACATGGGAATCTTACCTGATTTGCTCAAAAACAGTGTTGTGCTGAGTCTTAACAAGCATTGGTAAAGTCAATAGGTCTCCCCTTAGAGACTATCTACTCTGCCATTCCTCTTTGTTCATACTGTACAGCTTGGGCATTGCTGACTTTGGCAATGATTTTACCCATGCTGTGTAGCAGAGTGGCTGCTGTGCAGCATGGCTAAAATAATAAACAAGCATTGGCATAGCCAATAGGTCTCTCCTTTGGGACATTATAAGTGTTTAGCCATACAACAGTTGTTGTTGCACCAAGGATATTGTGCTGCATAATTCAATACTTATAAGGCCCTAAAGGGGAGACCTATTGGCTATGCCAATGCTTGTTTAGATGCGTGTCCAGTGCAAGTTTAACAAGGGTGTATGAACCTACATCTAAAGTTGTGCAGCACATAGGCTTGTCACTTTATTTTAAACAGGAATTTGCAAAGAAGAGCGTCACTCCTCTCACGCAATTCAGAATGAGTATTTCAAACCAAAGTAACCAGACCTCAAAGCAAAATAGGCCACATCTCATGTGCGGTTTGGTACATCAAATTATTTTCGACGGCGTTGTCACGATAATTCTCGTTTCTCCCCTTGACCACTTTAAGACACTAGTTAGTTTCCTTAAGCATGCCGTTACTAAGCAGCGCAAGATAAAAACACGCTTGGCGACCAACTAGCACTTAAATCTATAACACCCCTCCCCTCCCTTTTCTGTTCACAACGATGTTAAACCAGCGAACTATTCACACCCAGTGACAGTTTGTATCAATAATAGTGGAAACAAAGTGGCAAACGGACACCATGTGGAAGAAAACATAAAAAATTAGCGAGTGAGTAACACCAAAGGTTTCCGGCGTGCTCACAATGTATCAGAGAAATGATACAGTCAGGTGCACTGGCTACATACACCCAGTACCCCAAACACACGTCAATCAGAGAGGAGTAAATAAGAGAACACATCCTCAGAGTAAACAAAGTAGCCTTCCGCGGACAAGGTCATTTGGGTGTACTAACCTCAGCCTCCCTGCGGCTGAGGTGCACGAGCACGGCCGACGTCTCATGGATTTCGCTGCCATCGAACACGCAGCAGCCGGCCAGCACCACAGCCACGCGCATCTTCGCTGCCATACTGCCTGCACTAGAAAACAAGCTTTGGTCGCGGGGAATGCAAAGATGGGGGCTGCAGCGGGAGAGAGAAGCGGAGGCGCACGTACGCCGGCAAACACACGAGTGGTGCGCGCGCAGCAGCGCCCAAAGTGAAAGTAATTGCACATTCTCGCGAGCGTGAACGCAAGCTTTAGGCCAGCAAATGCCAGTGGGAAGCACTTTTAAATCCCACTTACAAAAGTCAAGCAACAGTACATGCACTGCTGTAGGCTGGACCTAAAAAGGGCTCAAACAACTTTCCTTTCCGAGTGCATGCTCTACTAAAAATAAAAGGTCCAAAGGGAGTCGCGATGGAGATATGCGTGCGTACTGGAGAGGGACCAGATAACGCGCAAAGGGAACTATTATTCACCACTCTCAACAGCATAGTTACTCCTCCACTCAGCCCATGAGTCTGTGCAACTTTAGACCTAAGGCCCCAGGGGGGAGGGGCGCCACCCCCAAAACTCGGACCGCCCTCCTCTTGCTACACTACTGATAGATTTGCATTCTACTAATCAGGAAACGTAATGTTTCTACCACGAAGTATGATAATCTTAAAAAGCAGCAACGGACATGATTTTTAAACGAGTGCTGTACTAATGACTAATCGCGACAGTGTGAAAAAGTGCGCTGATCACAGAGGAAGACCAGGAAAAACAGTTTGTTCCTGGACTTTATCCACTTTACACACTTTGGCATACCTAAAAGCAAAAGAGAAGATGTCAACAAGCTTTTGTGTGAAAATTTGACAGCATAGCCTCACTACAGTCTTGTCCCCTAGAAAGAGTACCCTAGGTCCTGTCTAGGTATTAAGGAAGATTGTGAGATCTCTAAATGGCGCTTTTTGCTGATCGCCATCCCAGAAGAGGTGATCCTCTTTGTGCCACTGAGGATCAATGACCGAATGAAGGGCTTCCTCAAAAGTCTAATAGAGCATCTGCTCTGGAAGAGGTCAATGCTCAGTCTTTCGCCAGATGACCTGGTGCTCTATTGCCTCACATTACCAGAATTTAAGATTTTCTATCAACTGGGAGAATTTTCTCTGAAGAAGGTGCTTGGTCAGGAGGAGAGGTGGGGGTGGGGGAGTAAGGACGTTAGCCATATTTGCAGCTCAGAGTGTACCACTGCATTTCTCTCTTACAAGCAGCTGCCAGCAGAGGTTGGCTTGGACAGAGTTCTCCCACTCTGGCTCTGAGAAAGGCCTAGTATATTGCCGAAGATCTACTTCTTGGTCTCATGGAACTCTACAAGTCTGCCTTCCTGTCAACTAACCTACCCAGACATCCAACTGCATCAATACTAGGTCCTGAAAATAAGTCTACCTCATCCGCCTAGAAACTCAAGATTCTTAAAAGCGGTACAACATGTTCTTGCTGCAGATCATCACTCCCAGCACACAAGTGGATAAACCACAGAGCACTCACTATCTCAGAATGATCACTTTCCGACACGCAAGTGACAGCTGCCAGTAACCTGGTCACTGTGTTTAACAATAAATCATCCCCATCTTCATGCCAAAACCACAAGCCTTGAAACAGCATACATGGAAAATCACAAAAGCTTGTGTGTACAACACTGTAACAATCAATATAAACTAGAGATGCCAAACTATTAGGACAGAAGCACATGTCCCGCAGTAGACAATATTGCTCAAACAGAAGAATAAAATGTTATATTTGTGTTCCTGTTGGACACTTCTGCTAGCCGAACTTGTTATTGGCTTGACTGGGAATGTGCACAGTATTAAACAGATCAAGAGTTGTGGAGTTATGTGCGGAAGGGAGAGAGAAAAGAGAGTGAGAGAGAGACTCTTTAGCTCGCTCTCTCGGAGTTCCAGTGTGTAGGGATGTGTGTGGCTGTTTTTCATATGATTGCTGTTATTTTCGAATGATGTAGGTGAGAGGAATGTGAGGGGAACAGTTTCAAGAAAAAAATGGATGACTCATGGCAGAAATTTAGGCCACAAGAAATGTATGGCAACGGAGGACCACCTTTTGTGGCAGGATAAACTTGGCACTTTTTTTTTGCAGTAACTTTAGATCTGTTTGAGTAAGAAACAATGTTTTTGGTTATAATCTGCAAACTACACGCCAGAAGGCAGATTATGTTACAACTTCAGTACATTCAAATATATGTGGAAAAAAAGCCAATTACAGTGACCCTGTGTATAATAGTACAACATGCCCGCCAAATGAACACATTAAATGACTTAACAAGCAACTTCGGATTTCATGGAATTTCAAAGAGTGAAACGGAAGGCTTGTAGAGCAGGATATCATCAACCTCTCCAGGGTACTGCACACAAAGATTGAGCAAACACACACCAAGGAGTTCTGCAAATGATCAAAACCTGCGAGAAATGAAAGACGAGAACCTGCAGGAGAAGCTGCTCCAAGGCCCTCCCCGCTTCTAGGTTGTAGGTCCTGCCCAGCAACTGGCTACCGAAGATACTGTCTAATTCGAGACGCTAATCATATAATTTGCTGCATTCTACATAATGTACTGATTACAGGCCAGCACGAGGGCTTAGGAACAGAACTTAAGCACTAAAAAAACAGTATATTCATGAACCATATCAATAAACAATTGCATTAACCCTCCCTCACATTTTCAGGCACACAAGGGTCAAGTGTGGGCGCTGGGATCCGAACAACAATCCGAAATACAAGCCTCAGACCAAATGCCCCTTCTGGACACACTAATTAATGTCTCTGCAGATTAGATCAGGAGAGCTACATTCACATATTCATGGTGTGTCACAGTCTTGCATTGTTCACGTGAAATATCGGAATGCTCATCAAAATTAACATCAGTGTCACAGAATAAAGTTTCAAGGAGTAACAGCTCAGTTCCAGTTTGACATCCCCGTTGTTTTGCTTATGGCATCTGCTGTTGTAAAGTACTTCTCGCGAGCGTTAACTGCATTAGGCACTCAAACCGGTCATTCCCGCCAGCACTGGATGCGTGAGCTATAGAGCCGTTGGTTTCAGAGGCAGTTCTCTGGCTATTGGAGTTAGGAAAGAAAGCGGGAGAAAGTTCACATGGCACACATACGAATTTTAAGACTAAACAAAAGGGAGTGGGTGCGCCTCCTGCAGAGTGGGGGGGTGGGAGCTCGTACATGGCATCTGCTGTAGTAAAGTACTTCTCGCGAGTGGTAACTGCATTAGGCAGTCGAACCGGTCATTCTCGCCAGCACTGAGTGCGTGAGCTATAGAACCGTTGGTTTCAGAGGCAGCTCTCTGGCTATTGGAGTTAGGAAAGAAAACGGAGAAAGTTCACATGGCACACATACAGATTTTAAAACTAAACAAAAGGGAGGGGGGTGCGCCCCCCTACAGAGTCGGGGGAAGGAGCTCGTTCGAAAAGAGATTGGAGCTAACCATCTTGAACTGAATCAAAATCATCTGTGGAGAGGAGTTGTGACCAAATTGGGAAATTTCACTTGAGTGCATTCTCGGTGCTGCAGGAGGAGCCTCTCGTGCTCAGCAGCCTGCCTCCAGTTGTCAGTAGGCCGCAGGAAACTATGTGACATCATGTGTATTCGTTTTAGAGAGGAGTCAGCATAACGAGAAACCGCCACTTCTGCGCGCGTGCTCACTGCGCGCATCGGAGCAGGATCTTAACTAGCATTGGCCGCGCGGCCGTGAAAGTGACACGGCCGCGCGGCCCGCGAAAGTGAAAGTGATCGCATCGCGATCAAGCAGCATTGGCCGCGCGACCGTGAAAGTGACACGGCTGAGCGGCCCACAAAAGTGAAAGTGATCGCATCGCGATCAAGCACTGCGGAGGAAAGACACATGGCAGCTGCGCGCGTGCACGCTCACCTGCACGTAAGCTTTAGGCCACAGGCAGCACTTTGAAAATCCCACATACAAAATGTCTCTCCGAGCCAGCGCATGCGCTGGCCTCAGCGAGACCTCAAAAATGGACTATGATGCATCCCACAGTAATGTGAAATTTTAAAAAGAGCGCCTTAGACCTGACTGCATCATAGCTCTATTTTTAAATAAGTTTTCACCACACTGCGAAGCATCTGTGCTGTTGTGCAGCGTGGCTACAAAACATTGGCAAAGACAATAACCTTCATATATGAGACCTATTTGCTATACCAGTGTTTGTTTCTAATTTTCCAGTGAGCCAATGTCTAGCTACATGTGAAGTCCAAAACCAATAAGTTTGAAAAGTGTCGTTATATCCAAATATGTATTTTCTAATGTGCAATGAAATGTCTCCCTTGGCTCCATCTTTCTAAATGTATTTGCATTGCAAAGGCTTGAGATGGACTGAGTCCACTGCTGACAGCAGAACACAGGCAGAGTTGAACCAAGTTAGTGGGTGTGATTTTTGCGTTTTCTCTCCAGGAAGTTGTTTTTGGTTACAACAGAATGAGTCCAGAGATGAGCTTTCCACACTTTTCAGTTGGCAGATACGGTTCTAGGGTTTTTCACTGACTCATATAGCCCGCCGGTGAGTTCCCATGGTGAAATAATGTTATTTTTATTTTAAAAAGGGGCTATTAAACTGTCTGCTACCCACCTTGCGCAACATTTTTCTCCACAAACGTACCGTCCTCCTGGTATGGCTTGGAAACCTGCAGCTGGCACGTTTGCATGCCCTGTGCAAATGTGTGCTCTGTTCCAGAAAGGAAGCTTTAGAATCTACCAACCTCCATTGAGGCTCATTTCTTCTTCTTGCCATTTGTAGGACATTTTGTTAACTAGAAACGGCTTGAAGCCCACTTATTGCATTCCATTCATGGCTTTGTTGTTGCTCTTAGTTGCCTGCTCCTGTTTAGTCTGCATGAGCGGTTTCACTTTCTCCTCGTTAATTCCTCCCTTTGGAGGAGCAGGGACCAGGTACCGATTGGTTCTTTTTGATTAGTATCCTTCTGCAGCTCGTGTTGGGATTAAGGTACTTTTTTTTCTTTCTTCTTCCCCATCATCCTTGTTGCTTGTTCCATGTCCGCCCCTCCTGCTTCTGAATATGTACCACCACCAACCAACCACTGTGTACCACCAGCACCCTACTATCAGAAACACCCTACCACCACCGCCACCACCCCTAACAACTGCCACTACCCTAACCACCACCCCACCTTGACCACCACACTATTAATTCCCAGCATCCCTTTCATCAGCCTTACCATCACCACCCTACCACCGGTACCCTACCATCACCACCCCAACACTCACCACCACCACCACCCTCACCACTGCCACCCAAAAACACTCACGACTACCAGCATCCCCATTCTACCACCACCCTCACCACCCCCATTCTACCACCACCCCTCACCACCACCATCCTCCTCAGCCTTACCACCACCACACCAACGTTACCAACACCATCACGACCACCGTAAACTCCCTTTCCTTCCCTAACCACCAATACCCTTTCACTCAACATGGCATTTGATACTGTTGCAGCTCTCCTTTTAAAAAAAATACATATTCAACTCCTTAAATGATTAGTGTATTCTTGCAAAATTGTGCCCTACCTTAGCATTTGTTTACTCTTGAGTAACTTGTTCTCCCCTGAAACTATGCATCTAGGTATCTAGTAAAGAAAGTCAAATCAAAGATTAAAAACTTTTACACATTGTCTATAGCTCTGTATCGACCTGTCTGTCTTATTTATGCAAATTAATATCTGAACGTTGAGAAATAACTCTATGGTAGGATTCTACTGTGAACGCAAGGCGAGTGCTCAGTGCATAATTTTCATAATTATGCTTGATTGACATTTGGATGAATATTCATAAAGTAACTTCTAAACACAGTTTATCCTGCTTCAAAGGCTGGTTGTGTGGGTTTTCCTTCTGCGTCTTATGTTTGTCCCTCCCCTGGAGCATGGCCTGATTACTTATGTCCTTTCACTGCTTACTTTTCAGGCACTCCTTTTTTAGTTCTCGCCTGAGCCAACGCACATGCGCAGCACTGCGAGGCTTTTAGTAAGGGCTTTAAACTTTTTTCATCACCCGCTATGGGCCTTTGCATGCGTCTTTCTAAGAAGGACAGCACGCAATTGGCCAAAGGCGGGTGATAGTTCTGTCTTTTCTCTCCCCTGGCCTAGGGAGCTCGGGAGCAAGCAGCGGCCCGCACTGAGCCAGCTGCATTCCTGACATTCTTTGCAGTGCGCGGCACACCACTCGCGGGCTTGTTTACAGTTCATTTTGCACACGCGCGCACCACTCGCGGGCTTGTTTACAGTTCATTAGCAGTCAAAGAAGAGTGTTGTGTGCTCTCTCCCACCATTCCCGTCCATCAGTATTGTTGCATGCTCTCGCTTACCCTCCCAGTCCCTTTGGGTTGTTGTGTGCTCCCTCTCCACCCGAACATGCAGTTTAGGGCTCCTCACCGTCCGCATTTCCTCCATGCCGTTTAGCGCTCCCTTCCACCATCTCTGTGCTGTTTAGTATTACCTTCAACCCTCCCATTCCTTCCGTGCTGTTTAGGGCTCCCTCGAGGTTCCTTTGTGCTGTTTAGTGCTTCCTTCCACACTCCCTGTGCTGTTTAGTGGTCGCTATACCCTCCACCTCCGTCAGTCTGGTTTAGTGCTCCCTCCGACCTCCCAGTCCTTACATGCCGTTTAGTGCTCCCTCCCACTCTCCTGTCCCTCCATGTTATCGTGCAGGTCTTGTTCCCCCCTAGAAGCAGGGAGAGCCAGTGATAAAATCCACTTTTTCTCAGCTTCTCCTCCAGGGACCTCCAATTACAGCGCTGTCGCCTGCTCGCCCAGCTCATTCAAGAGATCAGATTTCTGAGCTGGCACTCAGACTTTGCTCTCACTGCAATGAGAAACAAGCATTTGCATAGCCAATAGGCCTCACCTTTGGGACCTTATAAGTATTTAGTTATGCAGCAGGTCCCAAAGGCGAGACCTATTGACTATGCCAATGCTTGTCTTAGTTGAGAATGACGATTCTCCAATTACCATACAAAGAGAATCTTGATTTCATTAAAGACAATGGAGGCTATCATTATACAATACCTTTTATTGCAGCCCACACATGCAGCGCTTTCAAGAACATATTACATCATAAACTAAACATTCCATAGAACATAATAAAATGTCATGGTAACCAGGCATCGTCCTCTTAGAGCTGCGATAAGGTAAACTATCTGTTTATACGACTTCCTCCTCGCTAATTGTATTTGATAAGTAAGAGGTTCTCACAGGGACGCAGTGTCTGGATGGAATGGAAAGAAATCAGATAATAACAATTGCTAAGGAATTAAAAATCTATTAAACAGTGTGTAATGTATAACTTTAAGTAATTACAATTATGTAAAAAAAATAAAGAATGTATACACGTATTTTCTTTATAATCCACCAGGGAGTTGTAGGTGGGATCATAATATTAGCCTCCGTTGTCTTTAATGAAATCAAGATTCTCTCTGTATGTTAATTGGAGAATCGTCATTTCATTACAAGACCGGAGGCTACCACTATGCAAGTGCAAACCTTTTTAATACTAATTACTTATGTGTTCCATGGGTTTAAGGTAAAATTTAACAAAGGTGGAAGTATTTTACCAGTTTGCGGCTTATAGAATATCAGAAAGGCATCCACACCCCAGAACACTTTACTGGCCATTCCACCATGGGATGAGTGTGCGCCAAACTTGGATGAGTCTATCTTTGCTTCAAACTTGGCTGTTCTTACCGATCTCGAAATTGTAGCAGACGAAACTGCCTCATAGGGTTTTACAAAGAATATTAGTAACTGACTTTCGCCGTTAAGTCTAACACCAATCATTCTTTGTTCATAAACTTTCATACAGCTCACCACGCATAGTTTTGGGTAGTCAGCAAAGTAAGGGTAAAAATATTTTCTGACATAGTTTTGGTCCTTTCCATATTTTAAAAAGTACTCCATCTGGGGCAAATAATCTGTTACGGTTCTCTAGTGCCTTAACGTCTGACACTCTTATAAAGGATATTAGACAAAGTAAAGTTGCTAATTCAATTGATAAGTATTTTTGGGAAAGATAAGAGTAATCAGGCCAGGAGGTGAAAAGTTCGAAGATAAGATCATATTTGGCCCTTAGAGAGCGCCTAAGTCTTTTTTCCCTCATTACTCTATGTATTAATGGCTCGGTACCAATAAAATAATCATAAAATAATCATACTTAAAGTGAGTGGCCTGCTGAAATTCCTGATCTGTAGCAGTTAGCTGTTATAAAGCATAAACCTGATTTAAATAGATCTGCTACGTAATTAGCTATGTCTACTATAGGGGCGTCCACGGGATCTAGATCCTTTTCCAGGCACCTACTATACCATTTCCTCCATACACCAGTGTATCTTTTCCCTCCTCCTGGTGCCCATGATTCAACCAGTAGGTTTTTAGCTTCTCCTGAGAGACCAGAGTATCTTCTGGAACCCCTGAAATCCTCCTAGCAAGAAGGTTCATGTCTGCTTCTAGAAGAAGAGGGTGTACTTATCCTTCTTGTCCCTACAGAAGGTCTAAACTCCCTGGAATAAGGCGTGGGACCTCCATTGCCAACTCCATAACCCCTGGGAACCAAATTTGAGTATTCCAAAAGGGTGCAACTAGTCCGATGCTGCAACGCTCCGTTTGAACTTTCAGTAGAACTCTCTGAATTAGTGCGAAGGGAGGAAAGGCGTAGCATCTCTGTTTGTTCCAAGATTGGACCAGAGCGTCCCCTGCAGCAGCTTGACGGTCTGGCCTTCAGCTGTGATACTAATATATCTGAAAAGTTAGCCTGCTGGCAAACCGGTCCGCCTGGAAAGGTCCCCATAGGTTCTGAACTGTTAGAATCCGGGTTCTCTGGTTGGCACAGGTAGGTACCTGGGACAAGCAGGGAACCTTTCCTCTAGTCAGGGTAAGGGGTTACACTCCTAAAATTACCCCCTGCTCACCCTCTAGGTAGCTTGGCGCGAGCAGACAAGGCTAATCTCAGAGCGTTATAGGTTAAGCATTTGTGAACACATACAGTAACCAAGTGACAACACTACAAATGGACACCACACAGGTTAAAATAAGGATTCTTTATATAGAGTTACCACAAGACCATTAAACGACAAAAATACTGTTGCTTTAGATGGTAGAAATTTTGCTTAGTTCTCTTAAGTTCTTAAATGCGACACTTTAAGTCAATGTACCTTAGATGCGACACGCAGGGCAACAAAAGTGTTGCAACGATGCTGATGCGATGAAGTTTTTGGTGCAAAGAAATAAAGACGTGTAGATCTTCCATATGCGTTACGCTTCTCTGATGTTGCGAGAAGACTCGACTCGATGCGTCAGCTACAGCGGCGTCACCCTTTACGCGATGCGACGACAGCGGCCTTGGCAGCGGCACTCTTCTCCGGTGTTTGCGAGACGCTTCCGCTCGATGCGATGTTGCAGCTGCGACACCCCTTTACGCGATGCGGCGGCACGCTTCTCCGTGGATGCGAGGCGCTTTTCTTGATGCGGTGCAATGCGACAGCTACGAGGGCTGCGATGGCGACACGCTTCTTCCTCGATGCAAGACTCTTCTCTTGATGCGGTGTGATGCGTCAGCTACGATGGCTGCGATGGCGACACGCTTCTTCGGCGTTGCGAGACACTTCTTGGTTGATGCGAGACGCTTCCGCTCGATGCGATGCTGCAGCGGCAACACCCTTTACGTGATGCGACGACAGCAGTTCCAATGGCGGCACGCTTCTCCTTCTTGAGTCGCACTTCCAGCTCCTTGTGACACGCAGTCCCTCAGAAGGCCCAACAACCGCAGCAGGCACTTCCAAAGAACTCTGGGGAGCTGGGGGGTGAAGTCCACTGGTCCTGGGACTTCGTTCAGGGGGCAAGCTCAGCACAAGCCCTTGGAGATCTTTTGAAGCACAAGTTGAAATAAAGTCTTTGTAGTCTTTCTCCTCTCCTTTCAGCAGCAAGGCAACCACTGCAGGCCAATCCCCCAGGTCAGGGACAGTACTCCTCCTTACAGCTTACCCGGTTCCTTCTCCTCAGGCAGAGGTTCTTCTTGTCAAGCAGGAACTAATTTCTTGGGAGCAGGGTCCCAATATATTCCTTTGTTCCTCTGGGGTAGAGGGGCCTTTGCCCAGTCCAAACCAGTTCCTGAGCACTTTGTTGACATGACTCTGACTTTCTATTCAGGGTGCAGGGCAGAGACATCAGCCGCTCCACAGGAGGTGGAGCAAGCATTGTGGTTGCAGAGCACAGCCCTATTCAGAGTCCAGGTGCACTCCTCCCACCCATCTGGATGTCAATCTCTCTATTCACCACCAGGCTACCTACCCCTGCCCCTCTGGGTTTCCCCAGCACTGTCACTCACACAAACCAGACAGGCAGATACACATCATAGCAGAGGTGGGCTGGAATGGTTAGGCAAGCAAATACCAACTTTCTAAAAGTGGTATTTGCAAACACAGAATATTAAAATAAACTTTACTAAAAGATGTATTTTATTATTCAGTTCAGGCATACTAAACTCGATTTTCTACCATGTTCCCTGGGTCTGTTAGGATCATAGGATGTAACAATTCTAACAGCCCATTCTGGCCTATGGGAACAGGTAGCCTTGCAATAGTGAAAAATGAAAATGGCTGTAATTTACTATTAGTTCATGCCACACACATCAGGGCTTGTCCTACCTTATGCTTACAATGCACCCTGCCCTTGGGCCTACCATAGGGGTGACTAATATGAAGTTAAGGGAAGGTTTAGGGACTGGGAAGTGGGTGCACTTGCCCAGTCAGCATGACAGTACCAGACTGCATGCAGGTTCTGCAATGGCAGACCTTAGACACATTTTACTAGACCGCTTCTGTGGATGGCACAACCAGTGCTGCAAGCCCACCAGCAGCATTTGTATTTACAAGCCCTGGGCACTCCTTGTGCACTTTACTGGGGTCTGACAGTAAACCAAATAAGCCAATCATGGAATCCAACCAACATATACATTTTAAATAGGGAGCACTTCCACTGTAGCACTGGCTGGCAGTGGCACAGTGCTCTGAGCAGCTAACACCAGCAAAACACATGAGGCACAGCAACAAAAAGTGGAAGGGAGACTCACACCAAGGTGCCAGGTCTAACAAGAACATTCTGGAAGATTATTGGATTCAGCTTCCAATCGCTTGAATCCCTTAGAAACCTTGAGTTTCAATCTGCCCTTGTGTTTAGACGGCCAGTGATAAATTCTGCTTTCAGAACTATGTTTTTACTCCAACAGAAGTACCAAATCCTCTTGGCCAGATCTGCAAGTAACCTCGAAATTGCCTCTGAAGCAGTTGATATAGGAGATAGCTGTAAAGTTGACTGGTTTGATCAGAACTCCGCTGTTTTTTAGTACTGACTTGAAGCTCATTAAAGCATACAAACTTGCAAACATTTCTAAGCAATTTATGTGGAGTGGGAGTTCCTCTTGGGACCATTTCCCCCCTGTTTCCATTTACCCTAATGTTGCACCCCAACCTAGATTGCTTGCATCTGATTCCAGAGTGTGAACCGGGCTGTTCTGAAAAATAGCTTTCCATTCCAACTGTCTAGATTGTTCTGCCACCATAGGAGGTCCTCTCAAGCCTCCAATGACAGGGGAACTCTGTCTAAATACCAGAGGCCCTTCTTCAGCACTGAAGATTTCAGTCTCTGTAAGGCCCTATAGTGGAGTGGCCCTGCGGGGATTGCCTGAATGGAGGAGGCTAACAGATCAACTACTCTTGCTAGTTCACATAAGCTCACTATACTAGGTGCTGAGGAGAGGCGGAAGAAGAGACAACAAAATTGGTAGGTCACTCTTTTCCAAACAAATCTTAGGTATTTCTGTGACTCTTTGTCCATAGGGATTGTTAAGTAAGCATCCTTGAGGTCCAGCTTCATGAGCCAGTCTTTCTCTTGTAGGATGTCCCTTAGAAGATGGATACCTTGCATTTTTAAATGCCTGTACACAAGGAAAGTATTATTTCCCTCAGTGTTTGTTGCCTTGCATATAGCCCCTTTTGATAGCATCCAACTCACTTCTGTGTCTACCAGAGATGATTGTTCCTGGTCTTGGGTAAGCTCTCTGGGTTTGCAAGTTTGGTACAGATTTGTGATAAAATCTATTTTG